>NC_082676.1:84220721-84523410 GCF_025265405.1 Mesoplodon densirostris | reverse complement strand
ATGAGCTGGTATCTATATCCTAACCTTCAAAACAATACTAACCTAGCCACCCACCAGGAATAACATCTTGGAAACAATGCATGGCATTTAGAGAGTGCTTTCCAGCATTCCTGGTGATCCAGTTATTAATTCATGGGACCTTCTTCATAAGGGAAGAACCCATTTTCTAGGTGAGGCACAGGTCCATGACAGCAAGATGACCTGGCCAAGCTGAGTCAGCTGTGAGGGGTCACCACGAAGCCACTGCTTACTTCCAATGTCACAGCGGCTCTCCTGTAGGTCCATGTGTGGTTTTTCAGGCATGTACTTCTTATTGAAGGGCTGAGGGATCCCAGAGAATAAAAATGAAATGTCTTTTGAAGAGACTAGCTAGTTAGACATTGAAACCCACAATTAAAAGAAGGCAAGCATATAGCAGGCTGGGTGAATTTTACATTTGGACCTTTCTGTGTGTTGTTTCTTTAAAACGTACCCTCTCTTCTAAACACAGTGTATAGTTCACTAAGCTGTAATTCTCTCCTCTCAAGTACAGCTAGGCTTTGTTCCTAAATGCAACAAATGCTTAAACAATATTAGGCAGAAGAAATGTTCTTCAACGTTTCTAACATGAAGATAATCAATTCTTCAAAGTAAGGTTAATGAAAGTCCTAAGGACCATTTTGGAAGGTGGAGTACAACGTTGACAAGTAACTTCAAAACATGAAGGACATGGGGCTTCCCTGATGGCGCAGTGGTTGAGAATCCACCTGCCAACGCAGGGGACACGGGTTCGAGCCCTGGTCCGGGAAGATCCCACATGCCACGGAACAACTAAGCCCGTGAGCCACAAATACTAAGCCTGCGCTCTAGAGCCTGTGCTCCGTGTGCTTCTAACAAGAGAAGCCACTGCAATGAGAAGACCATGCACTGCAACGAAGAGTAGCCCCCGCTCGCCGCAACTAGAGAAAGCCCGCGCACAGCAATGAAGACCCAACACAGCGCCCCCCCCCCAAAAAAAACCCAAAAAACATGAAGGACATGCATATCCTGGCTGTCAAATATAATTGGAGAGGCTTCCCATCGCCTGTGTGTGTTTTCAGATCAGGAGGAAACAGATGAATTCATCATCAGCCCAAATACAACAGAGAAGGGAGCTCCTTCCTTCTTGATGAGGAAGGCATGCACACACTGGTTAACTCAGCAGCTACCAGTCCATGTTCCTCATGACATCAGAGAGATTTCTGGTTAAGTTTTATGTTGCCCTTTAGTGCGCAAGATGCATCAAGGTGTTTTGACTATTCATTAAGGTCTTAACTTTATACTCTAAAGAAAGTACTCGATAGCTTCTCTTCATCCATTTTCTGCTGCTTAAATAATGTTTACTGGGTAAGGCAGAAGATCAAGTTTGGTTTCAGATGACCCTGTCAGGGAGCTGGTATTTCTTCAAAGAAACAGCTTCCTAAAAGACTAGCAGACAGTGTCCAGGTCATCATCTACGCATAGCAGGGCTTCCTGCTGCTGGCAAAGAACCCGAGAGATGAGACCAAGGGTCCAAGTCACCAGACTCTGCACTTCTTGCTCGCCATACCTTCAGGCCTGCTCTGAAGCTGCTTGGCTCCCTGTGCACCCCGCCTCTTTCCTGCTTGACTTCCAGCCTTGTCTCAGAAGCGGAACACAGGAGAAACTGCTCACTGATTTCTGAATGGTTCCTCCAGTGAAACTTCTAGACTCACTCTCCAGGGGAGAGAAGTCTGCTGGCCTAAGATATGGGGCATGGGGCTGTGGCCAATTCATATCGAATCTCTGAGATTCCAGCTCTCTGCTTTGCCATCTCAGGTACTCAAAAAATGGTGGGGCTGTAAATCCTCACACCTCTTAAGTAAAAGATGAGGCCCGGGCACCTGACCATTCACAAATGCTTAGCATACTCTAGAAGCCACAGGGCTACGGGCATTCAGGCCACATGTGTCTTCCAGTTGTCAAAGTCACTGGTTCTCCCCACCTCAAGACCCAAATGACATACGGATGCTAGCCAAATCCAGAAAGAGTTCTATTTTAAGACAGGAAAACAGACAATGAGATGGATGCTGGAACCCTTGGGAATCAATAAAGCTTAGCAAAGTCAAAGCTCAGGCAGAATCAGTGGGCTTTCCTTCCTTTCACTAAGGGAATTTGAGGATTTCTATTTTCTCTACAGCAAGGATGCCAAGGAAGTCAGATATGTGAGCAAACCAAGTAGAGCACCGTGGAGGTAAGTATAATAGTGTACACATATACGTGTGCATGCGCACACACGAGCACACAAGAGACAGCAAAGGGGGTGGGGCTAAGTCAGACAAGGATTCTTTGAGGAGTTGGTGTCTTCATGGGACTGAATAAAACCAGTATCGTGGGGACTTCCCTGGTGATCCAGTGGTAAAGAATCCTGCCTTACAATGCAGGGGATGCAGGTTCGATCCCTGGTCAGCAAACTGAGATCCCAGATGCTACGGGGCAACTAAGCCTGTGCGACACAACTACTGAGCTTGTGTGCCTCAACTAGAGAGAAGCCTGCATGCCGCAACGAAGGTCTCTCGTGCTGCAACGAAGACCCGATGCAGCCAAAACAAACGAAAATAAAAAAACAACAGTATCATGAGTGATGAGAACATCCAGGCAACCAGTAAAGCACTCCTCTCATCTGGACTGACAACTCTTAGCGAAGTGCCTTTCCCAGCTACAACAGCCATTAAAGTATGTAAAATGTAGAAGCAGGGAATTCTCTGGAGGTCCAGTGGTCAGGACTCTGTGCGTTCACTGCTGAGGGCGTGGGTTTAATCCCTGGTCCGGGAACTAAGTTCCCACACGCCGCACGGCACAGCCAAAAAAAAAGTAGAACCAGACTCTCAATCAAACATTTCAACAATGAAACATATTCAAAGTGTTAATATTTTAATGAACACAAAACGTTTTCATATCATTCAATAAAATTGTTTTGTTTTGGGCTTCCCTGGTGGCGCAGTGGTTGGGAATCCGCCTGCTGATGCAGGGGACATGGGTTCGTGCCCCGGTCCGGGAAGATCCCACATGCCGCAGAGCGGCTGGGCCCGTGAGCCATGGCCGCTGAGCCTGCGCGTCCGGAGCCTGTGCTCCGCAATGGGAGAGACGACAACGGCGAGAGGCCCGCGTACCGCAAAAAAAAAAAAAAAAAAAAAAAAAAAAGTTTTGTTTTTTAAATAAAATTATTTAAAAGTATTTATTTCATCCTACCCTTTACAATTTTCTGTATTTATGTATATTTTTCAATGTATGTTACAGCAGTAGTACAGACACATAATTTATAAATAAATAAATACATACTTTGGGGGGAATTCTGCTGTACACATTTTTTTCCAATACAGAGAGCAATCGCAAAGTTGTGCCATCTACTACCCTAGATATCAGAAAGTCACGGAAGCGATCCAGATATGGCAGCAACCTGCCTGGGCATGTGTTTCCAAATGCTTTGATGGACTGAAGAGGCTGAGACTAGAGGCAGGAAGACAGTTAAGCAGCAACTGAAGAGTCTGTGGGACTGGGTTGGGGAAAACATGGACTTGGATCAAGTGATGAAGGAGGAGAAGCAGATCTGAGTGAGGGTGGGAGGCAGAGGTGAGAACAGAAGTTTAATTTTAAACAAGCTTATTTATTCACCCTCAATATTTGCTGAATTTTTATCATTGGTTGAGGGCTGTATGAGATGCTGGGGATACAGCATTAAGCAAGTTAGACTCAGTGTCTAACTTCTTGCAGCTTATGTTCTGCTGAAGAAAAAAGATATTAGACAAACAGGATATATAGCTACAACTGCAACAGGAACATTCAGAGGAAAAGCACTGGGTACTGTAAAAGAGCAGAGTTTAATCAGCCCAGCGATCAGGAAAGGCTTTTTGAGGATGTGATGTTGAAGCTGAGCCCTGAGGGATGAGCAGAGTTAGCCAGACATGGGGGAAGGGTGTTCCAGGCAGAGGGGAGAGGATGTGTGAAGGCTTTGGTACAGGTGAAGGCCTATCTCATTCAAGGAGCACAGAGGGAGTTGGTATTGGCTGGAGTCCAAGGGGGAGAGCTGAGAGTAGACAGTGGTCAATCCTGGTGCAGCCACTGAGGCTGGAGGGAGGTGTTTGGAAAGCTAGGCTAAATGGGTGGGAAGTGCAATGATCTAAATTCACATTTTCAAAAGATCACTCTGGCGGCTGATGGCTTGCTAGGTTGTAGGACCTTGCAGTGACCCCCTCACTGAACTAGGGCCTGGTAAATAACTTTTAGGGGAACAAGCCCTAGAGTCTGGATTCAGTTCTTGGCCAGACTTCCTCCACAGCCCTCCACAAATAAGGCCACAACCTCCCTCCTGAACCAAGCTGTGCGAACGCTGAGCCTGGCAGAGGTGAGGCTGACCTGTGACCAGCAAATGGCAACATACCCATCTTTTCTTGCTAGGAATAAGAGGACCACTTTTCCTACACGATTTCAGAAAGGGACTTCATCATTATTTTAAAAAGGAGATTGTTTTTTCAGTTTTGGCTCTTTAGATGAGTTTCTCATTGAAATGTCATCTATATGGTACAGAACATCTTTTTTTTTTTTTTTTTTTTTTTTTTTTTTTTTTTTTGCGGTATGCGGGCCTCTCACTGTTGTGGCCTCCCCCGCTGCGGAGCACAGGCTCCGGACGCGCAGGCTCCGGACGCGCAGGCTCAGCGGCCATGGCTCACGGGCCCAGCCGCTCCGCGGCATATGGGATCCTCCCAGACCGGGGCACGAACCCGTATCCCCTGCATCGGCAGGCGGACTCTCAACCACTTGCGCCACCAGGGAGGCCCGGTACAGAACATCTTTAACAAGAGTCTTGAACTCAGACATCTCACCCGAGACCCTGGTTCAAGGTTTCAGACCTATACACCTTCTGGTACAGGCTGTTTACATACACATTTCACTTAGTCTTCATAGCAATTCTACGAGGGAAGTACTGGCCATTATCACCCCCCCCCCTTTTTAAGTAAACGAGAAAGGAAGGCTCAGAGAGGCAAATTAACTTGTTTAAGGTCACAGAGCTATGGACTCAAGTCTGCTCAAATCCATTTACACTTCCCACTCTATTCTCACTGATTGCCAGCACGGTGTCTGTGAGCAAGAACAGGTCATTGTTTACTGGAAACCTGAGGGCACATTGTTTACTGGAAGCCCTGAGGTTACAATGGGCATCTTGTGTAAGGAGACCACAGACGAAAGGTCAGTGAGGTCACGTAGAACCAAGCGTCAGGGTAGCAAAGGTGTGGACACTGAGCTGCAGCTGTGCAGGATGCCTGCTTCCCCGTGTTTCCTGGAGAGCTGGGAATGACCCATTAAGAGGCAGGATGGACTAGGATTAAACACGAGGACACCTTTTCTTAATGGTAATGATAGGAACCTGCTAATCACAAAGTAATCCTGGACTGGATACATGTGAGGAAGTAGCTGTTCCTGCCGCTTTCAGCCAGTTGCATGTCTGGCGGGGCACAGACGGAAGTGTGTTTTTAGATTCCCATTAGATGTACAAACGTGAGTATTCCACACCAGAACCAAATATCAGTTACCTGGTCCTTCCCTCAACCAGCCCCTGGAACTTTACTTGTAAATACTGGCCACTCACTTCCCCAAAGGTGGCCAGGATTATGATACGTGAAGACGTGCTAGTGAGAATGCTTGAGATGATTACCATCACCAACACTGTGATTCAGTGCAGACAATTTCTGCACTGAAAGGAGTAAGAACACTTTCACTTTCCCTCCCTTGCCCTCTTCAACAAATACCTCCTGAGCGCTACCATGAGGACCAGGCACTGTTCTCAGCAAATGATCAGTGAACAAATGAAGTCCTTGCCCTCCTAGAGTCTACATTCTGGGAGTGCTGGAGTGGGTGGATCGCCAAACAGATAAACAGTCTAGTCTGTAGGAAGACAAGGAGCACCCGGGGGAACTAAAGCAAGGTGAGGGGCTAAGAGGTGTGAAGGACAGCCTTGCGCAGAGGTGGCGTGTCAGCTCAAACCTGAAGGGTATCTGGTAGAGGAGCGGGAGCAGGATGGAGGATGGTGGAGTGAGCCAGGAGAGAAGAAGGAGAGAAGCTCAGAGAAACAGCCGTCCCAGGTCTCACGTCCATCCCGAGCCAGCACCCAAGGCCAGCACTGCTGGCCTCCTGCCAGTGCCACACGCTCAACACCCTCGACCTCGCAAAGCTCTGCCTAGGTGTCCTTTCTCTGCTGGCAACACCTACTCATCAGCTCTCATTTCAAGTACCGGGGGCTCTGGAAAACCCAAATGACACGGGCAAAAGTTGGCACTCTTTCTCTGGACTCTTGGAGCCCTTGGCTCCAACTTTAATAGTGTCTTGTAATTATCTGGTTACATCACATCTCCAAGGAGCCAAGCACTCCTTGCAGGCACAGACTATGCCCTGCTGATCACTACAGACAGGCTTGGAATGGCGGGTTCCATTCATGTATTCAAAAAATGTTATCCTTTGAGGGCCTGTTATGTGCCACATGGGGATACACTGGTGAGTAAGCCAGCAAAATTCCTGACTGAAAGGAGCTTACAATGTTCTACACTGTGTTTCAGCTATCTTTGGACTTCTAGGGCCTTACACTAGGTCTGAGACAAACAAGGGGCTGTAGGTATGAAAAATTACAGAGAGATGAAGCCTGGCAAGACAAAGCACATTCCTCTCCATACAGAGTTACAAATACAACCCCACCCCTACTCCTGGGACTTTTGCATTTTACGTGGGAAAAAGGCATATGAAACCTCTTAGTAAACTGATCCCCTTCCCAAAAGAACATTAGTTCCTCCCTATCATATCTTTTTCTTTATAGTTATGTAAAATATAATGAGAAAATCAAGCTATATGTAAGACAATTTCAAGTTAATTCTTCAGAGTTTATGCCTTAAGGATACGGACTACGCCTTTTCCACTGTGATTCTTTTCTTTGCTCCCTAATCACCTTCCCCAACCTAATGCATAAAACTTACAGATCAGTTATTACCAAGAAGCTAATGGCCAAATGCCTGCAGATGGTGCTTGAGAAAGCACTGCATATATTTCAAATAAGACATTGTTTGTTGATTTTCTCCTATAGCTCCAATATGTGGAAACTGATCTCTCTTCATTTCCAATGAAAGGAGCTTCACCAACTATACTGCTTGTGTGAGCCTCTATTTTAGAGGGATTAAGACTCAAAAATCACCGTCAAGACTTCCCTGGTGGCGCAGTGGTTAAGAATCCGCCTGCCAATGCAGGGGACATGGGCTCGAGCCCTGGTCCGGGAAGATCCCCCATGCGGCGGAGCAACTAAGCCCATGCACCACAATTACTGAGCCCGCACTCTAGAGCCCACGAGCCACAACTACTGAGCCTGTGTGCCACAACTACTGAAGCCCGCGCACCTGGAGCCCGTGCTCCACAACAAGAGAAGCCACCGCAGTGAGAAGCCCACGTACCACAACGAAGAGTAGCCCCTGCTCGCTGCAACTAGAGAAAGCCTGTGAGCAGCAACGAAAACCCAACGCAGCCAAAAATAAATAAATAAATTTATAAATTAAAAAAAAATCACAGTCAGCCTGGCTCTTTCCTCCCACCCAGGGGCTCTGGAAGGTCAGTTACTACCTGAGGTCAGATCACAGGCTCCTCCTGCCCACCCGTCACCCCAGCAAGACCAGTCCACTCTGCCTGGGCCTACTTTTCTATTCCTTTTTTTTAATCACTATTTTTTTTGAATTTTATTTATTTTTAACACAGCAGGTTCTTATTAGTCATCCCTTTTATACATATTAGTGTATATATGGCAATCCCAATTTCCCAATTCATCACACCCCCACCACTTTCCCCCTTGGTGTCCATACGTTTGTTCTCTACATCTGTGTCTCAGTTTCTGCCCTGCAAACTGCTTCATCTGTACCATTTTTCTAGGTTCCACGTATATGTGTTAACATACGATATTTGTTTTTCTCTTTCTGACTTACTTCACTCTGTATGACAGTCTCTAGACCCATCCACGTCTCTACAAATGACCCAATTTCGTTCCTTTTTATTGCTGAGTAATATTCCATTGTATGTATGTACCACATCTTCTTCTTTTTTTTTTTTTTTTTTTTTGCGGTACGCGGGCCTCTCACTGCTGTGGCCTCTCCCGTTGCGGAGCACAGGCTCCGGACGCGCAGGCTCCGTGGCCATGGCTCACGGGCCCAGCCGCTCAGCGGCATGTGGGATCCTCCCGGACCGGGGCATGAACCCGTGTCCCCTGCATCGGCAGGTGGACTCTCAACCACTGCGCCACCAGGGAAGCTCGTACCACATCTTCTTCATCCATTCGTCTGTCGATGGGCATTTAGGTTGCTTCCATGACCTGGCTATTGTAAATAGTGCTGCAATGAACACTGGGGTGCATGTGCCTTTTTGAAGTATGGTTTTCTCTGGGTATATAATGCCTGGGCCCACTTTTCTTAAAGGACCAACAAAATTTGAACATTAATTCTTTAAATGATGTCTTGTAATTATTGGATTACATCACACCCCTACAAGAAGCCAAGCTCTCCTTGCAGGGGATTTCTCTCTTTTCTCAAAGTAAATAATCACTCTGAGGCAGAAGAACCTTTCGATTTCTGAATGTAGAAATGCACATCTGGGTGGGACCAGGCGACAGCTCTGGGCAACATTACCGCGGAATGGGCTTCTCTGGGGAAGATTCCATACTGTTCTTATTTTTGGATGGTCACACACACACACACACTGAACTATGGAGATTTAAAGAAAGGTGTGCGCTGGGTGCGAACCCTACCATTTCTGTGCACAGAAGCAGCTTTTGAAAACAGAAGTCTCCAAATCTTACTCCCGCAGATTAGAAAGAAGTCAAGCACTCCCTTCCTTTGGCTCCACCGGGATTAGGTGACGCATCGGAAGAGCTGGTTGATAAACCTGGTTTCTGTGCTAACGCTGCCCCCTAGGGGTGGAAAGCCATAGAGGGGCGGAGACGTAGAGCTTTACGCTGCCGGGGAACAGGGTCAGGCTTGGGAAGCACTGACTGGGGGAAGCCCGTTACAGCAGGGCCACAGCTGCCTGCTGTTTATCGTACTATGGGGACCAGGACTCTAAGATAGAAAGTGGGAGATAAATGTTTCCTGAAGTGAATGTAAGTTCAAATACTGACAACGTTCTCTAGAATGTCCACGTAACAGAACCAATGGCACAATATAAGCAACACCCAGGGCAATGCCAGGAGGTGGACATTAATATAATCTGATGACTGCTCTGGGCATTGGGGAATAAAATGGACAGAGACAAATCCCGTACCTTCAGAGAATTTACTGGGGGTGGAGGGAAGGTCACACCGTATGCCAAATAAGTAAAATACACAGTGAGATAAGATTACAGGTGCTTAGGAGAAAAACACAGGGAGGAAGAAGGTTAGCGTTGGGTTGCAGAAAGGGAAATTGTTCATAATTTTAAAGTGGGTGGTTGGGGAAGGCCTCTCTGAAAAGGTGTATTTAAGCAAAGACTTAGGAAAGCAAGTAGGCTTTGTGATGTCTGGGGGAAAGAATTCCAGGCCATGGAAACAGCAAGAAGGGAGGTGGAAAGGCCAGTAAGCTGTAAGGAGGGCAGGGTGTCTGGGGCCTGGGAGGTAATGATAAGGACTTTGGCTTGTACCCATAGTAAACAGGTTAAAGAGGATTCCCTCTACAAGGACTTGAGTGAGTTAAGTCCCAAAGAACCCCCATCTGCTGGCTCCCCTTTCCTGGCGACTTCTCAGGTCTCTGAGCCACACCTCCACCTGGGCCCTGGGCCTCTCCTGCCTTGTGCTGCGCTCACAGACTTGAAAGGGCGGGAGGGCAGAGGTTGTGACTAAGCCCTGTCCAAAGGGGTTTGCTCACGGCGGACACTCAACACAGTGCAAGTCTGTGGAACCAGCTACTTACAGCTATGATTTTTAAACTATGGACTACAAACCATTGGTGGGTTATGAAATCATTTCAGTAGATTATGATACAAAAAAAACCCTAGAACAGAAAAGAAGATACTAGAGTGCATTCCACAAGTCAGGCATTTGTTTTTTTGTAAAACTATTGTTTTGGTTATACATATATGTGTTTATGCATGTGTTGGTTCTATGGTAAAATATATTCCTACTATAGGTCACAGTTAAAACAGTCTGAAAACCATCAACTTAGGATTCATTCATTCATTCAAGAACCAAAAAGTTTCTTTAAAGGATCAGAGAGGCTCTTTCTCCAGGGACCAGCTGTGAGGAATTGAGAAATGGACCCGTCTCCAGTTTACCCTAGAGGTAATGCTTTTAGTGAGGAACAATGCATGAGAATCAGGTAGAACAACAGTCTTCAGGAGGGCTCAGGAGCAAAGCAATGTATTATGAAGTGGCAGATCTAATAAAAGGTCACTTCGACTGTCAAAAATAAACATTGCTAGAACTTGGGCAGAAACAAGCCCAGTACTCACTCCAAGGGCTACTCCTGGGGGACTTCCCTGGTGGCGCAGTGGTTAAGAACCCGCCTGCCAATGCAGGGGGCAAAGGTTTGAGCCCTGGTCTGGGAAGATCCCCCATGCTGTGGAGCAACTAAGCCCATGTGCCACAACTACTGAGCCTGTGCTCTAGAGCCCATGAGCCACAACTACTGAGCCCGCATGCCACAACTACTGAAGCCCGTGTGCCTAGAGCCCGTGCTCCGTGACAAGAGAAGCCACTGCAAGGAGAAGCCTGTGCACTGCAATGAAGAGTAGCCCCCGCTAGCCGCAACTATAGAAACCCCATGCGCAGCAACGAAGACCCAACGCAGCCAAAAATAAATAAATAAATTTTAAAAAAAAGGGCTACTCCTGGGCTTCCTGGAGCTTCTGGGAATCCTGGCCTGGAAGGAAGAGCCGGCTAAGCCAGCTCTTCCCTGCTCTCACTCCACTGTCAACATGCCCTGGAAGGGAGGCTCCAGATTTCAGGAAAACCAAAAGATGTACCTCCCACAATATGCTTCGAGACCTCATCTATATTTTCATGGTGTTAGCTAGCTGGGCAGGGGTGTTGAGGGGCAGACAGACAATAAAGGCCACTCACAATCCAGAACTTGGAGAGAAGTGACCCTCTACCTCAGTGTTAAACCGGGAAATGCTACGTATTTCTTGCGGAAGACAGACAAGTGGCAGAAGGGCTCAGGGAGCAAGTCTACAAATCAAACAGGAGAGGCATGGCCAAGGAGAAGAGTGCTACAGCCTAAGGAACAGCTCTCACAACCTGAGAAACAGAAGGATATGACCTGAGCTACCTGAGGTTGGAAAAAGAAGAAATGAAGGACTTGTCAGCCTGACCGCACATGCCCTAAAGGAGAGGTAACGGCACCAGCCAGTGCAAGTATCTCTGGCCTTGTCACCGCTGCCATCCTGCAGCCGTGACAAACAGCCATGAGATGACTGGACCTGTCCCCGGCCTTGCGCTCCCTCTTAGATGTGCCTTTGGGGACAGACAGCATGTGCTGGAAGGCCAACCTAAGTGTCTATGTGGCAGTTACATCTGGGACTCTAGCTGCATTCTGGTTTCTCTCTCTTTTTTTTTTTTTTTATTAGTTTCTGCTTTATAACAAAGTGAATCAGTCATACATATACATCTGTTCTGGTTTCTCTTTTAATCTTGTGTGGATTTGGCTTGCGCCAGTGTAAAATTCAGCTTCTGGATCAGGAGTGTCAGACAAAACCCTTGACCCTGGCACTCACTTTCTGTGTGCACAAAAATCACTGGGGTTGCTAATAAGAGATGCAGATTCTAACGCTGTGGTGCTGGGTGGGCCCAGGAATCTGCACATAGAACAGCTTCTTGGGACACTGCTACAGCTGGCTTACAGATTATGCTTTGAGAAACCTTGCCCAGATCCCCCCACTGCCTCCTTATGAGGTCTGGCCTTGATGGCTTTCCTCTAGGACAGTCATGACTACTCTTCAAGGGTAAATAAATGGTAATTAATGTCCCTCACCTAATAGGCTGCCCAGTTTCCTGGGCATTCCTGAGTAGACAGCATGCACACTTTTGTTGTTTTTTTCTTCTTTGACAAAGTTAGAAAAAAAGGTCTTTTGAACATACTGTCCACTTGTATTTTAGCCTGGTCTGATGATGCACTGTAAGCCAGAAAAGCAGAGAAACCAAGCCCCACCACACAGGCCTGTGAGAAGGAGTGGAGACTACCTTAGTTAGCAGCCCTCCCCAGTGGCAGGTCCGGCAACAGGCTGGGAGATTTATGCAGCTGGGGTTCCAATAGGCTGCCCAGGTAGAGGAGGAGCCATGAGGTCTGAGCACAGGAAGAAGGAGGAAGCAGAGACCTCAATCACAGGTAGTGCAGTGGAAGTGCTGATTCTAAGGTGGAGTGCAGTTTCAGGGGGCATTCTGTACAGCTGGCAGTGGTACCAGCACCCAGGGTCAGGATTTAGGGTTCAAAATACCCCTTGGTGGACGCTGGATAGGATAGCTCACGGAGGTCTCTGACCTAGGCTTTCCACCTTATGAACAAACGTTTCCAAAGAGGGAGACCCTGTAGGCCACTCACGGTGGCCTGTTTCCGCAGGAGGCAGCCTGGCTGCTCCCCGAGCCTGTACCTCCACCTCCTTCCCGCCCCCACAGATGGTTTATGCCCTAGCAGAAGAGCCCAGGAGGTGAATATAGTTATAATAAAATGAGAAAACATCCCCAAAGAGGTCTGGACTAACAGTTGTGCTGCACAGGTCAGTAAGGCTCTCTGGGACAGGGAAGGCATTACTAGAAACTTTCTCAAATGTTAAAGCTAATAGAAGAAAATATAGGCAAATATCTGTGTGTTCTTTGGTTAGGAAAGGATTTCTTAAACAATTCTCCAAAGCACCCACTACAAAGGCGAAACAACTGAACTGAGTAGTTTTATCCTAAGGAGGACACCATAGACCAGGGTTAACAGATGTGTGACTGACTAGAAGATATCTGGAACACTTAAAACTGAAATAAGATTAATATCTAGAATGTACAGGGAACTGGCAAAAATTGGGAAGTAAAAAAAAATAAGAAATCTGATAGAAAAATGGGTTAAAGATATGAGAGGGGAGATGTGCAACTTTAAAAGTTACCAAAGGGCTTCCCTGGTGGCGCAGTGGTTGACAGTCTGCCTGCTGATGCAGGGGACACGGGTTTGTGCCCCAGTCTGGGAAGATCCCACATGCCACAGAGCGGCTGGGCCCGTGAGCCATGGCCGCTGAGCCTGCGCGTCCGGAGCCTGTGCTCTGCAACGGGAGAGGCCACAACAGTGAGAGGCCCGCGTACCGCAAAAAAAAAAAAAAAAAAAAAAAAAAGTTACCAAAGACAAATGGCCAACAGACACATGAAAAGATGCTCAACATCGCCAATTATTAGAGAAATGCAGATCAAAACTACCATGAGGTACCACCTCACACCAGTCAGAATGACCATCATCAAAAAGTCTATAAATAAACTTCGGAGAGGGTGTAGAGAAAAGGAAACCCTCCTACACTGTTGGTGGGATGGTAAATTGGTGCAGTCACTAAGGAGAACAGGATGGAGGTTTCTTAAAAAACTCAAAATAGAGTTTCCATATGATCCACCAATGCTACTCCTGGGCATATACCCAGAAAAGACAAAAACTCTAACTTGAAAGGATACCAGCACCCCAATGTTCACAGCAGCACTATTTACAATAGCCAAGACATAGAAGCAACCTAAATGTTCACTGACAGATGAATGGATAAAGAAGATGTGGTGTATATATACAATGGAATACTACTCAGCCATAAAAAAGAATGAAATAATGCCATTTGCAGCAACATGGATGGACCTAGAGACTACCATACTAAGTGAAGCTAAGTCAGACAGAGAAAGACAAATGTTATATGATGTTGCTTTTATGTGGAATCTAAAAAAATGATACAAATGAACTTATTTACCAAACACAAATAGACTCACAGACATAGAAAACAAACTTATGGTTACCAAAGGGGGAAGGAGGTAGCAGGGATAAATTAGGAATTTGGGATTAACAGACACACACTACTATACATAAAACAGATAAACAATAAGGACCTACTGTATAGCACAGGAAACTATATTCAATATCTTATAACAACATATAATGGCAAAGAATCTGAAGAATACACACACACACACAACATAAATCAACTATACTTCCATAAAAAAAAATAGTTACCAGAAAAATGTATATGAAAACACTTTATACTAAGCAGACTGGCAACAATCAGAAAGTCAATCCACGTGAGGTGCTGGTGAGGCTGTGTGTCAAAGGGAACCGCTGAGTACAGCTGGAGAGTGTCAACTGCCTGGCCACCTCCACCTAGGGTTGCTTCCCCAGGCCCATAAGGATGCATTGAGGGGTCTAGGATGGCAGACAGGTGCTACGGTACACAGGAGAATGGATAACAAGAGGCTATGCAGGCAAGGAGAAACATTCACAAAAAGCAATGCAGAAAAGACCTCAAAAACAGTATGAAAAAAAGAACAGAATGAGATCTACAGCACATATCATTTATGTCAGTGAAAATGATACAGGCACAGAACTCTATTTTCTCAAGATACCCACATATCCAAGGACATATACTGAATATTTAAAATGGGTGTCTAAGGGGGAGGAGATAGGAGTAGGGATTGGAGATGGAGAAAACCCAGTAAAACAAAGAGGGGTCTTCTGCAGCTGGTTCTGATGGTGCGCCCGTAGGTGGAGAGTGTGACCGATTCAGATTCGTGGACTTGGGGTTCCCGTCCTCACCCCAAGACTAAAACACACCATTTATACACCCTGGGCTCAAACTGCTATTACTACCCCCACCCTCCCTAGGATTTAAAAACAGCTGTAGAAAGACTGGATTAACCGCCATATTTGCAAATCAAAAAGCAAAGCACGATGATCAGGGTGTAAGCACTGAGTGTGGGTGTATTCTGGGGTGTATCTTTCACTAATACTTTTATTTTGGTTAGGTCTGGGGATTTATTTCATTGACTTGGTCTAAATATGACTGAGTTTTAGAATACTTTAGAAAAAACCTTGAATAATAAAAAATCAAAATAATAAGAATAGCACATACTCAGAAAGATGGGTCCTGATAAGTGTAGGAGGACCCTGTAGAATCTGATCCTAGGGTACATGTGGTTCTGTATTTCTTGGACAGCTTTACAGACACAAGGACTTTTCACTTGGGATGAAATTGTTAGAGTGAAGAGGACACAATTCAATCTTTTCTTGGTGACTCACAGTTATGGTCTTGGTGTATGCCAGCCACTCTGAGCCATAAGGAGTCTACCAAGTCTGTCCCCGGGCTGCTGGGCCTTTGGAGTCCTCATGTTTGTTTCGGATAGACAGTATTTTCCTTGCTTTCAGGAGGCCCTTTTTTGCTGCTGTTTCTATGACTGCCCAACATGCTCCTTCTTTCTCCTCATCTATTGTTAAGGAGTTGAAAACTAGGTAACTAAGTGTTTTAGAACTGGATCTCAAATAAAAATAGACTGATCTGAGGACAAATCTCTAGGCTCACCTTGGAGGACAGAGCAGCACAGACTGTGATGTTAACTAGTTTGGATGCTTCAAAGGCTTTTCTGATTAGCTCCTGCCACTATTTCAGTGTGGAAGATGAAAAAAGGCAGCTGTGGAAAATTCTTCTCAAAAATGGCAATGACTACAAAATCTGCCCTGGCTTGACCTTACAACCCTTTCCCAGCCAGATTATCTTTGCCAGGTATGTTACTGCCATTTTCAATCTGGTGCCCAGGTCTCATCAGACTCATCTTAAATTTTTAGGATTCATGGTTTATGAGATGTTGTCAGTGTACTTTTTTTTTTTTTTTTTTGGCGGTACACGGGCCTCTCACTGCTGTGGCCTCTCCCGTTGCAGAGCACAGGCTCCGGACGCGCAGGCTCAGCGGCCATGGCTCACGGGCCCAGCCGCTCTGCGGCATGTGGGATCCTCCCGGACCAGGGCACGAACCCATGTCCCCTGCATCGGCAGGCGGACTCCCAACCACTGCGCCACCAGGGAAGCCCAGTCAAGTGTACTTTTATGAAACCCTTGTCAAGAAAACAAGACTTGAAAAGAAAGACATCACAGAGACATAGTATCTGGAACTGTAACAGCAAATGCCATGTTTAATAATGGGATTAATCAAGTGGAGCCTGGATTTATCTGTATTCCCTCATTTGATGTACTAGAAAATGGGGACATTACTGTAATCATGTTTGTTTTCTCCCCAGGACTCAAGGAGAAGGGAGTTACTTTTGAAGAAAACATGACAGATTTAGATTTTATGTGGTGGATTTGGGGAACTGTTTGGCGGTGTGGCTTGAACTTGTTAGGCTAAGAGCTCAGGGAGGGATGCGGCTGGAGTCCAGATGTATGAGGCTCTGGCACGCAGAAGGCATTTAAGACAGCTTGGATGAGGTCACCCAGGGCATGTGGGGACAAACGCAAAGGGGCACAGGTCAGAGCCCCAGGGGGCTCCAGGGGTGGCATGCAGGGCAGAGAGGAAGAGATAGGAAGCTTCTGAGTGGTGGGGGTCATTAAGGTACTAGATTAGGTTCTAAAATGGAAAGATGACAAATGAAGGAGAGCGGGTAAGGCTGCTATGCCTCAGGGACTGGCGATCTCTCTTTTGGGCTACTTAATAACATCACACCCATCTCTCTCTGCCTGAGTATTGAGGCACATCCTACTTGCATTCCTCTCTGGTGATGTCTTTCACAGCTCACTACAGAATTTCTGGCATTTTGTAGTCCTACAGTGATAGGAATCCAAAGACCTGCTAGTGTCGGGCTTCCTGGAACCAAGAATTGGCTCAACTTTGAGCCCATTCAGCCACTAGATAACACTCAGATAATTCTTGGCTCAAATTTTGTTAATTATTGATGGGTTAGAATTGCATCATTCATGTAACATAAAACCACAAGTTGGTAGCAACTTCCTGGAACTAAAAACTTCAGTTTTAATTTACAGAAAAAGGAACTCCTAGGTGGATATCCAATTGGAGTGTACCAATACTGTCTTTCCACTTTAGCTGGGCTTAAGGCAAGGTACTCAGGCCTGAGAGTATACATATAGGAAGAACACATCCTCCATAGAGCTGTTAAAACTGGTAGTTACAGTTCATATGACCATTTTTGATACTGAAACTGGTAATGATTTCTGGAAAACTTGGAAGAACAGGTTCCTGAAGGAGCGGTAGGGGTTGTGGTAGGAAACAGCCAATGACAGCATTAAGGCAGGACAGGGAGGAAAACAATTCTTCTCATTATTTCCCTCAGTGGCTGCCTTTTCCCCGCACTCCTGTGACAGGCCCTACTTGTCTGCATTTTTCTCTCTTCTTGCTCGCCTCCCTGCTGACCCCTCTATCCCACTCTTTCTCCAATGATGTTCATTTCCCTTTTCAGAAATGGACTTTCATAAGGAAGTAGAGGTCACATGTGAGCCTTTCCCTTGTGGCGTCTGTTGTCCTGTTCCCTTGAACGTGGCCCTCACTCACTCTTTTTTGGACCCCTCAGGAGAACGCAATCTCTCTAGTTTCTTTTTTCTTCCTCTTCCCTGAGAGAGACACATAGACTTGCTCTGTTGGAAGGATTTTATGGCTCACCATGCTGCGTGGACAGACTGGAGAAAAAAATGACATATAGGAAGTTAGTTTTCAGAAACTCCCTTAAAAAAAAAAGTACTGGTTTCTGGGATGTGGTTTCAGGTACACTTCTGTGCTGGTAAGTAGTAAATCCCATTGGATTTCCTTCCACTTTTATTTTTAAAGCTCACACGCCCTCCCCACCTGCTGACCCAACCCAATGAAAGGAATAAAGACAACACAATGTAGCAGAAGGCTTGGAGAATAAGAGTAAGTATTTGCTGCTATTTACTGCTATGGGCAGTCTCTTCTCAAAGAGTTACCACTTTCAGATCTCCCTGTAGTAGTATAAGCATTAAATGAGAAAAGGTATCACCTCTGGTAGGTGCCTGGCACACAGAGGCTCTCTCTCTCTTTTTTTTCACATCTTTATTGGAGTATAAATGCTTTACAATGTTGTGTTAATTTCTGCTGTACAACAAAGTGAATCAGCTGTATGTATACATATATCCCCATGTCCCCTCTTTAGCCTCTCTCTCACCCTCCCTATCCCACCCCTCTAGGTCATCACAGAGCATCGAGTTGATCTCCCTGTTCTATTCAGCAGCTTCCCACTAGCCATCCATTTTACATTTGGTAGTGTACATATGTCAATGTTACTCACTTCATCCCAGCTTCCTCTTCCCCCCGCCGTGCCCTCAAGTCCATTCTGTACGTCTGCATCTTTATTCCTGCCATGCCACTAGGTTCATCAGTACCGCTTTTTAAAATTCCATATATATATGCATTAGCATACGGTATTTGTTTTTCTCTTTCTGACTTACTTCACCCTGCATGACAGATTCTAGGTCCAACCACCTCACTACAAATAACTCAATTTCGTTCATTTTTATGGCTGAGTAATAGTCCATTGTATGTATGTGCCACATCTTCTCTATCCATTCATCTGTCGATGGACAGTAGGTTGCTTCCACGTCCTGGCGACTGTAAATAGAGCTGCAATGAACATTGTGGTACATGTCTCTCTCTTTTTTTTTTTTTTGTGGTACGCGGACCTCTCACTGTTGTGGCCTCTCCCGTTGTGGAGCACAGGCTCCGGACGCGCAGGCTCAGCGGCCGTGGCTCATGGGCCCAGCCGCTCCGCGGCATGTGGGATCCTCCCGGACCAGGGCACGAACCCGCATCCCCTGCATCGGCAGGCGGACTCTCAACCACTGCGCCACCAGGGAAGCCCCACGTCTCTTTTTGAATTATGGTTTTCTCAGGGTATATGCCCAGTAGTGGGACTGCTAGGTCATATGGCAGTTCTATTTTTAGTTTTTTAAAGAACCTCCATACTGCTCTCCATAGTGGATTTATCAATGTACATTCCCACCAACAGTGCAGGAGGGTTCCCTTTTCTCCATGCCCTCTCCAGCATTTACTGTTTCTAGATTTTTTGAGGATGGCCATTCTGACCAGTGTGAGGTGACACCTAATTGTGTTTTTTTTTTTTTTTGCTGTACGCGGGCCTCTCACTATTGTGGCCTCTCTCATTGCGGAGCACAGGCTCCGGACGCGCAGGCTCAGCGGCCATGGCTCACGGGCCCAGTTGCTCCGTGGCATGTGGGATCTTCCCGGACCGGGGCACGAACCCGTGTCCCCTGCATCGGCAGGTGGACTCTCAACCACTGTGCTACCAGGGAAGCCCCTCATTGTGGTTTTGATTTGCATTTCTCTAATGATTAGTGATGTTGAGCATCTTTTCATGTATTTGTTGGCCAATCTGTATGTCTTCTTTGGAGAAATGTCTATTTAGGTCTTCTGCCCATTTCTGGATTGGGTTGTTTGCTTTTGTAATACTGAGCTGCATGAGCTGCTTGTATATTTTGGAGATTAATCCTTTGTCAGTTGCTTCATTTGCAAATATTTTCTCCCACTCTGAGGGTTATCTTTTAGTGCTGTTTATGGTTTCCTTTGCTGTGCAAAAGCTTTTAAGTTTCATTAGGTACCATTTGTTTATTTTTGTTTTTACTTCCCTTACTCTAGGAGGTGTGTCAAAAAGGATCTTGCTGTGGTTTATGTCACAGAGTGTTCTGCCTATGTTTTCCTCTAACAGTTTTAATAGTGTCTGGCCTTACACTTAGGTCTTTAATCCATTTTGAGTTTATTTTTGTGTATGGTGTTAGAGTGTGTTCTACGTTCATTCTTTTACATGTATCTATCCATTTTTCCCAGTGCCACTTGTTGAAGAGGCTGTCTTTTCTCCATTGTATATTCTTGAGAGGCTCCCCCTTTGAATGCTGACCTCACTAGCAGGGACTCTGCTTCTCTGCTGCTCCTCACACCCCCTGCCATTTGTGTTTCTAACTCCCCAGCAACTAGAGAAAGCACCAGCAACAGCCTGATGTTCCTCAGGGCTTGTTTTCTACATTTGCACACAGTGCAGTGTGGGTATGTCTGTCTTCTTTTTCTTTTGCTCATAAGGTTTGCAGGGCAGATTCTATGCTGATATCATCCACTTAAAATATCGACTAAGTGCCCACCGGGGGCCAAGCAGACTGCCAGGTATAGTCAGCAGTGCTTGAAATTATCAAACTGTGTGCTCTCTTTTTGCTTCACATATTGGCAATGTTTTGAACAGAGGGCCTAATCCTTCCACCGTGGACCCTGGCAATACTCTGCCTGGGTTACACCTGACCACAAAGCTCTTTTCTTCAGAGTTCAGGGCCTTCCTTCCTCACTGTCCAGGGAGTGGACGGCCATTTATAAACATCTAATTTGCCCACAGGCACGGTCAGCTCCTGGAAAAGGAATGGCAATCAAGGGGACTACATACTCGCAAAGGTTTTCAGAATGATTTTCCTCCAAAGAACCCAGAATTCTTCCAAATTCTGTACATCTTAAGGAGACAGAATCCTCGCTGTCTTCCCAGAAAGGAAAGAACAAACAATGGTAAAAAATTGAGGGCCTCCCTGGTGGCGCAGTGGTTAAGAGTCCGCCTGCCGATGCAGGGGATATGGGTTCGTGCCCCGGTCTGGGAGGATCCCATATGCCGCGGAGCGGCTGGGCCCGTGAGCCATGGCCGCTGGGCCTGCGCATCCGGAGCCTGTGCTCCGCAACGGGAGAGGCCACAACAGTGAGAGGCCCACATACCGCAAAAAGAAAAAAAAAAAAAAAAAAAAAAAAAATTGAAAGGGTGCAGTCACTTCTGATCTTTACTGGTACTTTCACATTCCCTCCTGTTCTGCTATCAATGGGAGGTACAATCAGGGCTGTTTAATTCTTATGAAGCAGGTTACAAAAACCAAGAGTGACATGGATTGCTGATGTGTTGCCAATGACAGTCCCTTTCCTTTGGTGTTGGAAGGAACGTTCTCTCCTCAAACTTAGCTGGAGGTAGAGTTACACCCGCTTCACAAGTGCCGTTTATACAGCAAGCTTGCAGGGAGGGAGCGGCTGCCTAGCTAGTAGTTTTTCATATTCTCATTAACAAACAAACAAACAAACAAACCCCCTCCTCAGAGTAAACAGCAATGGTGAGCTTTCAATCTTTCCCTCCTTGCTCCTTAAGTGTGACAAAAAGAAAAGCCTCTCTCGGGCTCAAGCAATATGACTGAATAGAAGGGTCAGAAAAGGGAGGAAAAACTGTCAACCTGACACAGGGGCATGATAAAAAATGCAAGTGGAAGAATCCCAACTTGAAAGGCACAGAAACAGGAACACAGAGGCCTGTCTCGATACAGAAATGCTTCGTGCTGTCACCCTCCTAATGCCTCACTCCCTCCATGCTCCCACTTAATATGCTTTGGCAACTCCAGTTATGCTCTAAGTTTTCATATATTTTTGTTATAGGAAACAGTAAAACACTATGTATTTGGTTAGTACGCTATCCATCTGATGTCTTCAGATACTATCATCCTTACACCCCTACTGAACTCACATGCCCACGTAGCTCTTTATCCAATTTTTTTCCTTCCTTTTTTCCTTCCCTCCCTCCCTCCCTCCCTCCCTCCCTTTCTTTATGCAGGCTGTGCCGGGTCTTAGTTGCGGCACATGGGATCTTTTAGTTGCGGCATGCAGACTCTTAGTTGTGGCACGCATGCAGGATCTAGTTCTCCGACCAGGGATCAAACCTGGGCCCCCCTGCACTGGGAGTGCAGAGTCTTACCCACTGGACCACCAGGGAAGTCACTCTTTATCCAACTGAAAACTAGTCCTTTCCCTTAGGAATATGAGCAGTTTGATCAATGATTTTTAGCTCTGTGGGACGTAATAGTATAAAGAACATCACAGAACATTCAGGGGATGGTTACCTAGTTACTTGCTCCTCAAAGGATGGGCAGCACTGTCTTTCCCTGGGAGCTTGTTAGAAATGCAGAATATCAGGCTCCACTCTAGACTTACTAAGCAGATTTGCATTTTGACAAGATCACGGAGTGATTCTAATACACAGTAAAGTTTGAGAAGCCCTGGCCTCTTCTTACACAGGTCTTGGTTTTGCTGATCTTTTTGATACCTCTATTCAGACAAGAAAAAAAAATCAGGTGATATGGGTTCTTTAGTAGATTAGTTTTCACTACTGGCAATTTTTAGGGAAGGTGACTATATTCATTCTCCATTCTTTTCAGCATGGCTAAGGGGACTGGCAGAGTTGACTCAATGCTCATGAAATCATCACTCCATCTTGCTTCAAGGGAAAGGCCATCAACATATTTAACAGTAGGGGACAAAGAGGTATGAGAGAGTGAGGTGACCGGAGGGGGCACTAGTGAAATCTACAATTCTTCATGCTTGTAAATCAAGGTCTAAAATTTATTATCAAATTTGCCAAATATTGTCGTTGAAAATGAGATGGTGAACACTGCATTTTGGAAAGCACCTTGCAAACAAACAATGCCGGTGCAGGGTCTTCAAGACTGCAAATAAACCATCTGCACTGAGCACATACTCGCCTGCCTGTAAAGGCTGCTTGCTGATGCAGGGAAGGACCCAGCTATGCGGGGAGGCAGGGCTTGCCTGATGCCACGTCGAGGAAGCTGCCAAGAAGAGACATTCAGAACCAGGCGAGAGTGCTGAGCTGACTGCTGATGAAGACAAATGGTCTTTTATTTTCTTGTTTGCTTATTCTTGGACTTAAATTTTCAGTACAGTTAGTCACTCAAGTATAAAACAAACCTTAGTATACCACTATCTCAAACACTATCAGAAAGTGTTTGATCAGAGAGAAACTAATCAATGGTGTGTCCTCACCATTTGACCCCAAAGCATGCTTAACCACCACCCACTAATGCTTAACCATTTTTTCATTAGTTTTCTTCATGTTCAAAAACCCAAAGGTGATCTTTGGAAGCAAAAGTGCAACTAAGGTGTTGTAAATGGGTCTTGTAACACAATATGTTGCAAATGTGACTTCCCTCTCATCTCTTTTAAGCTGTTTTTCAGCCTTTATCCATGGCCCCAATTCTCAGTTCCAGTTATATGGTGGACCGAGGGGGAACGTGTAGTGTTTGGCCATATACGGAGCCTGTCCACAGCCTTCCTTGAAGGCAAGATGAGCCCAGCCCAGGAAGGTAGAGCTGAAGGTCTACTCAATAGGAACCATGTCACTCACGCCCCCTTTCCATGTCCCCTCCCCTGGAAGGGCCTACAGTGATTCTGTGAACACCCAGCCCTGCAGAGAGCTGCCAGAGTGGTAGCCTGCTCTGGTGTTGCCAGTACCTTTGTTTTTCATTCTCAATTCCTTCCTTACAGCACCTACTCAAAACAACAGATGGACAATAGGACAACACCTCACCAGAAGCCATTTGCCTTTTGTCAGGCTCCCCGGGCTCTGCTCCACTGGGGCTCAGCAGCAATCGCCCTGTGTGCCTGGACGAAGGCTGGACAAGCTGGAAATACATGGCACACATCTGCTAAAGCTCTAACAGATTTGTCTATGGCTCCGTTGTAAGCTCAATTATAACCACTCCTGATTTATGTGGCTTTCTCACCTGAATCAGGCTACAAAAGACACTGTTTTTTGGGTGGCCATGATGGACTGAATTGTGCTCCCTCCTAAATGCAGATGTTGAAGTCCTAACCCCCAGTAGCTCAGAATGTGAATCTGTTTAGAGACAGGGCCTTTAAAGGGGTGATTAGGTTGAAATGAGGCTCTTAGGGTAGACCCTAAGCCAACCTGACTGGTGTCCTTATAGAAGAAGGGGTATTTGGACACATAGAGAGACACGGGAGATTTGCCTTCACAGTGGAAAGGCCCTGTGAGGACACAGTGAGGAGGTGGCCATCTGCAAGCCAAGGAGAGAGAAGAAGAAATCAAGAAGAAATCAAACTTGCCAACACCTTGATCTTGGACTTCCAGCCTCCAGAACTGTGAGAAAGTAAATGTCTGTTGTCTAAGCTGCCAATCTGTGGTATTCTGTTATGGCGGCCCTAGCAAATTAATAGGGTGGCCTTCAATGGTGATCAAACACTAGATGGTGGTGGATCCAGAGAGGTCCTGACTCTCTGTGCACACACTGCTGCCCTTTGACCTTCTTCATTCATGCTGAAACTCTAAGTCATGATTTTGGGGGACAGATGGGAACAGGCCGTGGAGACTGTGACTAAGTCCCTGAAAACCGAGAGTGCCACTGACCTATTTTCCATTCAGATTAACACGTGGCTTCCTGGAAGTGGGGCCTCTAAGTACATGTTGACTTTGGGGGAATAATAATTTTTTTTTTGGCCGTGCCGCATGGCTTGCGGGATTCTCAGTTCCCCGACCAGGGATTGAACGCAGGCCCTTGCAGTGAAAGTGCCAAGTCCCAACCACTGGACCAGGGAATTCCCAATAATCCTGTAGTTATACCAGTTACTTCTACCTTTACTAATGGTAATCCTCAGAATATACCACCCCCCTCAATGCAACGTGGTGCTTAGAGTATGAAGAGATAGTTTATGCTACTGAACAATTTCAACAGGAATTGGACTCAATATATCTTCTGGGAATAAAAAGAGGTTTCCAGAATTCACAAAATACATGTTGAATTAAATTTGCATCCATCTTCCTGCATGCTCCTGCCAGTATACAACAACAAATAGTTATGATACTAAAGTGTAATTAAATCTATTTCAACAAATATTTATCAAGCAAGCTAGACACTGTATTAGCAAGTGTAACTAAAACCATTGACAAGACTCTGTCTCTGACTTTCAGGAGGAGATTACAGCAGACCAGGAACTGCAAACTCAAAACGCCCATATGGGTGGCAGGTAATGCCAGCTGCTAGAAAATAACCAATCGTGGTGACCAACAGCTGCCAATCAAAAGCGAGATTCAGTTTGCCTAAGCTTTAAATTTAAGAGCAGCCAGAAATCTGAAATTTTACATAAAATCTGATTTCATGTATTGGTAGCTAACTAAAAAACAGTTTATAATGTTGGTGAGGACTAAATGAAAATGGCTATGAGCTGCATCAGGGGTGTGTGTGCGCACGCGCATGCGTGCGCTGGGGGTAGGGTTTTCTGCACTTTACAGACCAGATTTAGGACCGGGCACAGCTGGGGGATGAGCACTGGCACCAAGGAAACATTCACAACCTTGGCTCTGGGTTTAGGCTTGTTTGTTCATCCAGCTACTGAACCGCTGCCACTCACCAGCTGGTCCCGCTGTCTCCACCCTGCCCCCACCCTTTTTACAAAGGTATATGTGGTTTTCCTTAACCATCAAGAGACTGTTCCCTCTCCACCTTTCTCCCCAGCAACCCCCCTCCTACCCAAGACAAGTACAAGAGTTCATGGTTACTGCTGCTCCGAAAAGGTCTCTGTGAAAAGAGCTGTCTTCTAAGGCAGAGTTCAGCAGGGAGTGGTGGTGTCTACTCCTCATGACTGACTAACCTGTTCATCCAAACAAATGCTTACGCCAGGTCCTGAATAGGTGCCGGCTAAGAGGTGGATCCTACAGTGTTTCTGTTCAGGTATCGGCTAGTGTAGAGTGGGACAAGAGACAAGAAGGGTCACATGGTGTTCTAGGTGTTCAGGGGAGGGGTGGGGCCTGGGAGGGCTGCACAAAGGAGAGGGTCTGGCTGAGGTTCAAAGGCTCAGGAAGAGTCGCCCAGGAGCGGGTGGGGGGTGTAACAAGTACAAAGAGCAGAGATGTGAGAGAGCTGGTCTAGTGAGGACACTCTAGTCGTGTGGGGCTGGAACACGATGCTGGGAGAAGGAAGATGTGCAGGAGAGGAGTCTGGTGAGGCCAACCAGATCCCGGGCCAGATGTATAAGGCCTCCTAAGGTGCATCCTAAGAGCCATGGGGGCTATGGAGGGTCTTAAACAGGAGACAACATGGCCAAGTTTGTTCTGTAGGAGATCACTCCAGTGCAGGTATGGAGCATGAAACTGGAAGTGGAAGCCTTGTGAGGAGGCTGTTGCGATCCGGGCAAACAGTGCAGGGTAGAGGAGAGATATGGAGAGAACTTGGTGACAGGTTGCAGGGAGAGGTGGGAAAGTGGAGGAGAAGGGAGCTGCGGAGAGTAGGAGGTCTAGGATGGAAGGTGAGAAGCTGAGGCACTTTGTGCTTGAGGTTCTCTCTCTGGATTCTATCGCTTGACCTCTGGGGATCCCTTGGTCAGAAAATCTACAGGAGTGCTGAGATTTCCTAAGCCTTCGCCTAAGAAGCTGCAATTTATAGGTTTGTTCTGTCTTTACAAGAGACATGGGGTGGTATCTATCAGCCTCTCTACCCACTCTCATGGTGGGACGGGGACACGCATGCAGTGTGGGTATCCGCTCTGCACCAACTGGACTCCCTGAGACCAGTTTACTGAACAATCTGATGCTGAGACAGATGTATTCTCTCCAACACCAAATCCCACCTGTGGGCAGTACTGCATCTGGCACCAGCCCTACCTGAGAGGGGGAAGCACGTTAAACAGTCAGTGGTTACTGAGATTCTTCTGTGGAGCCCCAAAGTATAAAACAGGGCCTCTGCCTGCCTACCTACCTACCTACCTATCTATTTACCTGCCTATTTATCTATTTAATTAATGTGGAAAGGATCCACAGAGCAGTGTGGACTGGAGAGGGCTTTGTGAAGACAGCAGGACAAGCGGTGAAGAGAATGGTCCAGGTGAAGGCACGTGTATGAGCAGAGGCAGGCACATGGAGGACCTGGTCTGGTCTGTGAGAAATTCAAAGGCCTGGGCTCTAGAAGCCACTGCAGGTTCTAATTGGGTGATGTGAAGGAACAACGTTATAGGCTGACAACATTATAGGGCAGACTGGAGGGAGGAAAAGAGAGTCAGGAGACTGAGTGCAGGAGGCCACAGCTACAGTCCAGAGTGAAAGTCCGACCAGGTGAAATGGGGAGATAAGAGATTCTGAAGAAATTCTTCCATATGGCTAGATTTAGACAAAAAAACCCAAACAACCCTAAGCCATCACAGGTTATGAGAAAAATCTGCCAGTCAAGGAATCCTTGGGAAGACTGTTCAAAGACATGCTGACACCCACTTGTAGGAGTGCAAAGAAGGGAGCCTTTAAAGCAATGTGGATGTAAAACAGTTAATGTTTGAATATGTTAGCTTCATATGTAACAGAGCAGAACTCCCGCAATTTAATTGAAAGGTTAAAATTTGATTTTAAAATAATAGCATGGCAAGAAGAAGTATCAACTCTCGAAGACTCAGATATGGCATCGTTTATTAAATACGTGCTATATACTACTTACTGTACTGGGTGCTTCACACCCATCATCTTGTCAATCCCTAACCCCCTGCACAGAGGCAAGTGAGTCACAGACAAGAATCTAAGGCTCCTGCAAGGGAAGTGACTTTTCTGGGCTGTACCTCCGTGGATGGAGGAGAGAGGCAGGGCCACACAGATCATGAAGCTCACAGCACCACCTCTATCTGAAAGAAATTCCCTTTTCCCCAGCTTCATACCTTAAAAACTTATGCAAATTTTAACACAAAACGAAGCTGACAGTAGAAGTGTTGACAGCAGGTGCTAAAAATGAGTACTACTCTGAAACAAGGTAAGCCCTGTCAGAACCGCTGCTGGGGAAATCTCCCAGCAGCACTTGCAGCAGAGCCAGTGAACTGCTTCCCTGCAGCCTCTGTCCACATGGCATTTCTACATGGAACAGAGTGGCGCAGTCTGCTCCAGACCTACTGCTTCGGTCCTGTCTGCCTGTCTACCACAGCTTCAATGGCACTCTGGGAACACAAGCAGCACCCCAGACACCCTGAGAGGGCACAAAAGGGGGACAGGTGCACAATTAGAAAAAGTAGGCTTGTGCTGGAAAAAGCCAGTCTAATCTAAGCCCTTATTCTTGCAGAAGAATGGCACTTCAGGCCTAACAACTGGTAAAGAAATAAAGGACTCACAAACAGTACAGTATGAGAACCATGACCGACAAAAAGGCCACTAGCCTTCCTTGGGCCTCAGGTTCAAAGTACTTCCCCTCCAGCCATTGTCCCCTGCTATTATTTCAAGGCTGACCTTGGGCCTATGACCAGGTGTGCATCCAGCTGGGGTGCTCTAAAATGGGACCAGTGAATGCCGGAAATACTCTCATCCAAGGTCCATGTTTCCAGTGGGTAGGGGTTACTGTTTCTTAAAGACAAAGCCAAACAAAAGCAAACCAAAACAAACCAGATTCTGTTCTGTTCTATGACCTTCCTAAGAAAACCTAACTAGCGGCCCAGTTTAAGTAAAATATTGGTATAAAACACACACACACACACGAGTGGGGCCTGCCCACCCAACAGTTTCAGGGTACTCTGATGTAACTTATAAGGTGTGGGAAGCTGAAAATGATGTTATTTTGTATTAGCATTATTTCTAAACTGTCAAGGTGTTCACTTCAGGGCAAACACATGTTACTTAGAGACTGCTGAACACGCACTTCCACGCATCAGTCAAGGAGTCACCAAGGACTCCCCTGTCCTCTGAACACTATGTGCTCTTACTGTATGTGCAGCACAAGCAATGAATGCCTCCTACATTCACTAAAGGTGAGCATGAGATAAATTTTATTGCTAGTGATATATAACTGCATTCTTTTGGCTTTCTTGCCATTTTTCTAAGTTTTCCACTATAAAGGAGAAAAAAAGGGACAGCCATGGGGAAAAAAGGGAATGAAATGTAAGATCCAGGCCATGATTTAAAGGCCCATATACAGGGAGTTCCCTGGTGGTCCAGTGGTTAGGACTCCTCACTCTCACTGCCAAAGGCCAGGGTTCGATCCCTGGTCAGGGAACTAAGATCTCGCATGCCGTGTGGCTTGGCCAAAAAAACCCATAAAAAAATAAAAATAAAATAAAGGTCCAGGGCGTCCCTGGTGGCGCAGTGGTTGAGAGTCCGCCTGCCGATGCAGGGGACACGGGTTCGTGCCCCGGTCCGGGAAGATCCCACATGCCGTGGAGCGGCTGGGCCCGTGAGCCATGGTTGCTGAGCCTGCGCATCCGGAGCCTGTGCTCCGCAACGGAGAGGCCACAACAGTGAGAGGCCCATGTATCGCAAAAAAAAAAAAAAAAAAAGGTCCATATACAGTTTTTAGTAGACTATAACAACAACAAGCACTTACAAAGGCATTGTTCCAAGCGCCTGTCACTACACCTACAATCAGGATCCTCAGATTAGAAAGAAATTACTAATAACCAGTCTGGAATCTGGCCATTCAACTGCTAATACTGAGGGTTAAGAGCGAAACAGCTTAATCCTCTTCCGGGTGTGTCTGTCATTACTTCACTCTGCATCTGCTGTCCACAATCCTGGAAGCATTGTGCAGGACTTCCCAGGAAAGTCTGTCCAGGGAGGGGGTTATACATGCAGAGGCCATGCGGGTTACTGAAGCAGAACCCAATAGAAACCAGAGCACGGGGATACTGGGGTGTGAAGGCGTTAGTTTCTTGTTCACTTCCCGGTTCCTGCAGGCCAATGGGCTCCTCTTTTACATACAGTGGCAGACCACACAACCCTCTGCCCCACCCTCAAAGCAAGACTACACAGATTCCCAACTACCAGGCCACCAGATTTCGCAACTGTACTTCTGTAATTAACTGTGATTTCTATCTTCCACCTAGCCCCTATCTTGATATCGAAGGTGGTGGAGTTTCCTCCCAAGTTCAGAGATGGGCACTCCAGTTTGGGCTTGCCTCACTGCACGCCCACTGAAGCCAAAGAAGGCTGGCCTTGGCCTCCCTGAGAGGGCCAGAATCTGCGCTTATTTGTGAGGCTCTGGGGCCCTCTGCCGACTGCCTGCTGTAACTGTCAGTTCCTCACTAGACCAGTAAGAAAATGGTCCTCAGAAATCTTCCCATCTCACTACCATCTACAAGGCTTTCAATTTACTGAAAACACCCACATGCAGAGAAATACGCAATACAGCTTTACGTCATCTGAGCTCATGGAACGTAAATATTTTTATCCACATTTAATAAACAGGATCTACAGAACATTAAGGCTTGTGCCCAGTCTCAGGACGGGAACTAACACGGTCAAGATCTGCCCGAGATATCCTCTGACCAGCATCGCAGCCTCACCAAGTACGTACAGTTAATCTCATTCTACAGATGAGCACAGTGAGATTCAGACAGATTAAGGCAACCTGGGCTCCCCACACAACCTGGTGGTCAGGAGACTGGCTCTGGGCAGATGTGGGTGGTCTGCCTCGACCACTCACTGAATGGTGACTGTGGGCTGGTAGCTCATCTCCCAGCTTTAGTTTCCTTGTCTATGAAGGAGAGGTAACAGAGTTACAGGACAGATTGAGACGCTGCACTTCTAGTACCCACAGGGGGGCGGCACCCAGCAGTAGACTAACAGACGTTTTAGCTGCTGCTCTGCCATCGCTATCATCACAGCCTGGGCCTCCAGGCCTCCTGCCTGCCAAACACAGCTGCAGGAAAACCCTGCCCCATGGGGTCTAGAGCAATAACATGAGTCGGAGAGGCCCCCTCATACAGAAGGTGGCAGAGCCTGTTTTTGGACAGCAGGTTACCAAGTGAGAGCTGGTTTCTCTCCCTTAAAAGGCAAAGGGAAATTGAGAGAACTGACAGAGCAATGAGCGCATGAAAGAACCGAAACCCAGGTCCGTAGACACTGCTGAGGAAACTGAGGATGCCGCAGGTGAGCGGAGGATGAGCACCTGGAAACTACTTGGGCAGTATGGTTGGCTTCCAGTTACTTTCCAATAACCCTGACCACACAGGGATTATAGAACAACCATGGGAAGAGCAACAGGGAAATTTATGGGAGCCACAAGTATAGAATATTGAAAAGACTTAGTAAGTTGCCAAATCTAAGAGTAGGAGAAATGAGATACACAGTGGGATGAATAATAATAACAGCTAACATTCACCGAGTGCCCATGGACTAAACATCTTACTTATATTAAGTCATTCAATCCTTATAGCCAATCTCTCAGGAGGGGGCTCTTCTCCTCCCTATTTTCACAGTAGGGGAAACTGAGACAGAGGGTGAAGTGGGCTGTGTAAGGCCACATGACTAGTTGGTGGAGGGGCTGGGATTTGAACGCAGGCAGTGGCAGTGCAGTTCCAGCCAGCCTCAGTGAAGAGCGCTGGACTAACAACCTGCTTTGCCACAGTCTAGTGACTCTGGGCAAATTCTTCAGCCCCAGAATGGTGCAGCACAGAGAAAATACTATATAAACAAATGGTGTATTTATTGATACACTAAAGAGATGTATTTGGTGGAACAGACTGTTAGGAAGCCAGAACTTGGGCGAGGCCTCCCAGTACTGGGAAAGCTGACCGGAGAGGCCCTTGACAGTTCTCCTTGCCTCCAGTTCCTGGGAGTTGAAGTCTTCACCAGATGCGCAGTTATTTGATAAGTAAGGCCTTAGCTCCAGGCACTATGGCAACAGACCACAAAATCAAACCACTGAAATCAAGCAAGTGAAAGAACATTCCTGTTGTGGAGTCTGCCAGTGGAATGTGCTGTTGCAGGATACAATTTAATAAAAAAGAAAAGGAAAAAAAGCCACCAGGAGAATGAGAGTATTAGTGTGAGTGTGTGCATTTTAAAACAACTGGTCTTACAGAAACAGGAACAGGAGTGTCTTTAGAATCGCCCTTGGTGAGACAGAACCTGAGCAGCTAGACCATCACACTGATAAAGAGCCAGCCCTCCCAACAGACTTGGATCGATAAAGCCAGAACCCCCACTGTCCACACAGCATGCTGGCCCACTCATACCCACCCTTCTGCTGAGCTGCCAGAGCCCCAGGGCAGGGAGCACGGTGGCTCCGCCATCACTCTAAGGATGAAAGCGGCAGCGCTAACTGCACTGCACTGCCTGTGTGTGGCTGAGCTGCATCCTTGCACTGTCTCCTTACTGCCCTCCCTGCCTTCAATCTCTTCTCACTTTCAGTCCTTTTTTCAAACTGCTGCCAGAATGATCTTCTGAAAACCTTTGTTTGAGCACATCATCCCCTTTCCCACCCTGGATGGACCTGCTATTGCTAACAAGAAGACGCCCACACTCTTCCCACAAGGACTGTCCCCTTCACCAAATGGCTCATCACCGGCCACCGCCCCACCCCTCCCTCAGAAACACACCTTCAATATGCTGTGTCCTCTTCTGGGAGGCCTCTCCCCACTCCCCTGCCCTAGCTACCCAGCAGCCTTCCAGGTCCAATCCTAAAGTCACTTCTTTAATGTGTCCTCAACTCTCCCAGGCAAAACCAGTAGTCCCCTCTCATCCACTCCCTCCCCAGCTGACACGCCAGGCTCTGAGGCTCTCCCACGCAGGCAGGATCGGTGGTGCCCGGCTCTACTCTGGCTCTGACAGCTTCCCTAAGTTGTAGGCCTGCATATCCGACTGGCTCTTCAACATTTCCCCTTGGAGGTCTAAAAGGCATCACAGACACATCTGAAACACAAAGTTTGATCCCCTCACCTCCCCACAAAGCTGTTCTTAGTCTCTTCTGTATCACTAAGGGACACCACCACCCACGAGCTGCGCAAGCAAAAACGCTGGATTCCTCCTTTTTCTTCACCACCCCCACTCATCCCACCAGCCAGTCCTCTCAGCTCTACCTCAAACCCACCCACTCTCAAGTTTCCCGAAGCCTAAATCCAGAATCACTGCTAGCCTGGACCCTGCAGTGGTGGAAGATCCAGAATCTAAACCAAAAATAAATAAATAAATTAATTTTAAAAAAAGGATGCTACAAAGGTGACCAAAGGTGACAAACTCCCTGAGCCAACAGCAACCAGGACGGAACACGTGCGCCCACTCTCACAATGATGGCTTCACAGGCACATCCGCTGTATGTATGTATTTATTTATGGCTGCGTTGGGTCTTCGTTGCTGTGCGCGGGCTTTCTCTAGTTGTGGCGAGCGGGGGCTACTCTTCATCACAGTGCGCGGGCTTCTCTTTGCAGTGGCTTCTCTTGTTGCGGAGCAGGGGCTCTAGGCTTCAGCAGACGTGGCACGTGGGCTCAGTAGTGGCTCGCAGGCTTGGTTGCTCCATAGCATGTGGGATCTTCCTGGACCAGGGCTTGAACCTGTGTCCCCTGCATCGGCAGGTGGATTCTTAACCACTGTGCCACCAGGGAAGCCCTCATCGGTTTGTTTTGGTTCTTCTCATGCTGTTTCTTTACCCCAGCAGCTTCTCTCCTCACGGCAGGGACAATCAAGAAACGCCTGCACTAAAATGCAAGCACAACTGTCCACTCAGAGAAGGACAACTGAGACCAGAGTGGGTGTCATGCTGCCAGGACAAACTCTGTACCGATGTGCTGGCCTATACTTGCTCTTGCTCAAATCTGGACTCCGAAAATTCCTGTTTTGTCTTGAAATCCTCTGGAATCACCTCAAAGGCTACTTCACAAAGCAGCCCTTCAAAGGTGTCAGTGCCTCTATGAAGGGCAGCCAGGCAGCATGTGTCACTGTTCAGCCTGGGGAAGCCAGTCTCTGTGCTGAAGAACAGATGACATTTTTCCTTTTAAAATAAGCAGCATGTACCGGAGGAAAGATAACCATATACAATCCTGGAAAGAAATTTGCAACTATGTCTTAAGAGTCTTAAGGAAATTGATTCTCTTGGGCCCAGGAGTCCTACTCTAGAGATCTATCATGAAAAATTCTAAAAAAGAGAAGGCTTGGGCTTCCCTGGTGGCGCAGTGGTTGAGAGTCCGTCCGCCTGCCGATGCAGGGGACACGGGTTCGTTCTCCGGTCTGGGAAGATCCCATATGCCGTGGAGCGGCTGGGTCCGTGAGCCATGGCCGCTGGGCCTGCGCGTCCGGAGCCTGTGCTCCGCAACGGGAGAGGCCACAGCAGTGAGAAGCCCGCGTACCGCAAAAAAAAAAAAAAAAAGAGAAGGCTTTACATACAAGGCCGTGCACTGCATTGTTTGCAGCAGCAAAAAGCGGAAAGCCTCCTGCATTTCCAACTCAGGGGTGCATGTGAATAAGCTGAAGCACATCTGATTGATGGAATGGCAGCCACCCGTGACACAGGTTTACACATGGTTAGAGAATGCAAAAAGTGCTTACGTCATGTTGAGTAAAAGCAAGGCACAGCAGTGTACATATGGAATGACTACAATCATACGGCAAAAAGCACATGCCAGCCCGCAAGCTAAAGGCGCAGCACCACATGGCAGAGCAGAGCATCAGAGGGATCTGTGTGACCCTGAGAAAGTCCTGGCCTCTCTGCTTCCGCAGAAAACGGGGAACAAAACACAGGAAAACAAAACCAAAACAAACACGGGGAAGACACGTACCTGGCAGGATGTCTGTGCACATGAATGAGACATGCGTCTGCTCGATGCCCAACAGCTGCTGTTCTCCCGCGCCTGGTGCTGCGGCCTCACGCCTCAGCACACCCTGAGCAGGCGCCACGTTATCCCCACCCTCCCCCGTGAAGACTCCAAGGTCACAGGCACTCAGGCACTGTGATCCTAACTGCTTCACCAGAACTTTCTAAACAGACATTCGAGCCTCAGTCCTGGCTCTGCCATGTACAGGTGTGCACTTAACCCCTGAGCCTCAGTGTCCCCATCTGATAAACTGGGGATGATGATGATGCCTTTCAGGGTTACTCTGAGGACTGGTAAGAGTTTTTAGAGTGCTTAGCACAGCAGGAGATAATCAATGAGCGATACAGTTATTATTGGGGGAAGTGGGTGGCAATCATATTCGTGTCTTGGGATAGAATCTGTACAAAGCTCATGATTAGCCGAGCAGAGTTTATAGCCTAATTACTCTGGCCATTACCACAGAGACAAGTGAGAGACAGGATTTTCTAACTTAATTCCGGATGGGGACAGGGGTAGTTTTTGTTTAAAGAAAAACTGCAGGGCTTCCCTGGTGGCACAGTGGTTAAGAATCCGCCTGCCAATGCAGTGGGCAAAGGTTCGAGCCCTGGTCCGGGAAGATCCCACATGCCGCGGGGCAACTAAGCCCGTGTGCCACAACTACTGAGCCTGCGCTCTAGAGCCCGCGAGCCACAACTACTGAGCCTGTATGCCACAACTACTGAAGCCTGCGCGCCTAGAGCCCGTTCTCTGTAGCAAGAGAAGCCACCGCAACGAGAAGCCCACACACCACAACGAAGGGCAGCCCCCGGCTCGCCACAACTAGAGAAAAGCCCACGCGCAGCAAAGAAGACTCAGTGCAGCCAAAAATAAATAAATTAATTAAAAAAAAAATTGCAACACTATGATATGACAAGTGACATATGGTGAGAAGGCCGCCATGGCTGAGTTAAGGCCTAGATAAAAGTAGACAGTGATGTGTGAAGAACAAGTGGGCAGAGAAGCAGTTCAGCCTGGCCAGTGTTTGGCTCTGATTTGTGATGGCCAAACACGTGTTTCCATTAGCTGGGCTTTCTAAGTGGGAGTCTGCATTAAAAAAAAAAATCCTGAGGGACTTCCCTGGTGGCACAGTGGTTAAGACTCTGCGCTCCCAATGCGGGGGCGCCCGGGTTCGATTCCTGGTTGGGGAACTGGATACCATGTGCACGCTACAGCTGGGAGTTTGCATGAAGCAACTAAGGAGATCACGTGGAGCAACAAAGGAGCCCTTGAGCTGCAACTAAGGAGCCCACCTGCCGCAACCAAGTCCCAGGGCAACCAAATAAACTAAAAAAAAAAAAAAAAAAAAAAAAAAAAAAAAAAAATCCTGAGGTTGGAACTACTGCCAGACTTTGTTATCCCTGACCTGCTTGTGCAGGAAGCACCAGCCACCACTCCTGTTGTACAGTGCTCCCTGGGGTTTCTAGAAATTCCAGCTTGGCTTATGTCAGTGGCAGCGAAGACCACCCCGAGTAGTCATGTAGCGTCCCCAGTTGCCCTCAGGCCTGGGTGCCTGTGCCCTGCCTGTGGAGCAGAGGGGGAGAAAGGGGGCTCTATTGATTTCTTAACAGCGATTCCAATGGGCTCCCAAGCAGCATATGTCCAAAAGGCACCTCACAAATAGGAAGGAAAAACGAAGCTTTTACTTTTCCATGGTTCCTTCCTTTAGCAAATCAAATGGTGCGCCTCATTTTTTTTTTGAGGTGGCTAAAGAAGTCAATGAAACACCTTGCTTAGCTCCCCCAAGAAGGAAAAGTGGACTCCTGCTGGGGCCATCTGCACTGCTCCCCACCCACAGGCCCCGCACCCGTTCCTGCTGAGGCGCGAGTGGATGAGGCTGCTGGGGACTGCTGAGGTGAGTCCCACGCCGGGCGAAGCCAGCTTCTGCTGGCCAGACCTCTGTCTCCCCTCCACCCGTGCCACTGGCTGCTCACGCCACACTCTGCTTCCTACAGGGAGCCAGACCACAGCAGAAAGAGGGGTGAGCCTTCATTCACTGACTCGGGCTGTAGGAACCAGGGAAGCACCCTGATTGTCACCCACTGCAAATGTGTGGACACGGGGTGGCTGCCCTGGTGGCGGTGGCCTGAGACGAAAAGGAGTACAGTGAGCTCCAACACCGCTCCTCCTCTGCCCACAGGCTCCCTGACCCCCTCCGCCTTCAGAACTAGATGCGACTCATGTTAGGAGAGGGGGACTCCCACTGGCCCCTGTCTGGGGTCTGCACTCTTTTGTGGGCCTGGGCCTACTCCTCCCCTCCCCACAGGCCACCAAGGTTGAAGGACCCAGGGTGCAAGGGAGGACTTTTTTAAGTCTGGGAGAGCAGGGCTGCAGAAACTGTTCTGTTACTGTATTTTTTTTTTTTTTTCTTTTTTCCGGTACGCGGGCCTCTCACTGCTGTGGCCTCTCCCGTCACGGAGCACAGGCTCCAGATGTGCAGGCCCAGCGGCCACAGCCCACGGGCCCAGCCGCTCCGCGGCATGTGGGATCCTCCCCGACCGGGGCACAAACCCGCGTCCCCTGCATCGGCAGGTGGACTCCCAACCGCTGTGCCACCAGGGACGCCCCCTGTTACTGTATTTTACTGGACACTAAGGAATGTACACTAAACATTACTACTTTGAAAATACAGCCAGCTACAAGATGAACTCCACAGAGGCGAATTCTATTACCTTTCCTCTTTCCACCCAAAACCAAAAGGACAAAGTGACGAGCTGAAAATGAGAGGGAAGGGTATGCAGTGGGAGGGAAAGAAATAGCCAAAAGCTGAACCTGACAGAAGTCATGGTTTAGCCACTCTCCTCTCACAGTTGCATCCAAATGGCAAGTCACCAAGGCTGCAAACATCTATCTCAGGAGTAATTAAATCAAATTAATCTCAGGAAAAGAGCTTTAAATGTTCAGAGCCCCATTAATCCTCATGCCTTGTAATTAAATACGTATGTTAAGAAGGCTTGGACAAAAGCAAAACATTTTCAAATGTGAATTCTTTACATTCACAGCATTATAATGCATTCTAAGTATTGATCTTGTAGAAAACTATGTAAAAAATTTAGTGAAGCACACACTGTAAAAACATGGCAGAAGGTATGCAGATACAATCTCAGTCCATACTGAGCTTTAGAAAAATGTGCCTTGATAAACATCTTCACTTTTAAGCCTCCACATAAGTCATCCAATGATAATCTCCACTTCGTTTTTGACCTCTCCCTGATCCTTGCCCCTCTGGATCCCGAGGGGGCGGCCCTCACATGCATCTTGGAAAAGTTCTTTGCTTCTGCTCTCCTGGGATCTTCTACTTTATTTCCTTGTTCGTGTCAATCTTCCAGGGTTAACCTTCTCTTTGACAATCAACCATGAAAGAGACTGGTCACCCCAACATACCGTGCGTCTTGAAGGGAAGGTATGCAATCTTCCATTTCTAAGAAAGCGTGTGCTTAGCAGAAATCTCAAGAACACTACTGCTGACACGTGGTCTCTGAACAGCTCTTGACTCCTTTGTCAAAGGGCTCTCACCTCACAGAACTTCATTTGCTTCTCACAACCACCCTGAGAGGAGGTGGAATAGGAATCACACGTCCATCTTTCTGATGAGGAGAGTCAGAGTCAATGACTTGCCGACAGTCACACAGTAAGCAGTTTACAGTCTGAATGTTATCAGTTCTCTGATTAAGTGCTACTGGTCGGAACCGTTGGTGCCTCCAGGAAAGCCTGTCACAACGCAGACCAAATCATCTACAAAAGGCTCCCATGATTTGTCTAAATTGCTTGGTTCTGTTGGAACTGTAGTTATCAATTATTTCTTAAAAAACACTGTGAGTTGGAATTATGGACTGGACTGAATGTCTGTGTCCTTGGATAACTCATACATTGAAATCCTAACCCCCAATGTGATGGTATTAGGAGGTAGGGCCTTTGAAGGCCATGAGGGTGGAGTGCTCAAGAATGGGATTCATTATAAGGAGAGACAGGAGAACCTGTTCCTTCTGCTCTTTGTCATGTAATGATACCTAGAGAAGATGTCCATCTGCAAACCAGGAAGAGGGCCCTCACCAGCACTCAATCTGCCAGCACCTTGATCTTAGACTTCCCAGCCTCCAGAACTGTGAGAAGTAATGCTGGTTGTTTAAGCCACCCGGTCTATGGTAATTTGTTATAGCAGCCTGAGCTAAGATGGCTGAGTTTGGAAAACTTATCAACAAAGTTTTCAAAGACAGGGATATCTGTGGTAAAGGAATTTTACCTACAGAAGATCTTAAAAGACAAAAGCAGAAGCCCTGATTATTCCAACTGGATTCATTACCATGGTCAACTGAATGTATCTATCAGGAATACCAGGTTCCAAATCAAAACCTCGAAATTAAGGGAAGAGGCAGAGTTTTCAGAAACCACAGGAAGAGTCTCTATACGCACATCTAATCTGTGGACAGAGATACTGTGGCAGGATTGTCACACTGACCCCAGGGGATCTAAATGACATTTTAAAGTTTCTTTAGGTCCAAAGGTCTGTGTGAAGCTCCCCTGCCCCTTGAAAGATTCTAAGGTAAGCAGACCTCACTCCAGAGGAGGAACCCAGTGAGCCAGCCATGTCATTTCAGAGAGGACCGAAGCAGAGAAACCAAATGCCTCAAATGAGGAGGAATCAAGAACAGTAAAAACCTCGTCTTTTGTTTATTTCCCAAGTCCGAGGGGAGGGAGAAGATAAATGGACCTACCCACATTTTCAAGGACTTAAAGATTAAAGGTGCTCTCTCAGAATTTTACTAATATCCCTTCCTTCAATCCTCAGATAGCCCAGAGAATGTCATCATATCCATTTCACATATGAGGAAACCATGTTACTAAGAAATGGAAGGACTTGCCTAGTTTACATAAGTTATGCCCAGGATTCTCAAAGTCACACTACAATTAACTTCCTATCATACTCTTTCCCCTGTTTTCTAGCAGGAAAAAACAGCTGTTCTGACTATTTTACTTATGTTTGATAAAAGGTCCTGGCTTTTGGAAATGAAACTAAAGAGATGACTGGAGCAGTAAATAAATATCAGAGAATGGATTTTTGTTCAATGAACAAAGTCTTTGTGTTCTGTGTATTGATTCTGAGAAAACTTAAAACATTTATTTTATTTAATTTATTTACTTTATTTTTGGCTGCACTGGTGGCATGCGGGATATCTTAGTTCTCCGACCAGGGATCGAACCCGTGCCCCCTGCATTGGGAGCACGGAGTCTTAATCACCGGACCGCAGGGAAATCCCCAAAACATTTATTTTAATGTCAAAAGCTTTTGCCTAGTGAATTTCACTTACTTCTGACACAGCTCCAGGTCTAACAGACGGAGGGAGCACTTCAGTTCAAGTGAAGAAAATGGAACTTTACTGTCTACATTGTCTGAAGTTCTGCCAAGCTTTCCTGGAAGAGTCACGAGAGTATTCTTAACGGAAGACATTCCTGCTTCCAGTCCTGGATTCCTACAGCTGGCCAGCGAGGGCAACAGGCTTTCATTTTGCTGTTAAAAGCACAGAATTGTGTAAAACCGAGATAATTCTGGCAATGATTATCTTCTTTCAATTATTTTTAGATTGAGAGAAAAAGTAGAGTAAAAAGCTATGAAAAGTATAAGCAGACGGTAAATGAAGTAGGGTGAAAACTACTTAATATGACACATTCACATATTCACAAACTATAAAGAAAGAGGAGGAGGAGCTACCGACCCGTTCATTCTAAACAGACTAGACTGAACGTCAGGGGGAAAAGTGGTCAGCTGAAGCTCAGAATTCTATGCTGGGGTAGTTTTTGTTTTTTAAATCGCTGTGGACACCGGTCAAAGAAAAAAAAATACATGTACATGCTGAGAAATACAAAAAGGCATAATGAGTGAAAGCCTGTGTTTCATTCCAGAAAAAAAGCTCACACTGCACCCATTTTACCTTGCTTTTTGCACTCGACAGTGCACTTCTTGAAGAGATTTCCTGATCAGTACTTATAGGTCTTTCTTATATATATATATAATTTTTGGAATGGGTTATGAAAAATTTTGCTGCTTACTCTAGCAGTGGGCCAATTCTCAATTTATCTATCTTACTTTCTTATCAACAGAAGAGTTGTTTTTTAAAAAAATTTATTTATTTTTATTTTTCTTATTTTTGGTTGCCTTGGGTCTTCGTTGCTGCACACAGGCTTTCTCCAGTAGCGGCGAGCAGGGGCTACTCTTTGTTGTGGTGTGCGGGCTTCTCATTGCAGTGATTTCTCTTGCTGCGGGGCACAGGCTCTAGGCATGCGGGCTTCAGTAGTTGCGGTGCATGGGTTTCAGTAGTTGTGGCTCACAGGCTCTAGAGCGCAGGCTCAGTAGTTGTGGTGCACGGGCTTAGCTGCTCCATGGCATGTGGGATCTTCCCAGACCAGGGCTTGAACCTGTGTCCCCTGCATTGGCAGGCGGATTCTTAACCACTGCGCCACCAGGGAAGCCAAAAAGGGTTGCTTTTGATAAAGTATGACTCAGGCTCCTAAATGAAGATAACAGTCAACATTACTATGCAGATTACTGTTTTTTAATCATCTTTTTTTTTTTTTGCTGTGTTGTGCGGCTTGCAGAATCTTAGTTCCCTGACCAGGAATTGAACCCAGGCCCCAACAGTGAAGGTGCTGAGTCCTAACCACTGGACGGCCAGGGAATTCCCAGATCACTGCTTTTTAAAGTAAGAGTTTAAGAGATTCTGAATTCAAATGTTGATTGAGTGAGAGATCAGAAAAACAAACAAATGAAAACATTCGAAGAATTGGATTAAGGAAACAACCTTTCTTCCTTAAGTGGATCTGCCGTGGCTCCATCCCTCATGTCAAGACCTTAAGACAAAATAAGTTCCTGGGATGTAGCACCACCACCAGGACCACTCATGCCCACTGGGAGAGCCGGGGGCGTGGAACTGGAAGGAGTGCCTGCCCTCCCATGCGGCCTGCTTCAGCATCGTGCTGGTGTGTGAGATGTGGGAAAAGCGAGAGGATTTACTTTCAGTTTTGAGAACCATGATTCATTCTCCCTACATTCTCTCAATTCTGGCCGTATTTTTAGTATTAAAAAAGAAAGAAAAAGAAAAGAGAGGCAGATCATGAAGCAGGGAACATAGAAGCCCACATCCTTTCAGTTCTACCATCAAATGATTAATAACTGCTCACTTTCGTGAAGCTGTTTTCTTTCCAAGAAAAATATAAGCTTTGTGTCCTCTCAAAATGGTTTTTCCTGCCTTTCAACAATTAAAAAACATTATTTCAAAGTAGTTTTCCTTTTCTCCTGGACTCAGGGTTGTAATTGTATGATAACACACTTGAGTAAAATAATTTAGAAATGAAGCGTTCAAGAAAATGATACGTGAGGGGGCAGGTGACCCACGTTTGCAGAGTTCAACTGTCTTACAGTTTACCCATACCTTTGAAGTCCCTTTCTACTTCCTCTTACTCTAGAAGACATGGTCAGTGTACCTGAGAAGCTGGGCAGGCTTTTGATTAGAGATCAGTTTGCTAAGGTTCCCCAGGTGACATTAAAGGCGGCTCCAGCGGCATGAAATTCTCCTCTCCCTGAAGCAACAACGGGAGGAGGTGCTGTCCTCACCTCTCACAGAAACCACTACACCAGCTCACAGGGGCCGTCAACCAAACACGCCCTTGCATAAGCAGGGCTCCATTCCACAGGGAAGAAGGGGGGCTGCTGGCCCCTGCCCTCTGGTAACGCTCTGCCGCCCAGTCTTTTGTACCTTAGGTAAGTGCACGTGCTGGTTCTGCCAAGCTTACATCTCCCAACAACACCGACGTGTCACATTCGCGCGAGGCTGGGATGTGGGGGCTGGATTCGTGCGAAGCTGGGATCTGGGGGCTGGAGGGAGACTTAACTCACATAGGCAGACTCAGACCTGGAGGTGAAGGGCTGATGCCAGCACACGGCACATGGCCAAGCGAGGGCGGAAGCCGGTTCCCCGCAGTCTCCCTGCAACGCCTCTCCTGCCACTTTAACACAGTCCTGTCCGGCTCATACCGCCAGCGCACAAAGAGCTCGCTTTCAAAGGGGTTGTTCTGCCATGGTAAGAGTTTTGGATGTTTCAAAGTTCCGACAGAAACGCACCCTCTTCTCTAACCCTGTGCACAGACAGTGAGACTGGGGTGACCGATGTGATGTGAAGAGCACCTCCCCTCCCACCAACAGGGTCTCTGCTGGGTCGGCTTATGGTGAAGATCCACCTCTACCCTCAACAAACAGCACAGACACCGAGCAATTTTGCCTGACAGCAGTATTTTATTGTTATGACACCGTCTTGTGACCCACTTTACTCCCTGCTCCTTACTTCTCAGTTATAAGCAGTAATTAGTAATGTCAGTGTTCTGGCTGGATTGCTCCAGGCCCATTAATAATGCAAGAGCAGGAACAGGATGAATGCATAAATGTGCAGCAGAGGTTTCAAGGTTAAAAGCGGTAATGGGGGAGCTGGGGGGAGGCAGGCGGTGTTGGCAGAAGAGGAAAGCGTGTGTGTGTGTGGTGTGTGTGAGAGAGTGAGAGTGAGAAAGAGAGAAAGAGAGAGAGAGAGAGAGAGAGAGAGAAAGAGAAAGAAGCAGGGAGGGTGTGGGGGAGAGAGGTGATGGGGAGTTAGTTTTAAATTTATTTTTTACAATGTCTAGCTTCCCTTTAGGGGCAGTATGTACAGCGAAGCACTTCTCAGTGTCCTTCATCAAGCTGAGTATAGTTTCTCCTCTCCTCTGGAGTGGACACATACCTCTGGCCACCTGGTGGGGAGGGTGTCAGTGCTAAGTCTCAGGCACTGAAGAGTTACCAGTATATGAAACTGAGGTCAGAGGAAACTATGCCAGTATCTTTCAAACACCTTTCTGGTGATTTAAACGACTTCTCTTACAAAAGGCAATGCCTGCTTGTTCAGCAAAACTGGTACCTCCCCACTTAAGCTTTTACAGGAAAGTCAAGACAAGTGATGCAGAACAGGTCCCGGTCTGGCAGCCAGGTACTCCGTCAGTGCAAGAGACAGAAGACGATGTTGTTACAACTGCTTCCCCATCTCTGCAAATCTCCATCCCACCGTGCTTCCAAGGGGGGATTTCAAAAGGTATGATATCCAACATTCCTACACAGATCGTTGTATTAGAACTGAATGACAGCAAACAAGCCTGCAAATGAGGCGTGGGAGAGGATTAGCATGGCTATCTGAAAAACATTTGCTTAGGAGATGGGGGAGGGGGCCCTGAAGCAAGGTGGACAGCCATCTGTGACTCCTGAGCTGTTTATAGCTACGTTACCTTCTAAGCAGACACAAGCTTTCACTTGTCCCTCACGTACCAAAAGTGAACTGCTTTACACACTAGGAAAGTAACAACTTTCTCTGCTGGTTTCACAACCAAAACCAGACATTTCAAAAGCCGGTGACAGCAATGCTTGGGTGAATCAGAACCCATCCTTACTTGTTAGTCAGAAATAGTCTCTGTGGGAAAAGGAAGCAGTTGGAAGCAGCCTTGAATCATAGTTACTGAAAGCTGTATCTATTCCCACGGGGCTCTGACTTCTGCGCCAAGGTTTTCTCACTGGCAGCATACGGTCCTGTGTGCTAGAGATGGGGCTCCTGCAGAAAGGCCAGCGAGAAGAAAGGCAGAGCTGCCAGAGTTCCAGTTCTTTCCACTAGCCACAAAATTGCATCACGTCACCTACAACCTGAGGCAAAGCACTCCTTTTGAGGGTGGTGAAGTCAGCCCTCACAGGGATCCAGGAGAAAGGTCCATGGGTTTGAAAATATACAAGCATGTTTTTAAAATCACGTCTATCATTCTTTTCAAGTTCCCTAAAAACAAATAAAATAAAATCCTTTTGTTTCAATAAAAGTTCAGAGGTGACTGGGTTGATGAAAGTGGGTGCAGTTATTTTTTAATTGGAAAAGTAGTACACGCACAGTACTCCCCCTCTCCCGCCTTACCCTCAGAGTAAGCCTCCCCCAAAGCAATTCCCTGTAACCAATTTCTTATTTATCCTTCCACACAGATTTTATTCACATGTTGGCACCCATCTCCTCCTCCTCCCATGTGAGACCCAGATATAAGCATACAATACCCACTGTTCTACACCTTGTTTTATTTTATTTTTTTTACTTAATACCTCTTGGTGATAGCTCCAGATTGGCACAGCTGGACCCATGTCATTCTCTTTAATGCTATGGTGTACTGGTTCACAAGTCAAATCTGTTCTGTTGCCTCTTGTAAATATAATCTTAACTGGATCACAGCCACATTCATTTGTTCACCTATTGTCTACGGTTGCTTGCAAGCTACAAAGGCAAAGCTGAGCAGCTCTGACAGACTTATATGGTCCAAAAAGACTAAAATATTTACTATCTTGCCCTTTACAAAAAAAGTTTGCCAACCCCTGGTGCGTGCCATTGTATGAATGTCGATATGTAATCTGTTCCCTGTTGATGAACATTCAAGTGGAAAATGGGTATCCTTAAGAATAAAATTAAACTGTAAACATTGAGAGGCACTAAGTAAGGATGAGGAGGAAAGAGCAGGAACTAGCTGGAAGAAGCTGGCATGAAGAAGCAGGCGTAAAGAGGGTACTGCAGGGCAAGCTACAGCCTCCCGAAGTGTTACTTCCTTTTTTTAGAGGAAGTTAAGAGGCAAACTGTAGGTCTTTTGATAAAAGGAAATTCCCCTTTGCTGTATCAAAGCTACTCCCTGTGTTTGTGTTTTTCTAAGTTAGGCAAGGCTGCCTGAAGCATACTCTGACCAAATTAGGAAGCAAGCAGGCTGATGTCTCTAAGCTGGTCACCACATGGCCAGGACGCCCAGGCATGCATACAGAGAGTGATGGATGGGGAAGGAGAGACTCAATCCAAGAAAGAAATGCTATTTGCTTGAGAAATTAGCCTTATGAAAATTACACTTAATAAGAATTAGTAATTGTTCTTGAAGATGAAATTCACTTCCTGCTTCTGACAAAAAAACCCAGGGCTTCCAAGGTTTCTACATGGGAAGAATGTGTGAGGTGCGCAGTGGAGATGAATTCTTTGGGGCATTTTTCTGTTTACCCCAAGGGCAGTGAAGATCTTGTGAAGTACCAAGGAAAAACATACCAATTAGCTCTCTGATAGATTAATAAGATATTCAGTTTTACACTACTGAGAAAAAAAGAACTTAGAAAGGTCATACTAAAAAAGACTTGTATAAATTTCTATTTGAAGACTGACTCCTCTCTGCTTTATCTGCCGGAAGGATAACGTTTTAAACTAGTCTTACACTTTCCAACAGGCTGAGGTACGTGACACTGAATCAGTCATTCACACTGAGCTTGTTTCTGCATTCTCTACTCAGTGATATTCTTTTTCAGGAATGACTTCTGAGTTAACTTTTGATTCTGAGCCAATGAGCTCAGAATCTACTCCGACCACCAGCACTATCTGGGTAATAAAATTTAACCTTGAAAATCCTTGCTTTCCTCCCACATTTCCAGATCAGCAAGATTCTTGGACATGATTCTTATTCCCTTAGGAATGTGCTCAGTTCAGTTCCAGTATTTGCTTTGAAATAAGACATGCAGTTAGAGTTAAGGTAAGTTTAAATGACAAAGCAAATCTCAGTTCTTCTTTACAGGAAAATCTTCAAGGTAGCCAGGCAAAAAGACGTGGGCACTGTTCTTGGCTCAGTCTGAGAACGTGCTCTCTCCAGCGCAGCAGCCGCTCCCCACAGAGAAGGCAGAGCCCAGAGCAGCGATCTGCACGGGTGGCCATGGACTGGCGTGGGGCTCCTGTTGAAACAGCGTTTTCTGTGCTGTAGCTCAATTTGTGTTGAGTTGGTATCCTGGTTCCTTTGCCAGGCTGCATGGGGCAGGAAATTCGCAGCCCCTCTCTCCAAAGCGCTCTATATGTTGTCAAAATTGCTAAGTGTTTGCTTTCTACCTATTCCTTTGTTGACTTTGCATATTTATTTACAATCACCTCAAGGACCCATGGATTTTACAGGTAACACTATAAAGAACAGCTATTTTTTGAAACCCTGGTTGAACCCATCAATTAAGAACTGTATTTCTATTAGTCAAGACTTCTGTGACTCACCTTTAACTGAGTCAAACTGTACACTAATGGACCACTGAGGACATACACAGGTTAGAGAGCTATCCCTGAACCCGAAGTTCACACATAACCAAAAGACTAAAGTGTGATAGTTTCCTCAAGCTGCGTGAACCCGGCACTTAACCCCTTTCTTCGTCTGCACAGTGAAGATGTAAGGGCTGTATGAGTCCCCTCCACTCCCTTTATAAATCCAGCACCTACAATTACAAATGGAGAGAACCAAATGCCAGTAACATAGAACCACCCGGGCAGGCTCAGTGCAGTTCCCCTTAACAGGGTTTGAACTACACACTTGTGTCCCACCAGACGAGCGTGAGCTGTCGATGGTACCCAGGTAGATGGGAGGCCTTCCTTGCCCTGCTTTCTCCAACTGAGGCTGCTGCTCGGCAGCCTGGCCAAAGCAGTGATGTGGGCTCAGCCAACGTGCTGCTGTACCTACTGAGACGCGTCCCTCTCCCCAGCTTGTCTTCTGCTTTTTTACTGCAGTGCAGAAGTCACCACAGCTCTACACAAGCTTTGTTGCCCTTTTATGGTAGAAAAATGAATTGCCTGCCCAGCAGTGGAGCGGAGAGAGATGACAGAACGGAAAGTTGTCATTTGTTGTGGTTTTGGCAGCAAGAAAGTGTTCTCCCCTCAGCCACCCTTGGATGGACAGTGCACGCCAGGCATTCAGAGAGGGAAAAGCAAAAGCCCAGCCAAACTGTTCCCCGATGCATTCTTCCTTTGCCTGGGCGGCAAAGGGATGTGTTTATTTATGAACAGTATCAAGCCTCATTCTTGTGAAAATGTACCTTTTACAAAACAAGCCATAAAAAGGCTGTTTGTGTTCTGCTGAAAGATTTAAGCAGAGGTGTCCCAGAAAACATGGTTCCAATCAGATCTCATCCAAGGAACAGACTTCACTTCCTTGCGTAATGAGGATGTAGGACTGGAGCTGGGCAGGGAGGTGACCTCACTCTGAAGGAGGGGCTGTGGCTTTTACTGCAGCCCAGCGCAACCTTGGTCCCTGCCTCCCATATAGCTCAGAGGGACAGGAGAGTAGCCACAAACCCTAGATAAATGCAACTCCTGGGAGAACACACCAATATCCAAGTCCCTGTGGTAATAAACAGCAGTTGGTACCACAAGGCCTTAAACGGTTTGCACTTCTGTCAGGAGGCCCACAGAAAAAAAGCAGGTCTCCCAGCAGCTGGGAAAGCATGTTGTTAAAAGGAAAATTTAGCAAATCTCTGTATGCACATCGGAGTTAGGGAAATTAAGCCATCTGAGTGAGAAATTAAGCTTAATCCAACATGCTTTCAGCTGGAAAACAAGCCTTTTAAAATGTGTGGGGAAAAAACTTCGATGGTTACGTGGTTTCTTCCATGTTTAAAAAGCACCCAAGGACTAAAAAAACCAAACATACTGGTACGGAACTGTACCAAAGCAGCAGCTACTAAAGGATGTGCCCAGTGTCTCATTTTGGGGCTCCCTCCACACTCCACTCCCTACACCCACAGGGGCTGTGCTCCGGGACAGCCCCGCAGGAGGAAGGGGCCTCCTGGACACCCGTGCCCAGGCTGTGTCCACCACTGGCCCTGGGCTGGCGCCTCCACCATCGCTCCTGATGGCTGCTGCCCCTCCACTGCAGCCCCCAATCAGCCCTCAGAAGACTGTGTTTCTTCAGGCCAATCCAACCCCATCAAGGCCTTCTGGAGAAGGAAAAAAATCATAGCAAGTACCTGAGGCACTACATAAACGGGCTTTGGGACTGGAGGGTTTGTTAACCGAGGACCACGGGAGCACTGTGCGATCCTAGGTCTGGCGGCACCAGACCCGTTACGATCACTAAACTGACAAGACTTCCCAGCTCCCCCAACATTCTGTATCTCATCCCTCCCCAACTCCCACTCCTCTTTCATGGCTCTACAAGGTCCACCTTCCTTGCACTTTGATCACATTGTCCCAACGTCAGGCCTGCAAATAGCTCCCTGGAGTGTCCAGAATTAGATCCCCTGTCCTTCCCCTGCGCTGCAGAGCCCTCTTCAATCTGGGCTCTAGTTACCTGCCCAGTGTCATTTTCCCCTGCTCTGTCACACTCGTCTACTGGCTGACCTCACATGCAGTTTTGCTCGTGTCAGAGCACCAGTCCCCCATCTCTGCCCGTTAGGTCCCAGTCAGGCGGAGACCCTGCTCTTTCAGGGGGTATTTCCTGGGCGCTCTTCTGACTCCCTAGAGCAGTCACCATCACCATCTCACTATCTAACTGCCTTCACAGGACTTGGCCTCCCCTGCCGAGACCCTGGGTTAGGGCTGTGGCTGCCCCTTTTGCATTTCTTCAGGCACGGCAGCGCTCAATAAGTATCTGAATGACCAGATTCCAACCAAGCAGTGATGTCCCACCTGTCTTGGCACAAGTCTAGGCTGAGGGAGCGGCTCACAAACGTGCTCAGAGAAGAAGGAAGTAACGTCGGGGAGGATAAGGGGCAAGACCCTGGTCGGCTGCTTCTGCATGATGGCTGGACAAAGGTTTTTAGGAAGGACTGAGTCCAGAGCTCTAAAGAGGGAAGCACCCCAACGGCAGGCAGGGCCATGGAATGAAGGGTTTAGGGGCAAGTGTGCTACCTGGAGAGAAGATCCAAGCCAGGAGAGATACAGTTAGGTCAGAGTGGGCACTGGCCTTGGGGGAGAAAAGAGGGTTTTAAGGGAGGCAAGAGGGCCTTGGAGCAAAGAGGGCTGTGGTCACAGGACAGGGAGCAACAGAGATTTTTAGCAGCAAAATGTGACAGAAGAGGGGAGAGGAAGGCAAAAGGACAAGCCGCTGTCAAAGACAAGAGAAGAAAAAAATTGCGATCTGTTTCACTCTCTTTGGGCTAGAATCTGGATCAGCTTCTAGGGAGCTTTTGAAACTTAAAATGTTTTTCATATATATGCTTCTGATGGGAAATAAAACTGAAAAGTGCTTTTATGAGGCTTTAGGGATTTGATCTGAGAAATTCTCTTAGCCTACTTCTCTTTGAAAACCAAATGCCAATGCCAGTTTGAAAGCCCTCAGTATTCTAGAAATCAGAGACTCTGGACTGGAAGGACGCTCGAAAGGTCATCTGGTCTCCCTCCCGGCCTCGAGGCTAGACCGCACATTGCCAGTCGTCCTAGAGGAAGGAGAATCTGTCGAGGGCTGTACGTGAGCCTCTGCACAGGGCCCCAGGCTCCTGGAACCTGTTTCACTGGTTACATTATAGTCTAGCGATCCATCTTGGATTCCTGATGGGCAGCTGAAGTCTGTTTTCTCAGGGAAGTTGGAAAACATCAGGTCACCACCACTTGTATGGAAGAATCTTGTACCGATAGAGAAACTACACACATGCAGCCTTCCCTTCTCTAGGATGACTAGCCCTTTAATCTTCTCACAAATAGCTGCTGACATTTTCCTGTTATGTTACAAATTTTCTTCATCTCTTAAAAAAGTGACTACACCATGAAATAGAATATTGGAGTGAAAGGTCTTGCCAGTTTCCAAGAGTGAGGTGCCCTCAAAGTAGTAAAGCAAAGTAGGTCAGAGCATAGACATAGAAAAGTCAAACACATCTAGATTTCTGTTTTTTAAATTAACTTATTATGAAAAAATTTAAATATATGCAAAAGTAGGTAATATAATGAACCCCATGTACCCATCACTCATGTTTAATAATTATCAGCTCAGAGCCAATCCTGGCTTCTCTAAACACTATCTGCTCTCCTGTCCTCCCTCTTCCAGTATAATTTCGAAGCAAATCCCAGACTACACATCATTTTGTTTGTAAGCATTTCAGTTTGTATCTCCAAAAGACAAGGACTCTTAAAAAACCAACGATCATACCAAAATCACACCTAAAAACACACAAATAATGATAAGTAAGAAAACCTTGGATGTGATTCAGGGTTGTCACCCTGATGTTGTCACCTGCTAGCTGCGTGACTCTGGGTGGACAAGGAGTAGAAAGCCCCTAAAAGCCGGCAAGAACGCTGCTGGCAGGTACTGTGACTTCCGCCAGGTGTAACGCCAGGTGCTAAACCCCCGCCGCAAGGAACCCTGACTAGATTGGCTCTGACTTTCTGGCAGAGCAGCACACTAGCTTTTGCTCGTGCTCCTCAAGCCAACCTCAGCGGACTGCACTTGGTTTCTCAGCACTGCTCTGAGTTACCAAGGTGATTCTGAGTCCATCTTCTCAAGAGACATTAGCACGTAATGCAGACGCAGAGCACAAAAGCTGCCATTTGGCTTCAAATGAGATGGCAAGGCTGACTCCTTAACCTGTTATACTGGAGATGAAGGGCAGTGGGTGCTGTAGGTCTGGGTGGTCAGTCCCACTTGGAGCGGTACACTGGCCACAGATACAGACACTCGTTTCTAACCGTGGCCTGGGAGAAGGTCGTGTGGCCTTTGGGAACTACAGAGATGACAGGCCCTTCTCATTCTCTGTTTGTCTCCAAACAGAGGACACTGAGGAGAAAAAGACCATTTACATTTCTCAGCTACAACATAGCAATCGGAAAATGACCTCAAATTCAACAGTAAACACAAGAAATTCCATCCAGTGGCAGCTTTAGCCTAGGCTTCACTCTGATTTTGCCTGAACATTCCTCTCTGCTACTGCTTCCTCCTGCATTCCTCCTCCCTGACACAGACACCCAGGGGGATACAGGGTGTTTTCGTGCTTGTGTTATTACCATAGCAACAATTTTTCTTCTACCTGGAAGGCTGGAAGCCCTGCAGTGCTCTGTGCTGAGAATGCAAAGAGGAGACACTATTGCTTTGCTCTCCAACATACATGCACCACACACAGACACACACACATGCATGCACACACAACACACACTCCTTCCTCAAGTACATCACGATGAGGATCGCTAAAACAAATTAAGATGCTGACACCTACTAACACAATTAGTGAAAAACAAAAAGGAGGCAAATGACTCTATAAAAATATATTCTGTAGATTATCAATTCTTGAGGGATTTTTAATGTGAGATTTCTAAAGATTTTGAATCAAAATGCATCTCTCCTTTGATGAGGCCACAGGCACAGAAAAATGCGTTATTTTAGCAAAACGTCTAAAGGCACTTAACAAGTAATATGTGGTTTCCAGAAAGAGAGGCACTCAAAGCTTCTGATCCCCGTACGGTTTGTGACCAGGGTTAGGCTGCTATGAGTCTGATAAGCAATGGCTAATGGTGGCCATAAAAACCATGAAAAAGGGTCAGAGTTCCTATTTTAATAAAGTGCCCATACAAACCTGTTAATCCACAGAATCTTTTTCTTTAAGCACCACAGACAGTATATTTTAGTAGAGACCAAAACAACGAAAGACAGACAAGGAGGTGTGTCCATCTGCTAAGAGGACAGCAAAAGGCGAGCAGCCTCAACCTCCAGGGCTGCCTGCTGCACTGCACGTGCGGGTGATGGTCAAGACTCCAAGGTCAGCACCCTGCTAGGAAGACAATTACCAACGAATCATGGAGATGAACCAAAGGTTTTTAAAACTATTCCCTTTGTGACTAATTCTGAGTTCTCCAGCCCAATATACTGTCAGTTTTGTTTCTAGGTCCTTCCTACACTCGTCTCTTTGAATATCATTCCCTGAGATGCCAATCCTTCTGGAGAGGGGTTAAAACAAAATCAAGGAGAAACCTGAAAGGAGGGGACACAGCAGTGGTGCAGACCAAGCAACTGAGACATGGAGAGCAAACCCACGAGCAGCCTGCTTCAAGACACAGCTCTCCCCAGGGCAGGACGGGGTTCTCTCTCAACTTGAACACTGTGGGCTGAACTGAGAGTGGTTATTTCTGACAGAACATATTAGTCAGCAAAAAATTTAGCTTCAAAAATCTATCCCCTTTCCACTGTGGCATGCTAAAAAGAAATGAAATTTTTTGAGTACATGATTTGAAAAATTAAGGTAAGTGAGGAGTCCTCTTTTGGTCCCCTGATGGGACTTCACATCTGCCCACTTTAGGGGAACTCTGTGCTCTTGTGGTAAAAGATTTTACAAACCTGGGAGAGGTTCCTCCTTTCTAGGAATTCCTGTCCTCACCTGAGCCTGCACTGCACCTGCACACACTGTCGGCATCAGTCTCTGCCTTCCTTGTAAGGACAGCGGCTGTTTACTGACTGAGGAAGTGCTGGGCAGTGGGGTAAGTACTTCAGCTACATCACAGCATTTAACGCCCCCCCCAACCCCCCTGGTGTAGATTTACTGAGATAAAACTGACAAGCCATTTACTTTTCACAAAAGCTCCACGACACAGGTGTAATTGTTCTCCTTTTATAGATAAAGAAAATGTGGCTCAGGGAGATGAAGTTTTTACCCTAGGTCACAAAGCCAAGAAGAGGAAGAGCTGGAATTAAAGCATGAGCAGGTTTAATAACAAAATCCCTGTCTTATCCACTATGCCAGACTGTCTCCTTAGCTGCATCATAAGCAGCAGCATGGATTTCTTTGATATTTACAGCCTCAAGGCACCCAGCACAGGGCTGGACCCAGAGCAGTGCATCCATGAATATTTCTCATGTAACTGTATGCAAAAAGAACTCTCAAAACAACGAACTTACTAATAAAGCCCAGCAAAAAAAGTACGTGTCCCAAGCAATGCTGCTGGAGAAAGGCAAAGCCTCTTCATTCTACAGAGAACAGGAAGTTCTGTGATTTGTCTCCTAGAAGGTGGCAACATTTTAACCCTTTAAAGCAGCTTCATTAAGAAGCACCAGAATGTTCTCTGGGGGCAAGACAGAGCAATGCCCATTTCCTGAGGGTGAGGGAAGTCGGGAAAAACCCGAGGCCCAGGCTGCTGCTCTGCCCTCAGGCCCCAAGTCCATACTGACAGCTGTGTCTGGACCACCTTGGCTCTGAAATGCACTCCACCATCTGCTGAAAAGTCAGCAGTCACTCTCTGAGAGTTTCAAGGGGAGAAATCTGAGGGGCTGTGCCAGCCTCCAAGGGGAAACAGGCATAGTGGCACTGCTTGTGCCCACTTACCAGTCCCCTAAGCTTGGAGATATCATGGGTTCAGTTCCAGACCATGGCAAAAAGCAAATATGCTGTAAAGGGAGTCACATGAATTTTTTGATTTCTCAGTGCATATAAAAGTTATGCTGACAGGGCTTCCCTGGTGGCACAGTGGTTGAGAGTCTGCCTGCCGACGCAGGGGACACAGGTTCGTGACCCGGTCCGGGAGGATCCCACATGCCACGGAGCGGCTGGGCCCGTGAGCCACGGCCGCTGAGCCTGCACGTCCAGAGCCTGTGCTCCGCAACGGGAGAGGCCACAACAGTGAGAGGCCCGTGTACCAAAAAAAAAAAAAAAAAAAAAAAAGAAGTTATGCTGACAGTATACTGTACAATGTACTATTAAGTGTACAATGGCATTATGTCTACAAAATGCATATACCTTAATTACAACTTTTTTTTTTTTTTGCGATACGCGGGCCTCTCACTGTTGTGGCCTCTCCCGTTGCGGAGCACAGGCTCCGGACGCGCAGGCTTAGCGGCCATGGCTCACGGGCCCAGCCGCTCCGCGGCATGTGGGATCCTCCCGGACCGGGGCACGAACCTGTGTCCCCTGCGTTGGCAGGCGGACTCTCAACCACTGCGCCACCAGGGAAGCCCCTTAATTAAAAACTACTTTATTGGTGAAGAATGCTAACCGTCACCTGAGTCTTCAGCGAGTCATAATGTTTTTGCAATAGTAACATCAAAGATCACTGATCACCATAACAAATATAATAATGAAACAGTTTGAAACATTCCAAGAATTATCAAAATGTGCCACAGAGACACAAAGTGAGCAAATGCTGTTGGAAAAACAGCAACAACAGACTTGCTCAATGCAGGGTAGAAATAAACCTTCCACTTGTTTAAAAAAAAAAAAAAAGCAGTATCTGTGAAGTGCAATAAAATGAGGTATGCCTGTACAAAAATAAAAACTATTTCTGTACAGTTGAGGGGAAGCAAAAATAAATGTTTTATTCATACTGGCATTTCAGTTTAATGCATGCATATTTTTACCTTTCCCTATTTTGGGTGGATATCTATCTCCCTTTTAAGTAACGACTGCAAACAACAGCAGAGATGGTTATTTATTTGACCTTTATTAGGGAAGGCAGGGGGGGAAGAGGTAAGCAATATTTGCCTTTCTTCGCTTTTATTCTTCTTGGAAACACACAAACACACACCCCTAACTGGAAGACCTAGCTTCTCAAACACAATGTTTGATGTGTTAAGATGTCAAGTAAGGAAGGGTGTGTAGTTACCAACCAAAATCTTTCAAGGATTGAGAAGCCTATGATGAACAGACTCACTACGCTGTTTACTATGGAGAATTTTAAAAAGTGGAAAAAAAATATTAAGACAAAAACAGAGTTAAATCCTGAAACCTCGCTCCTACAGTGCCAGCTCTACTCAGTGCTTGTTGGGAGGACGGCTCAAAGAGATGGCCTTTCGGATCCACTCTGGATTGTTTGGGGGCGGTAGGGAGGCCCCCCTTTGGGTTCTCAGCTCCACCATTTTACCTCAGTGTCCACTTCATAGGGTGGCTATGGGGACCTACAGGAGCCTAGGGTCCCGCAAGGCACCCTTCCTGACACACCTGCACGCCACTGCAGCTTGAGGTCTTAAGCTGTTCAGCCAGAGCCCTCGGGCTCGGAAGGGAGTGACTCACCTTGAGAGAAGCAGGGGCAGCTGAATGCCTGAGAAGGAATTCCCACACCACCCCACTTCTTTTCTGGACTTGCATTATGCAGCATGGACTTCCATGCCAGTAAAGCAGCCCTCATTTGGGGACTTAAGAATCCTTTTGTTACCCAGACATTTGGTTCTTCTCAACGTTACTTCCTGAATAAAGGTCCTTCCTGATAATGAGAACAAGAGGCTCAAGCTTCATTCATATCTAGATAAATGTAAAGGCCTGTGCTCAGCACACGAGTCAGGGGACTGGCTGGGCCTCAAATTATAGTGCTGCTAATAAGTGCCAACCGTCCACTGTCACAGCTGGAGCTGCCCTGGCACTGACAGCTGGTCCAGGATCATTTACATTCTCTTCACGCAGCCATTGAGCTACTTTAGGCGGCTGCAGATGCCTGTTTTTAGCAACAAACTGGTTCACTGCAGATGTGAATTTTGGTTGTATTTTACTGCTGCAGAGTCAGTAACACTGAATGCTACCAAGGATAGGATGGTGCCTGAGAAGCATAAAAAAGATGAGTAGAGAAGAAAGCTGGCAGGTGGGAAAGATACATAAAAACAAATATAAGTGACACTGGGAAAAGATGAGTGGTTACACAGTCACTTCACATTCTCCACTAAAAGACACCAAACTAGGCATTCTTCAGTTACTCTGATTAAAGGCTTCCCTAATAGCACTTGCTTCGTGAGTATTCTTAAAGCTCCACCTTGTGGTCCTGGTTACCTTTTGGGAAAGCTCTACTTACGTATCTCTGAGTTTATGGAGCAAAGTTATGGTTCTAGACAGTTAGAAAGAGACCCAACAGGGAAGCTTCTGACTCTAAAAAATATTCCAGAAGTATCACTTTCAAATCTCTTTTTAATCTAACACCCTGCAGTCCCACACCAAACCCATCCAATCCACTCCTAAAAGCAGCACATTGAAAACAAACTGATGAATCCTTTATCTGACAGCACACAGGACGCCGAGGGCCTTGACAAAGGCATTTCATCATATCAATGTAACAAAGACTCTCCCCCCATTTCATCAAAGATACAGTGTCTTACTAACTCTTCAGGGATTTCAGGGGAATGATTCCAGGCATTCAAGCCCGTCTCCAGATAATGCATTAATATAAATGCCTCATCTCAGAGTGACAAGTTCCCGGAAATCTAACTGGAGTTTAGATTACTGGCAGTGACATTGCAATAAGGAAGCAGAAGCCCTTAGTCTCACAAGGGCCCAAATTAGCTTGTGGCTCATTTCTTGAAGATTAGGAATCCTCAAGGATTAACAGTTGGTTTAGCCAGGTAGCTGAGGAGAAAGAATGTCGTAAGGAGAATGTGTACAAGTGAAAAAGGTAAAAGCATATGTCTTAAAAACAATGACTCTTTGATGTTAAATTCTGAATGCAAAGAGTGGTTTGCTTTGGTACTAAACCTAAAAGAATTCTGTCAGTTCTGCTTACAGGACAGTGTTTTGCTGACACACATGCTTTTGAAATGCCCAAGAGAAGACCTGTCTTCACGGAGTGTTAGTGCCACCTTGTGGCGAATCCTTCCATAGTTCCTAATAAGGATCGAACGTTTTACTTTTAAGTTCTCCCTTCTTTTCAAAGGACAGCTGGGAACTTCTCAGTAACCGTTAACCGGCTGTCACTGCCTCAGGTCCCATGAGACCGTTTTCCCTTTATTTCTCACAGTGGGCCAAACACTGCAGATCTTACCCTAATGTAGAAAGCAAGTCTAGAACATGAATGCTGCTGTCCGCAAGTGAGGGTCAGGTTCTGAAGCACACGGTGATCTACAACACTTTATGATGCATTCTCTTCACTGTAAAACACTACTAAGGGACATAAAAAAAATGTGAATCACTGGAAAGACTTATTGATAGCAGGACAACATTTTAAAGGTAATACTTTCCTTATAAACTCACCTATAAATTTGATGAGACTCTAATGCAAATGCTGCCAGCATCCTTAGGTGCCAGCATTCTCTAACTCCTGTGACCTAACTCCTAGAGGGCCTCACCCCAAACCCCCCTGAGCTCCCTGCATTCTGCCCTCTGCCTTCCCCCAGGACTCCCGCCTTTCAATGCTTCTTATTCCTGACTCCAAAATCTTTCTGCAGCCCATATCTCTCCTGTGTTCCTGACCCTAGTCATGTCCCAAATAATTACCGAGCACCTGATATGTGCCAGGTACTGGGGAAAAGTACGCTTACTGAATACGAATACCTCCACCCTCAAAACTCAACATGTGCAAAACAGAGTTGATCTTCTCTCCTGGAACCTTTTTCTATTCTATTTCCAATTTTGTGTGAATAGCATCATCACCCACTTAGTGGCTCAAACCAGAAAAGTGAGTCATCTGGGCTTCTCCCCACCCCCACAGTCAAATATCTCTTTGTAATCCTATCTCCCTACTATCTTTCCTTTTCTCCACCCCTATTGTCAGTTGTGGTTCTCATGATCCGTACCAGTCAGAATGTGCTCGGTTATGCTGTTGGAACAAACTCAAATTTCAGTAGCTCAAAACAAACTTATTTCTACATGTCTATCTTGGCAGAAGGAAAAGAGACAGTGAACCATATGCTCTCTTTTTTAAATTGTGATAAGAAACACATAACACGAAATCTACTCTATTCATGAATTTTAAGTGTACAGTACAGTACTGTTACCTATGTGTGCACTGCTGTGCAGCAGAGCTCTAGAACTTCTGTACCCTGTGTGACTGAAATTCTATACCCGTTGCATAGCAACTCCCCAGTTCCCCTCCCCTGGCAACCACAATTCTACTTTCCGCTTCTATGACTTTGACTACTTTAGCTATGCCTTGTCAGTGGAATCATACTGTATTTGCCTTTTTGTGACTGGCTTATCTCACTTAGTATAATGTCCTCAAGGTTCATCCATGTCGTAGAATCTCCTTCTTTTTAAATACTGAATAATATTCCATTATATGGATGGACCATATTTTCTTTATCTACTGGATATTTAGGCTGTTTCCATATCTTGATTATAAATAATAATGCAATGAACATGGTAGCACAAATATTTCTTCAAGATCCTGTCTTCAATTCCTTTGGATAAAAATCCAGAAGTGGGATTGCTAGATTGTATAGTAGTTTTATTTTTAATTTTTTGAGGACACTTCATACCATTTTCAATAGCAGCTGTACCATTTTACGTTCCCACCAACATCCTGTAATGGTTTCAATTTCTCCATATCCTTGCTGACACTTGTTATTTTTTGCTTTTATTTTGATAGTGGCCACCCTAATAGATATGAGGTGATACCTCACTGTGGTTTTGATTTGCATTTCCCTGATGATTAGTTATATAGAGCACCTTTTCATATACCTGTTAGCCATTTGTATGTCTTCTTCACAGAAATGCCTAGTCAGGACCTCTGCCCATATTTGTTTTTTGTGTTGTTGTTGTTTGTTACTGAGTTGCAGAAATTCCTTATATATTATGGATATTAATGCCTTATCAGATAAATAGGTTGCAAATACTTTCTCCCATTCCAAAGGCTGCCTTTTCACTCTGTTGATTGCTTCCTTTGCTGCCCAGAAGCTTTTTAGTTTGATGCATTCCTATTTGCCTATTTTTGTTTTTGTTGTCTGTGCTTTTAGTGTCAGATTCAGGAAATTACTGCCAAGACTAATGTTAGGAAACTTTCCCCCTATGTTTTCTTTTAGGAATTTTGTAAGTTTCAGGTCATTTGTTTATGTCTTTAATCCATTTTGAGTTAATTTTTGTACATGGTATAAGATAATGTCTAATTTCAGTTTTTTTACATGTGGTTATCCAGTTTTCCCAGCAACATTTGTTGAAGAGACTATCCTATTGTGTAGTCCTGGCACCCTTGACTATAATATGCATGGATTTATTTCTGGGCTCTCTATTCTGTTCCACTGGTCTCTATGCCTGACTTTATGCCAGTAACATACTGTTTGGATCACTGTGGCTTTGTAACAGGCTTTGAAGTGTGGAAGTGTGAGGCCTCCAGCTTTGTTCTTCCTCAAGATTGTTTTGGCTACTGGGGTTCCATATGAATTTTAGGATTGTTTTTTCTGTTTCTGTAAAAAATGCCATTGGGATTTTTTTTTTTTTTAAGATGTTGGGGGTAGGAGTTTATTAATTAATTAATTTATTTTTGCTGTGTTGGGTCTTTGTTTCTGTGCGATGGCTTTCTCTAGTTGTGGCAAGTGGGGGCCACTCTTCATCGCAGTGTGCGGGCCTCTCACTCTTGCAGCCTCTCTTGTTGCGGAGCACCGGCTCCGGACGCGCAGGCTCAGTAGTTGTGGCTCATGGGCCCAGTTGCTCCACGGCATGTGGGATCTTCCCAGACCAGGGCTTGAACCCGTGTCCCCTGCATTAGCAGGCAGATTCTCAACCACTGCGCCACCAGGGAAGCCCGCCATTGGGATTTTCATAGTGAATGTACTGAATCTGTAGATGGCTTTGGATAGTATGACATTTTAATAACCAACTCACGCACATGGATGTCTTTCCACATACTTGTATCTCCTTTAATTTCCTTCAACAGTGTTTTGTGGTTTTCAGTGCATAAGTCTTTCACCTCCTTGGTTAAGTTTATTCCTAAGTACTTTATTCTTTTTGATTCTATTATAAATGGAACCGTTTTCTTAATTTCCTTTTTGGATTGTTTGTTGTTAACATATAAAAACTCAACTGATTTCTGTATGTTGATTTTGTATCCTGCAACCTTGCTGAATTTGTTAGTTCTAACAGGTTTTTTTTAAAAAAAATAATTTATTTATTTATTTTTGGCTGCGCTGGGTCTTCATTGTTGCGCATGGGCTTTTTCTAGTTGCGGCGAGCAGAGGCTACTCTTCGTTGCAGTGCATGGGCTTCTCATTGCAGTGGCTTCTCCTGTTGCGGAGCATGGGCTCTAGGAGTGCGGGCTTCAGTAGTTCTGGCTCGTGGGCTCTATAGAGCGCAGGCTCAGCAGTTGTGGCGCATGGGCTTAGTTGCTCCACAATTATGTGGGATCTTCCTGGACCAGGGATTGAACCCATGACCCCTACGCTGGCAGGAGGATTCTTAACCACTGCGCCACCAGGGAAGTCCCTTTTCTGATCTGATTGCCTATCTTTTTCTCGCTTATTGCTCCAGCTAGGACTTCCAGTACTAATGTTGAACAGAAGTGGCAAAAGTGATCCTTGCCTTTTTCCTGATCTTAGTGGAGAAGTTTTAGTTTTTCACCAATGGCTGCAGGCTTTTCATACATGGCCTTTATTATGTTGAGGTAATTTCCTTCTACTCCTAGTTTGTTGAGTGTTTTTTATTATGAAAGGGTGATGAATTTTATCAAATGATTTTTCTGCATCAACTGAGATGATATAATTATCCTTCCGTTAATGTGGTCTATCACACTGATTGATTTTTGTAGAACCATCTTTCATTCCAGGGATAAATCCCATTTGGTCATGGTGTATAATCCTTTTAAGGTGCTGCTGAATTTGGTTTGCTAGTATTTTGTTTAGGAGTTTTGCATCTACATTTGTCAGGAACGTTGGCCTGTAGTTCTCTTGTGGTATCTCTGTCTGGCATTGGAAGTAGGGTGATGCTGGCCTTATAAAATGTATACTTGAGAGGAATGTATATTCTGCTCCTGTTGGGTGGAATGTTTTGTATGTCTGTTAGGTCCATTTGGTTTATAGTGTTGCTCAAGTCCTTTGTTTCCTTACTAATTTTTTTTTTTTTTAAAGATGTTGGGGGTAGGAGTTTATTAATTAATTAATTAATTTTTGCTGTGTTGCGTCTTCGTTTCTGTGCGAGGGCTTTCTCTAGTTGTGGCAAGCGGGGTCCACTCTTCATCACGGTGCGCAGGCCTCTCACTATGGCGGCCTCTCTTGTTGCAGAGCACAGGCCCCAGATGCGCAGGCTCAGTAGTTGTGGCTCACGGGCCTAGTTGCTCCGCGCCATGTGGGATCCTCCCAGACCAGGGCTCGAACCCGTGTCCCCTGCATTAGCAGGCAGATTCTCAACCACTGTGCCACTAGGGAAGCCCCCTTACTGATTCTCTGTCTGCTTGTTCTATCTATGATTGAAAAATGGAGTAGTGAAATCTACAACTATTACTGAATTGCCTATTTCTCCCTTCAGATATGTCAATGTTTGTTTTGTATGTTTGGGTGCTCTGACGATGGATGCATATATATTTATCCCTGTTATATCTTCCTGGTTAACTGATCCTTTCACCATTATATAATGTCCTTCTCTGTTATGACAGTTCTGACTTACAGACTATTTTGTATGACATAAGAATGGCCACCCTGGCTCTCTTTCAGTTATCATTTGCATGAAATATCTTTTTCCATCCTTTTGTTTCCAATGTGCATCATTTAATTTTTTAAAATACAATCAAATTAATTAATTAATTAATTTTTGGCTGTGTTCGGTCCTTGCTCGCGGGTGGGCCCTCCCCAGCTGTGTAAGCGGGGGCCTCTCCCCACCACGGTGCACCTGCCTCTCACCACGGTGGCCTCTCCGCTGCGGAGCATGGGGTCCAGGCGAGCAGGCCTCAGCAGCCGTGGCGCATGGGCTCAGCAGCCGTGGCTTGCAGGTTCCAAAGCGCAAGCTCAGCAGCCATGGCATACAGGCCCAGCTGCTCTGTGGCATGTGCGGTCTTCCCAGACGAGGGATTGAACCCACGTCACCTGCATTGGCAGGTGGACCCTCAACCACTGCACCACCAGGGAAGTCTGCCATTAAATTTCAAGTGAGTCTTTTGTAGACAGTATATAGTTGGATTAAAAAAAAAAAAATCCAGGGCTTCCCTGGTGGTGCAGTGGTTGGGAATCTGCCTGCCAGTGCAGGCGACACAGGTTTGAGCCCTGGTCCGGGAAGATCTCACACGCCACGGAGCAACTAAGCCTGTGTGCCACAACTACTGAAGCCCGTGCGCCTAGAGCCCGTGCTCCGCAACAAGAGAAGCCACCACAATGAGAAGCCAGCACACCACAACAAAGAGCAGCCCCCGCTCGCTGCAACTAGAGAAAGCCAGCACGCAGCAACGAAGACCCAATGCAGCCCCCCCGCCAAAAAAAAAAAATCCACTCAGTCACTCTGTGTCTTTTGGTTGGAAATTTTAATCCATTTACATTTAAAGTAATTAATGACAGGGAAGAACTTACTACTGTAATTTTGTTGTTCTCTGTCTTATAGCTTTTTGGTCTCTTTTCCTCTTTTGCTGTCTTCCTTTGTGTTTCATTGAATTTCTCGTAGTGACATGCTTTGATTCCTTTCTTTCTTTTGTGTATATTTATAACAACCTATTTTCAGCTGGTAACAACTGTGATCACATACAAAAACTCTTTATATATTTTCCATACTCTTGTCTTTTAAGTTCTATACAAGAGTTAAAAGTGATTATATACACACGTTACAGTATTCTGTTTGTCTACATATCCACCTTTATCAGTGAGCTTTATACTTTCAAGTGCTTTTGTGTTTCTATCTAGCATCCTTTCATTTCAACTCAAATGACTTCCTTTAGCATTTCTTGTAGGGCAGGCCTAGTGGTGATGAACTCCCTAAGCTTTTGTTTATCTGGGAAGGTCTTAATTCCTCCCTCACTTAGTTATGCCAGATACAGTAGTCTTGATCGGCAGGGTTTTTTCCTTTACTTTTTTAGCACTATGAATATATCATCTTACTCTCTTCTGTCCTGTAAGGTTTCTGCTGAGATATACTCTGAGAATCTTTTTTTAAAAATAAATTTATTTATTTTTGGCTGCACTGGGTCTGTGTGCGGGCTTTCTCTAGTTGCGGCGAGCGGGGGCTACTCTTTGTTGTAGTACGTGGGCTTCTCTTGTTGCAGAGCACGGGCTCTAGGCACGCGGGCTTCAGTAGTTGTGGCTTGCAGGTTCTAGAGCGCAGGCTCAGTAGTTGTGGCGCATGGGCTTAGTTGCTCCGCGGCATGTGGGATCTTCCCGGATCAGGGCTTGAACCCATGTCCCCTGCGTTGGCAGGCAGGTTCTTAACCACTGCGCCACCAGGGAAGTGCTCCTCTGAGAATCTTATGGGAGACTCACTGTACATGACAAGTTGCTTTTCCCTTGCTGTTTAAAAAATTCTCTTTGTCTCTGACTTTTGACCATTTGATTATAAAATGTCTGGGTCCATCTTAATTGAGCATCTTCATGATGATTATTTGGATTCTTTGTCAAGTAATTCACATACCCCCATTTCTTTAGGGACAGTTTCTGAATATTTATTTTGTTCCTTTGGTTAGACCATGGTTCTTCTTGTGCCTTGTTACTTTGTCAGGATCTATATACATTTGAAAAACAGCCATCTCTCCCCGTCTTTAGACTGGCCGTGTACAGGGAAAAACCTTTACCAATCAGTCGGGCTATAAATTATGGAGGACTCTCAAACCTCTTCTGTGGATGCACCTTCTCTGGACCTATGTGTGTACATTCCCAATTCAGAGAGGTTTTGCTGGCTTTTTTTTTTTTCAGGAGCTTGTAATCTCTTGCTCCCTCTGGTGTCCGTCTACAGTACTGCAGGTTCTCTGGAGGGGCTGTAAGATGCCCAGCTCTTTTTTGTTCTCAGTAGACCTCAGGCATCTAGAGTATGGTGGGTCTCGAGAATCAGTGCTCTGAGTTGGGCAAGAGAGAAACCAGCCCTTTGAAGAGCTCCCCCCTCCCCTGAAAAGCTAGAACATTGGGTATATGTCCCACTCTTCCTTTCTCCTGGAGGGAAAAGCCACAGAGACATAATGGCCTCTGTCTGCTATACTGTGGGTGCTTTGTTAGCAGCAGCAAGCCTCTCAGCTCTTTTTTTCCTCAGAAGCTTCCAGGCATCTAGAGTATGCAGGGTCCTATCAGTGCTGAGTCAAGTGAGACAGAAACCAGCCCCTTGGGCAGTACCCCAAAAAGTTGGGACACTGGATGCACACTCCAACTCTTCCCCTCCCTAACCAGAAGCTGGGAATTGGGGGTTTTCTCCTGCTCTTTGTACACTAAGCCAAAGGGGCAAAGGTGAGTGAGCGTATGCTAGTCCAAACCACTGCCTTTGTTCTTTTTTTTTTTTTTTTTTTTTTTTTTGCTGTACGCGGGCCTCTCACTGCTGTGGCCTCTCCCGTTGCGGAGCACAGGCTCCGGACACACAGGCTCCGCGGCCATGGCTCGCGGGCCCAGCCGCTCCGCGGCATGTGGGATCTTCCGGGATCGGGGCACGAACCCGTGTCCCCTGCATCGGCAGGCGGACTCTCAACCACTGCGCCACCAGGGAAGCCCGCCTTTGTTCTTGATGATGTGAAATCTGGTGCTCCCTCCTATCGGTGCTTAGATTCAGGAAAGACATAAGCCAGCCCCTTGGGTAAGCCCTCTGAGAAGTCTGAATGTTAGATGTATGTTCTAGTCTGCTCTTTGCCTCCCCAAGGAAGCGAGGAGTTAGGTGTTTCCTCCCATGTGTGCTACGTGTGCTGGGGGACGGGCTCTGGGGAGTGAGCTCCACTAATTTTCCTACAGGCCTCAAGGCAGCTAACTGCCCTGTATGGAGTGCAGGAGCCTCGTAACTGGTTTCTAGATTTCTCACAAAGGAAACTGGTCCATGTATTGTTGAATCAGTGTTTCTGTGGGGGAAGAATTTGGGGCTACCTATTCCACCACCTTGCTGACATCACCCCTAAGCATTTATTTTACCACTTTTTTTGCAAGTGACCTCTCACCCATACTCACATTTCATGGGCCAAAAGAAGCTACACGGCCCCCTCCAAGCTCAGCAGGGCAAGTATATTCCTCCCACAAAGAGGAAGCAGAATATCTGGGTTTTCTGCCTAGTATCTTAAGAGCCTCTAGGAGGCGTTTACTGATATCCCAGGCTGGATATTCTCAAAATACTCACGGGATGCTGTTTTAGACTCATAAGTACCCTGATACATTCCTGTAACTGTCTCTGGCATTCCAAATCATATATGAGCACTTTCATTGGCAAAGTCTTATTTGGAATCATACCAGGAAATAAAATTCCTAGCTCAAACTAGCAATTCCAGGAGACTCCAGAGGGGGGTGACAGTGATGTGCATCTCTCACCTTGATTACTCAACAGCCAAACAGATCTCCCTGCTTTTTCACTCCCCCATCCTCCTGCCTCAGAATGGTGCTGAAGGCCTGCATGGCTCTGGCCCCTCCCAGTTCGGAAGCCTTTCTCTTCACACTCCCAGTACCAGTCAGTGTCCAGGATACTACTGCTCCTTGGACCTACCACGTTCCACATCTTCACTTTCACTTTACTCCCACCCTTTTTGTCCCTTGGCTACCTCCCTTGCTCTCTGTATCTTAGTTCAGGCACTGCCTTCCCAGGCATTCTAGAGCTGAACACACTGGAAGCACACAGGACAGTCAGTGAGTCTGCTTTCTTAGTTCCAAGATTCCAGAGACTACTGAAACATTTGTTATAGCAACAGCCTGGGGTGGGGACAAATTACTAATGGATACATCAATTGTAAGAAAATATCCAGATTTTACACAGAAATGTTAATGTTGAAAACAAAATGAGTAAGGTTTTAGTCTATCAGTGTAGTTTCTTCTTCCTTTTCCAATATCTACTTTAATTTCTTCACTCCCCAAAAGGCGGAGATATTATAATATTCAACTCTGATACTCTATTTTAGGAAAATGGCTTAAAACATACTTGTCTATGTGGATGCCAATATTATATTCCTTAAAAACTCTTAAGTGGCTTATAAATGGTTGACAAATTTCAAGACATTCTTAGTTCACGGAATAGGAGTCTAAAGGGAAGAAAGATTTTCAGCAGCAAGGCGACTAGACAGCTTTGGTCTCACCTGACACAATCAGTCCTTATGTGAACAGCTGAGTGAATCATCTACCGCATGTGATAGACATGCCACCATGACGCCCAATTCTTTAATCAAAGAAATACCACTTGGACTTTGCAAGTGGCAGGAAGTGTGTGCATGCTCATGTGCGCACACAGAAAAGAAGTATTTGAGCACAAGGGGGTGGTGAAAGAGCAAGCAAGAAAAATACTGGCACAGTGGAATAAATACAGAACCCTTCACATTTTACACTGCAGTATCTGCCCTTCAGGAAGATGGCATAAAACGGGGATCCAGAGCTGTGTAATTAAAATTCCGTAAGTGGCCCCCGTCTCTGCAACGAAGTCAACCGCCATTCACAAAGAACCAATCTTCACTTGCTTTCATGAAAAGGAGAGCACCCAAATCCTCCTCATGGGTCAGCATGCAGACAACCAGCACATATCTGTGCCCCAGAGGCAGTCCGTAATACCACAGTTCAAATAGGAATCTAGAAAACATATGTGCCTCCCTACCTTCCGGCAGCGAGGATTGGGACAACTGAACCTCTTCACATCACTGTCCAACAGAGCAGGGAAGCTGCAAGAGGGGCACCTAGAATCAAAACAGCAGAAGGAATATTATTCAGAATATTAAAGCCTGATTTGTTCCATGTGATTATTCATACTAAGATGGAGTTTTTAGCTGGACAGCCACACCTCCTTTTGCTCCTTAACTTTTCCTTAAAACATGGACTGAGGCTCTGCTCTGTGCTGGCTCTCACCAGGAAATGCAGGTGCCGTTCTGGGTCCTGCCTCAGTGCAAGCCACTCAGTATTTAACATACCTTTCTGAGAACTCCTTACACACGTCATCTTTCCTCTAACCAACGCACAAGGACTGTACCTATAAGCCAGCTGATTAAGAGGTGCCAACGAACGTAGGTAAAAATACGAACTGCAAACTTTTCTATGAATACAATTATTCTCTTTTTTAAAAGCAAGAAATGCCAGAAAACCTGGAGATAGAGCTCTGTTACAGAATTTTCATCACCAATGAAAGGGCCCAGGCAGTCTTCCTGACAGGGAACGAGTTAACAAGTGACACTCTGACTCTGAGGACTCACCTGACGAGCTCATCAGCGTAGGCTGCAGCAACTTCTTCTTCTGCTTTTCGCTCATAGTATTTATACAGGATGGTCTGGGGAAGCACCTTCTCCAGTTCACTGGTTGGGAATGAACATGTGCAGCTGCCTTCCATGCAGCTGAGCTCTGACTAGAATGATACAGTCAGGAGGCAAAGGGAAAAAAAAAATTTAACCAAGTTTTCAGAAACACAAAAAAACTTCAGTGGTTAAATGCATCTTTCAATGGGAAGCAAATAAATCGTGGTTTGGAACACAGACTCTGAGATGGCAAAGGTCCCCTCTTCTGTCCCCTCTTCTCTGAGAAACCACACTCAAAACAAGAAAACCATGAAACAAAAACACAAGGTCCACCTTTGATTCTACCAGAGGACGTCTATCAGCCTAAACCACAATATATGAAGACGGGAAGTAGATGAGGAAGGATAAAATCGTTTAGCAGATTAGAGGAGGAAAGTCACAGCTCAGTGTCTGAAAAGCAGATACTCATGATAAGCAAGTTGATTCCCTCTACAGTCCGTGGAAAAGCTGGAGTTCCGAACCTCTTGGAAGGCAGAGATGAGTGGTAGGAGGGGAGGGGATTGACAAAATGCTATTGCACACTTAATAGGCTACAGTATAGTGTAAACATAACTTTTCTATGCACTGAGAAATCAAAGAGTTGTGTGACTCTTTTTATTGTGATATTTGTTTTACTGCAGTGGCCTGGAACCGAACTTACAATATCTTTAAACTATGCCTATATTCTGCTCATCACAACTACTCTGCTCAGTAACTGCTACTCAGGGGACTTCCCTGGTGGCGCAGTGGGTTAAGAATCCGCCTGCCGATGCAGGGGACATGGGTTTGAGCCCTGGTCTGGGAAGATCCCACATGCCATGGAACAACTAAGCCCGTGCGTCACAACTACTGAGCCAGTGCACTACAGCCCGCGAGCCACAACTACTGAGCCCGCGTGCCACAACTACTGAAGCCCGCACGCCTACAGCCCGTGCTCTGCAACAAGAGAAGCCACCACAATGAGAAGCCCGCGCACTGCAACAAAGAGTAGCCCCCACTCGCTGCAACTAGAAAAAGCCCGCCGCAGCAACAAAGACCCAATGCAGCCAAAAAGAAATAAATACATTTATAAACAAAAAACAAAAAAACCCCTGCTACTCAGTCCTTGACTAAATTACAACTGATTTTAGAATAATTGATGTCAAGTGGTTTGATTATTGGTGGGGCATTTATGAAAAGCAATTCTGGTTTTTAAGTGTTCATTAAGACAAAACAAAACTCCTTTCCATATTGTATGTTGGTGTCAAGAGAAACTGACTTTGGACAGAGAAATATAATCTTATATAAACTATTATTCATTTTATGGGTCTTCCCTGGTGGCGCAGTGGTTGAGAGTCTACCTGCTGATGCAGGGGACATGGGTTCGAGCCCTGGTCTGGGAGGATCCCACATGCCGCGGAGCAACTGGGCCCGTAAGCCACAACTACTGAGCCTGCGCGCCTGGAGCCTGTGCTCTGCAAGGAGAGGCCGCGACAGTGAGAGGCCCGCACACCGCGATGAGGAGTGGCCCCTGCTTGCCGCAACTGGAGAAAGCCCTGGCACAGAAACGAAGACCCAACACAGCCAAAAATAATAAATAAATTAATTTAAAAAATATTATTCATTTTAATACAACTATATAAAATGTTTTAAAAATTCTGTTAAAAAATACTAATTTGCAGCCTCAAATGTTCAAACAGCCAGCAAGATTCTCTTTTTGAGTTCATCCTTCATTTTAATTTCAAACAGAAGATGACTGAAGAAGTTGGTGCTCCGGTGAGCTGGGCGTGAGAGCATGGAAGAATTAAACCATTCCCTGAAAAGAAATCTGCTGTGCTTCAAACCAACATAATCACACAAATCAAAGGCTGTCTAGGAATCACACACATTAGCATGTCTTAGCAGAGTTCCATATCACCTCAGAAAAGGCACTTCCATGAGGCATTTACACTTGTCTATAAATGTGGTGTCCTCAAACTCTGTGAATATTTCCTATGTATGGACACATTGTACGGTTCTTACCTTTCCAGATCCAAAGACTGCCTCTTGGGCGTATCTGATGAGACACTCTTTGCAGAACAAGTGAGCATCTGCACACTGCGTCAGTTCCTCAAATGGAAATTCCCCGTAGCAGCAGCGGCACTCAATCAACTGGCCATCCTGCAAGCCACCAGAAACACACATGAAATTCCCTACACTCAAGTAGAGGGGGCAGCCATGTTTCATATTCACCCACCCCCGAATACATTCTGAGGTGAAAAGCAATCCCTAGAAGCCATAAAACAATGATGAGCTGTTTTGTTTGTTTGTTTGTTTTTTTGCGGTACGCGGGCCTCTCACTGTTGTGGCCTCTCCCATTGCGGGGCACAGGCTCCGGACGTGCAGGCTCAGTGGCCATGGCTCACGGGCCCAGCCGCTCCACGGCATGTGGGATCTTCCCGGACTGGGGCACGAACCCATGTCCCCTGCATTGGCAGGTGGACTCTCAACCACTGCGCCACCAGGGAAGCCCAAGCTGTTTTTGCTGTATAAATCTAGCTTAAGATGATAGTACAAATATTAATACGTAGCTAAAGACAGTGAGAGTTTCATGTTTTTTTGGGGGTATTCTTTGGTATCATCCTTTGTATAAAGTTATCATATTCATGAACTCCATGGTACCAGCAGAACTGTAACATCTATAATCAGATGTTAACATAACAGTCAGGGACAAGTGGCATGAGGGATATTATTTTTAAAGTTTTGGGCTTCCCTGGTGGCGCAGTGGTTAAGAATCGGCCTGCTAGTGCAGGGGACAGGGGTTCGTGCCCCGGTCCGGGAAGATCCCACATGCCATGGAGCAACTAAGCCCGTGCACCACAACTACTGAGCCTGCGCTTTGAGCCCGTGAGCCACAACTACTGAGCCCGTGCGCCACAACTACTGAAGCCCGCACGCCTAGAGCCTGTGCTTTGCAACAAGAGAAGTCACCACGATGAGAAGCTCATGCACTGCAACGAAGAGCAGCCCCCGCTTGCTACAAGTAGAGAATGCCTGCGCGCAGCAACGAAGACCCAATGCAGCCAAAACTAAATAAATAAAATAAGTTAAAAAAAAAAGTTGGATTTTGCTCCTTATTATAAGACAAGAGTGCGATGGGGTCACGACTCAGCCCAAACTTTATCTTAAGTGACTACTGAAGCTATATAAAGCAGCATCTCAAGTACTGCGAGTACCAGGAAACTTATGCTTTTTATTAAGGGCAGTGATTGATCCAGTCACTAGTCCATTTCTACCATGTTAGAAGAGGCCACTACATGAGGATGGCTGACATCATACAAAAGCCATCTGGTCCTGAGGTTAGACACATCTCTTCCTTCTAACTCTATAAGTGATACGTGAATCCTAAATTTTGCTCTAAAAGTCTATCCAATGGATTCCAGGCAATGTTTTTTAAGGGGCACGACTCTAACAATATTATCTTCCCTCCAAATCTGATCCAATTTGGAAGCAAAAGTAACTATAATGGTTTAAGTACCTGACTGTAACTTAGCCGAAGCTCAAACTCAGCAGATCAACAGCAAAGGTTATACGGGAATCAATTTGTCATCAAAATGCTCAGGAAATGTGAGAAGAGAAAACAGCTAATGAAAATACCCAGAATAAATTGATTAGGTGAGATTTTAACTACCTTTTGATACTGTTCTTCATTCATCTGCAGGGCAAGCAAAAAGTCTTCGTGCTGAGGAACAAAAAACCATACACACAGATGCAAATTTAGTCAAGATGCCACAAACCATTTAGCATTTACTTTCATAAACATAAAAAAACCCTATTATTAATAGTCATCTCTTCAGTTACATAGTTTAGTAGTTTAAAAAGTTACCTGAGAGTAAATTTAAAATGCATCAGAACACTACACATGAAAAAGGAAACCATATAAGTACCAGAATATATGGGGGAAATTCCTTAAATCTGACTCAAAATATAGAAGGAATAAAAGACTGACATAAAACACTTATGAAGAGTACAGAATAGCATAAGCCAAAAAAAAAAAAAAAAGAATGGGTAAAAACCAAGCTTGACAACATACTTTGTTGGTGAGGTTAGCGGGAAACAGGCACTCTTGTACATCACTGGTGGGAATGCAAAACAGTACGACCACTACGGAAGGGAATTTGGCACCATATAACAGTTACGTAAGTTTTTACACTCCAATTCATCAATCGCACTTGTAGGAATCTATTCCAAAGTTACCCTGGGGCATAAATATGAAGTGATGTATGCGCAAAGTTATTTATCATGGCACTATTTATAATAGCAAAAAACTGGAAACAACCCTGAATGTCCCTCAATAGGGGAATAATTGAATCAACTCTGGTACTGCAGACAATGGGACACTAGGCAGTTTTAAAAAGGAAAGAGAAAAATCTCCATGGATTGCTGTGGAGTCAAGAAGCACAGTTAAGTGAAAAAGGCAAGGGTAGAACAGTGTGTACCTTTTAATAAGAAAGAAAGGTTTATAAATAAATATATATATATATATATATACACATATATGCTTTTACATAAAATAAGAAAAGACAAACCAAAAACTATTAATAATGGTTATGTATAGAGGGAGTTAGAGGACATGGGGAGGACAGACAGGACAGAGGCTAGATCTCTCTGAATGTTCCTTGTTTTATAGTTTTGACTTTAAAAATACTTTACGTAACTGAACAACAGAATTAAATGAAAAAGAAATTAAAAACCAATTCCTTAAAACTTAAAAATAAACAAATAAACTTCTTTGCTTACCAAGTTAATGGCATAACCACACACTTATTTCAAGTAACTTTATAATATTTTAATTTCAAATTCCTAATCTAAGCTATAAATAAATCCTAGACCATATTTAGCAATATTATTGGTAATAATACTGGGTTGTTATTTGGGATCTACTAAGTATACAACATAGGATAAAGGAAATAAGCCGTTATGGTAATGTAATTAAGAGCCAAGATTTTCAGCATAAGAGAAAAGAAATGCTTACATAAAATGAAAGAAGTAAAAAAAAAACCTGTAAACCAAAGTTGAAATAAAAATCTTAGTATGAACTTCCACTAAAAGAAAATATGACACCTTGGAAAAGTTGGTGATTCCAGGTCCAGGTTAGGAAAAGCAGAAGTTGAACCTGGGTCACCAGGTGTGCCAGAAAGCAAGGATACTGTCAAAGACGACTAGGTCCAGGACAGAGGAACTAACTTGAAGGTGACGCCACTGGCCAAAGAAGGGACAATTTGGACATCAAAAAGATGACCACAACCATCTTGCCAATACTTCAACACTTCTCTGATGAGACTGGCAGTGATATTAGCAAATGTGGTGTTTTGATACTATACTATGAAATGTGCCAATATCTGGAAGGTCTACATAACTCAGTGAATCGGTGTTTATGATAAAATCATGCATGGGTGAAAGATCTATTTGAACTGCAAGCTACACTAACAGATTTTAATGTAACAGATACAGTCACAGGTAACTCTATGACGGCTGCATCAAGATGACAATTCTCCAAAAGTCCAATTTCTGCTTGAGATCCAGAATTTTATCATTGGTCATAAATAATCACTTCATTCATTTTTGAGAAAATTCCTGCTAAATACCTAATTTTGAATAATCACAGTTTTTTTGTCAGTCATTTTTTCAAGTAAAAATGGTGGGGTTTTTTCGGGGGGGGGTAGGGAGGAGGGCCTAATTCAGCAACTTGCAATTCGATGTTACAAATGTTTCTCCTTGAGAAAACCATCATAGTCAGTATGCAGCAAAAGCACTTTATGCATACATTCAGCCCTCCATATATGCAGGTTCTGTATCCACAGATTCAACAACCTCGAATCAAAATTATTTGGGGGAAAAAAGATTCTAGAAAGTTCCAAAAAGAAAAACTTGAATTTACAGTGTGCTGCCAATTATTTACAGAGCATTTACATTGTATTAAGTGTTGTAAGTAATCTGGAGATGATTTACAGTATCCGGGAGGATGTGTGTAGGTTATATGCAAATACTATGCCATTTTATACAAAGGACTTGAGCATCTGTAGATTTTGGTATTTGTGGTGGGGGTCCTGGAACCAACCCCCTGTGGATACAGAGGGACAATTGTACTTCCCATTTTGTCATACAGAGTATTGAAAAGATGTTTTCAAGGGTTAAAATTTCATAAAGTAATAATTTCAACTGCTTCATCAAAGCATCAAATACATTTTTAGACGACATGGGCTTTTTTTGTTGTTTTTTTAAATGTGAGTGCATGGTGGTGAAGAAAGTAATGATTTCCAGTAGAGTTTGGTGCCACTGGCTTGATTCACCCTAAGGCACCATTACTTTTGTTCCTCAGTACAAATTCAACAATGTGAAAAAGGTAAATATCGTCTTATCATGATAAGAGATCTGACGTCGCAGACATCCTAAAGAGTCTTGGGAAACCCAGGGGTCCATGGGGCAAATTTGAGAGTTGCTGGTCTAGAAAACACATATAGGCACACTTCATTTTACTGCACTTTGCAGACAGTGCCTTTTTTTTTTTTTTTAAAAACAAACTGAAGGTTTGTGGTAACCCTGCATCGAGCAAGTCTATCAGTGCCATTTTTCCAACAGCATTTGCTTACTTCATGTCTCTGGTCACATTTTGGCAATTCTCGCAATATTTCAAACTTTTTCATTATTATTATTACTGTATTTGTTATGGTGATCAGTGATCTTTGATGTTACCATTGCAACTGTTTTGGGGTGCCATGAACTGCACCCATATAAGACAGTGAACTTAATCGATAAATGTCATGTGTGTTCGGACTGTTCCACTGACTGGCCATTCCCCATCCTTCTCCCTCTTCTCCCGCCTCCCTATTCCTTGAGACACAACAATGCTGAAATTAGGCTAATTAATAACCCTACAATGGCCTCTAAGCATTCAAATGAAAGGAAGAGTGGCCCATCTCACTTTAAATCAAAAGCTAGAAAAAATTTAAGCTTAGTGAGGAAGACATGCCAAAAGTTGAGACAGGCCAAAAGCTAGGCCTCTTGCACCAAACAGTTGGCCAAGTTGTGAATGCAAAGGAAAAATTTTTGAAGGAGATTAAAAGTGCTACTCCAAAGAACACACAATGATAAGAAAGTGAAACAGCCTTACTGCTGATATGGAGAAAGATTCAGTGGTCTGGACAGAAGATCAAACCAGCCACAATATTTCCTTAAGCCAAAGCCTACTCCAAAGCAAGGCCCTAACTCTCTTCAATTCTATGAAGGCTGAGAAAGGTGAAAAAACTGCAGAAGTCTGAAGCAGGCTGAGGTTGATTCCTGAGGTTTAAGGAAAGAAGTCATCTCCATAGCATAAAAGTGCAAGGTGAAGCAGCAGATGCTGATGCAGAAGCTGCAGCAAGTTATCCAGAAGATCTAGCTAAGATAATTAATGAAAGGTGGCCACACTAAACAACAGATTTTCAAATGTAGACAAAACAGCCTTATATTGAAAGAAGATGCCATCTAGGACTTTCACTGCTAGAGAGGAGAAGTCAATGCCTGGCTTCAAAGGACAGGCTGACTCTCTTGTTCAGGGTTAATGCACCTGATGACTTGAAGCTGAAGCCAGTGATCCTTTTACCATTCCAAAAATCCTAGGGCCCTTAAGAATTAGGCTAAATCTACTCTGCCTGTGCTCTATAAATGGAATAACAAAGCCTGGATGATAGCATATCTGTTTATAACATGGTTTACTGAATATTTTAAGCTCGTTGTTGAGAACTACTGCTCAGAAAACGATTCCTTTCAAAATATTCCTTTACTGCTCACTGAAATGCTCCTGGTCACCTAAGAGCTCTAATGGAGATGAACGAGATTAATGTTTTCATGCCTGCTAACAAAACATTCATTCTGCAGCCCATGGTTCAAGGAGAATTTTTGACTTTCAAGACTTATTATTTAAGAAATACATTTTGTAAGGCTTATAGCTGCCATAGCGATTCATTCCTCTGATGGATCTGGGGCAAAGTCAACTGAAAACTTCTGGAAAGGATTCACCATTCTACATGCAAAGAGGAACATTCATAATTTATGGGAAGATGTCAAACTATCAACACTAACAGGAGTCTGGAAGAAGCTGCTTTCAATGGAGACATTAACTGCAGATGTGGCAGAAACAGCCAGAGACCGAGACTGAGAACTGAACTGCTGCAATCCCATAATAAAGCCTTAACGGGCAAGGAGTTGCTTTTTATTGATGAGCAAAGAAAGCTGTTTCTTGAGATGGAAACTACTGGTGAAGATACTATGAAGACTGCTGAAATGACAACAAAGGATTTAGAAAATCACATAAACTTAGTTGATCAGGCAGCAGCAGCAGGATTTGAGGAGATGGACTCCAATTTTGAAAGAAGTTCTACTGTGGGTAAAATGCTATCAAACAGCACTGCATGCTACAGAGAAATCATTCATGAAAGCAAGAATCGATCGATTCAGCAAACTTCATTATTGTCACATTTAAGAAATCTGGACAGCCACCCCAGCCTTCAGCAAGCACCACTCTGATCAGTCAGCAGCCACCAACACTGAGGCAAGACCCCTCACCAGCAAAAAGATTGTGACTCGCTGAAAGCACAGATGATGGTTAGCATTTTTTAGCAATAAAAGTATTTCTTTTTTTAAAAAAAGTATTTCTTAATTAAGGCATGGACATTGTTTTTTTTAGACATAATGCTATTGCACACTTACTAGACTACAGTGTAGTGTAAACATAACTTTTCTATGCACTGGGAAACCAAAAAATTCATATGACTAGCTTTATTGCAATATTCACTTTATTGCAGTGGTCTGGAACTGAACCCGCAATATCTCCGAGATCTGTCTGTATTAAATAACCAATATATGTATATTCCAGTTGACTTGCACATTTGATGGCATATTTGGAAGAATTAAAGAGCTAAATGGAATCTGTTTTTTCCTCCATTTCCTCTAATTTCCACCATTAGAGGGTGAAGGAGGTGAAACAGATGTGTTTACTAAGCTCCAGTTAAAATTCTCTAACATAAATCTGATTTATGAAACTGTGAACTTTAGTCAGTGTCATTACAAAACCTAGTTTTGTTTTCCTTTTAAAAGTTTTCTAGTTTATTCAAATGAATCACTTGAAAGAAAAGGCAAATCGTATAAGACAGTTTTATACTATGCCCTAACAGCAAACCAGAATCCCAGAAACGCATTCCAAGCACACCTTCCTACCTCTGCCATCTCTTTGATTTTCTGCTCATAGAACTCCTGCTCTTGCTGCACAGCTGGAAGGAGAGCACGCCGGTCATAAGACCTACAATGTCGCCGCTTATTTTCCAGAAAGAACATCCTCTTTTCTATTTTTTTGTCACCTAGAAGATAAATGACAATGCAAAATCATGCAGACAACTGTTCTGCTAGGAATCAGGCAGCCATCCCAGTCCTCTGTGGCCTGGTCCTACAGAGGACGGTTAGTGACTCTCCCATAACATATTCTCTGGGGGAAAACTGGGCTCCTTACCATTCCCTAACATTCCACGCACTTCCCGACTCTCTTCCTCTCCACCCCTCCCTCGCTCCTGCTTATTATAATCCAACTGGAAGGTCTCTCCTAGCCTGTTAGTACTGCACTGTGTGAATATACCACAGTTTATTGTGCATTCACTACTGAGGACAGGCAGGTTTACAGTTTTGGGTTATTATGACCAGAGCTGCTATACATATGCCTGCAACTCAGCTGAGAATACATGAAGGAGTAGAATTGCCGGATCAGCTTAGAAAACAGTGCCAGTTTTCCAAAGTGTCTGTTCCAATTTACACTCTCCCCCCACCAGCAATGTATGTGAGTTTCAATCGCTCCACATTGTCCTCAACACCTGATGACATCAGTTTTTAATTTGAGCCATTCTGGGAGGTGCACACGTGTTTCATGTATGTTTAAAAATTTTTTTATTTTGAAAATTTCAAAGACAGAAAAGAGCAGTACCTAGATTTACAATAAATAACACTTAGAATAAAAGCTAACAAAATGACAAATGTCAAATCTTGCAGTTGGTCTGATTTAGGTTTTGTATTTCTTTGGCTGATTTGGTAATGTACATTTTCTAGAAAACTGTCTATTCCATCCAGATTTTCTATTTACTCAAAAAACCTTGATAATCTCTTTTGATTTTATCAATATTTACTATACACTGATACACTTTATTTTCCCTCTCTTTTCTCTTGTTCACTCTCACTAGTTTTTTTTTTTTTTAACTCTCACTAGTTTTTAAAAATTAAAACTTTTTTTTCATTGATTATTTAGAAAACCAGTTTTTGGTTCTCTATTCTGTTCCATCTATCTGTCTATATTTCTGCCAAGCCCACCTGGTTTTCTTTTTAAAGAGTATTTATTTATTTTATTTATTTATTTAATTTTATTTTTTTGGCTGCATTGGGTCTTAGTTGCAGCACACGGGATCTTTGTCGCGGCATGCAGGATCTTTCGTTATAGCGCTCGTACTTAGTTGCCCTGAGGCATGTGGGATCTTAGTTCCCCGAGCAGAGACTGAACCCGTGGTCCCCTGCATTGGAAGGTGGATTTTTAACCACTGGACCACCAGGGAAGTCCCAAGACCACCTGATCTTAATCACTGTAGCTATGTAGTAAGTCTTGAAATCCAGTAGTCTGATTTCTCCCACTTTATTCTTTTTAATAATCACTGGGACTTCTCTGGTGGTGGAGTGGTTAAGAATCTGCCTGCCAACGCAGGGCACACGGGTTCGAGCCCTGGTCTGGAAAGATCCCACATGCCACAGAGCAACTAAGCCCGTGTGCCACACTACTGGGCCTGTGCTCTAGAGCCCTCGAGCCAAAACTACTGATAAATAAATTTATTAAAAAAAATAATTTTAGCTATTCTAGTACCCTGCCTTTCCGTATAAATTTTAGGATACCTTGCCTGTATCTACAAAAAAATCTTGCTGGGATTTTGACAGAAATTACATTAAGCATGGTACCAATTTGGGGAAGATTTCTTCACTGAGTCTTCCAATCCATGAACATAGTACGTTTCTACATTTATTTATATTTTCTTTGATTTCTTTCTTCAGTGTTTTGTAGTTTTCATCATAAGTCCTGTACAGGTATTGTTAGATTCACATCTAAGTATTTTATTTTTTTCAGAGCGACTTTACTTTTCAATTTATTTATTTATTTATGGCTGTGTTGGGTCTTTGTTGCTGCGCGCAGACTTTCTCTAGCTACAGTGAGTGGGGGCCACTCTTTGTTGCGGTGTGTGGACTTCTCATTGCGGTGGCTTCTCTTGTTGCGGAGCATGGACTCTAGGTATGTGGGCTTCAGTAGTTGTGGCACGTGGGCTCAGCAGTTGTGGCTCATGGGCTCTAGAGCGCGGGCTCAGTAGTTGTGACACACTGGTTTAGTAGCTCCGTGGCATGTAGGATCTTCCCGGACCAGGGATCAAACCCGTGTCCCCTGCATTGGCAGACAATTCTTCACCACTGCGCCACCAGGGAGGTCCCAGGAAGGTGCATTTTTGGCTCGATATAAAGGAAGAACTTTCTAAAAGACACAGCTGACCAACAAGGGAGTAGAACATCTTGTGAAGTGGTACTTTCTTTTCTCTCCCACTGAAAGAAACAAATACTGAATGACTATGTATTAGGGATGCCCAGTCTAAACTGTGGATAAATTCAGATGAATGAAAAACCACCTATACACGTCCCCACTTCCATTCTGCCACAGATCTGTGAGAATGTCATGTCAGGAGAGGACTGCTTCACAAAGTAGCTTGGCGAACTTCGAAGTCAGAGCCTAGGATGTTCTCTTTTAGATCCTGAAGAGTTCAAAAGTTCAAATACTTTCCAACTCTATAACTATCTCATGGATTTTTCATTTAGTCACACCTGAAGTCAAGTTATGAAATTAATTACAGATGTAATGGAAAGACACATAGGAGAAAAGAAAAGGGAAATATTCTTATTTATGACATAATCTACAGGAAAAATTGAAGTGTAACTCTTTTCTTAGACACAAGCAACTAAGATCAAATTTGTTACAAAATTCAGCAAGTTTACCTTGGCGGGGGGTGGGGAGTTAGACCTGAAGTAACCTCTTTGAAAGAGCTTTCAGCAGTTACTTCATCAATATGAATAACAGAATTTTAAATAAACAGCTTAAGTGGCAGTTTAAGAGCTGTCTGGTTTTTTTCTGTGTAGAAGCCACTCTCTCAGGTGAGTCTCTCTCAAGTGACTCCTCTGCAGTAAGCAATCAATCACTGGTCTAGCTTTTACTATGTAGTGATAAGGTTAATTCTTGTCAAACCTTCAAGACCTCTTTTCCCCCCAAGCTGAAGAATGTCCCCAAACACTTTTCCACATGTGAGTCTAACACTACACACAATTTTCCTGTCATGGTATATCCTAAACAGAAAGATGACAAACGTAGCCACCTTCTAAAAACACCAATGTGCCATCAAAGCAGTCATGTCAGTGACACTCCTCAGACTGCTGTAACAGGGCACTTCTAAGCAGCCACACCACGACTCCCCTTACGGGCTGCGTGGAAGCAGATGGCTCTGCAAACACCATCAGCAACACTCACATTTGGCTATTACCTTGTTCAAATTTGAAATCTATGTAAGAATACTGATTCATTTCTTTTCTCTTTTTTCTTTTTCCACTGGTTTCTGGTGATAGCTCCTGCCATTTTTTAATGGCATCAGAAAAGGCCTAAAAATTGAGAAAGGGAAAGGTTACCGCTGTAAATGGGACAAAAAAAGTACATGAAACATCGGCAATCCCCAAATCTCATGACTCACAGCTATCTTCCCTACATGGCTTACCAGAAAAGGCAGCAGCAAAATAAACAGGTAGCATTTCATTATCTTCATTTTCTCTTTCAACAACTGCTATAATGGTAGAACCAAAATGCTTACTGATAAAGGTACACAAGAAAATAGAAACTACTGAAGCTGTCCTTGAATAAGCACAGCTTAAATCACATAACAAATGGCTACAAGTTATATTTTACAGGCAGCATCTTACATGGTGTTTCCCTGGTCAACACTCCCTCCTCCACTTCCCCCACATTCTCATTGCTTTCACCCACATCCCCACTTTGTACTGAACACTGAGTGCAAAATTCTTATGCCAGTGATAATCCCTTTTCTTCCATTCTTTTAGCTTCTACCCCTTTTTAGATCTTTCCAATAGGCATTTAAAGGTGCTCAAGTCTCTGCCTTCTTAAAAAAAAAAGAAAACCTTTCATTCCCTGACCTCCTTCCTCTTCCAGCTACCAGCCCTTTTCTTCCTCCTCTTCTTTGTAGCCAAACTCATCAAAAGAGCCATCTGTACATCATTCCATCACCTCGCCTCCCACAAGCGGCCAACTCCCTCTAATCTGGCCTCTACCTCACCTTTCCACTTGCTAATCTTCCTAACACGGGGCTAACTCCTCATCTCACTGGATCTCTCAGCAGCACAAACAATGCTGCCTGCTCCACTCTCCTGACTCCCTCCTTCCTCGCTGCCTGCTGCTCTACCTAGTTTTTCCACGTTGGGAGTCCTCAAGGCAGCCTTGGCTCTTTTCTCACCCGACAGTCTCTCTAGGTACACCTCATCCAGGCTGGTAAGGCCACCTTCCATATGCTGACGACTCTCAAAATCCCTTCTCCAGTTCGTATTTCCCACCTTTTTTGTCCATTCAGCCAACCAATGAATTGCTTTTACTTGGATGTCTCACAGGCCCCACCCAGCATGCTGGCAGTTCAGCGTTTCCCAGACAGAATTCATGATTTCTAAGGATCACCCTTGCATCTTAATCTACCTCCTACTTCCCTTCCTTTTCAAAGCTCCTAAGTTTGGGAATCAGAAGGGAATTACCATTCGTTGTGCGCGCCTCCTATAAGCTAAGCACTACATGTGGCCCTTTCAAGTCCTTACTTATTTAATTCTCAGAACAATCCTCTGAGGGAGGTGTTATTTATTTTATAGTAGAAGGAAGCAAGGCTTAGAGGAAGGAACTTGCCCCCAGTCAAACCTTAATTAAAGCTAGTATAGGAAGTCAGGCCAGTCTCAGAACTAAAGCTCCTCTCTTTAACGCCACCTTGCCCTCAGATTTCAGTGAAACCCCATCAAGAGCTGGCCAACAGCAAGATCCATCTTGCTACCTCTCTATATCCCGGATCAACGTCCTCCACAGCTGCAGTGCCTCCTCCCTTGCTTTCTGTTTCTTCTTCCTGTCCCGCTACCCAAGGTGTTCCCCACAAATCCTTAGGCACCAATCTTAAAGTCACATGGTTTGTACTCAGCTGCAAAACTACTAATCTATACCAAGTTTTATCTACAGGTAAAACCCCACCCTTGAACCAGGGCTATGTGTAAAAACCCAGGAAAGGAGGCAGGATAAGTTATTATGATCTGCATTTAAAAAATGAGGTAATTAAACAGGAGATGTCATTTATCAGCAACTGATTACTGGAATGTGAACTCAGAGCTCATAACTGGTAGGTAGTCTATGGGGTTTTCAACCACACTACACTGTCATAAAACACAGAGGCTTCTGGGACTTCCCTGGCAATCCAGTGGTTAAGACTCCACGCTTCCAACGCAAGGGGCCCGGGTTCAATCCCTGGTCAGGGAACTAGATCCCGCATGCCGCAACTAAAAGATCCCACATGCCGCAGCCAAAACCCGGTGCAGCCGAATAACTAAATATTAAACAAACAAAAACCATAGAGGCTCCTGACTGGAAGAACTGAGGTCATTACCTTGGTCCCATTTAAATACTGTTTCTAGTTAGCAGGAAAAAAAAATCCATATATATGAACACAAACTTATACTTGTCAGGAGGCTGTACCTTAAAACAAAATGTTGCCTAAAAATTAAAGGCACCTCCAAAATCTTACCTTAATAGTTATATTAACATTCATTACTTATCTTTTTTTGTTTTTTTCTGGTCGTGCCTCTCAGCTTGCGGGATCTCAGTTCCCCGACCAGGGACTGAACCTGGGCCAAAGAAGTGAAAGCGCTGAGTCCTAGCCACTAGACCACCAGGTAACTCCCTACTTATCCTACTGACTAAAGGTCCAGCAGACAAATAAAATTAGAGAATCAGAATTCCTTCCTTTCGAGACCAGCTGGTTATAATTCACACCTACACAACCAAAAGGCATCACAGTTACTTTTTCTTACCTTTTAGCCTTTCACATATTATTCCTCTAGTGAAAGCATCTTTAAGACCTTGTTCAAATGACATCTTCATTTCTTTCCTAGTGCCCTCATGCACCTTTATTCACTCTATTTTATAATACTCAACACATTGCTTTAGCCTTATTTTAAACTTTAATCTCCTCAAACAGACTGAAAACTCTTTGGAAAGAAGCTAATTTGTATTCTACGCATGTCAGCGTCCTCAGGGTCTAGTCAGTAACTACCACAAAGTAAGTACCCCAAAAACCTAGCAGGAAGAACACAGAACAGATAATGAAGAAAAAAATTTCAAAAATTTTCCTTTTGTTGTTTCTGGCACTTTTCCCTCCAGCCTGCTCACACTCACAAATCAAATACCCACTCAAAGTATTCGTTTTGAGAATCAAGGATACAGTCTGGTAAGATTTTTGGGCCATCTCTGACAACAGCCAAACCTCTTTTAAGGGATGACCTAAAAACATGACAATGGTCATGTGATGATGCAAAAGCTGAGAAGTAGACAGAGACTCCTCTGTGGAGCCTGATGGAAAGGTCAGGTCCAGGGACAGGGATATGTTACCTGCATGGAGACAGAGATGAACATTCAAGTACACAGAGGGAGAAATCTAAGAAGCCTGGGTAGTCAATACCCTGAGAACGACCACCTCAGAGAACAGAAGTCAAGGGGTGGGTTAAAAAAGATGGCCCTGTCCACTAGCATTAAGCTCCATGAAGGAAGGGAACCTCTATATTTACTGTGACATTCCCAATGTGTGACTTATGGCAGGCATTCAACAAACTGCCTGAAAGAAAGAGGTAGTCACATCTGGGGCAGAATTATTGAGAAGAATTAGGAGGGGAAATAATTTTTCAATCCAGTAGAACCATCAGTCAAGCATGAGTGTGTAAAGGGAGACACAGAAAGTTGTCAGGATCTAGAATACAGAAAATTAATCTTTGTCAAAAGGCAAAGGGAATTCCCAAGATAACAGCTATGCAGCAGGCGTGAAGAACAATCCAAACAGACTGGAGTCTACCAGCAGATGAATGGATCAAGAAGGTGTGGAATATATATACAATGGAATACTACTCAGCCATAAAAAAGAATGAAATGTTGCCATATGCAACAACATGGATGGGCTTAGAGGGCATTATGCTAAGTGAGATAAGTCAGACAGAGAAAGACAAATACTGCATGATATCACTTACATGTAGAATCTAAAAAATACAACAAACTAGTGAATATAACAAAAAAGAAACAGACTCACATATACAGAGAACTAGTGGTTACCAGTGGGGAGAGGGAAGGGGAGAAGGGAAATATAGGGATGGGGAATTAAGAGGTATAAACTATTAGGTATAAAATAAACTAAAAAGGATATATTGTACAACACAGGGAATATAGTCAGTATTTTATAATAACTATAAATGGAGTATAACCTTTAAAAATTGTGCATCACTATACTGTACACCTGTAACTTATGTAATATTGTACAGCAAGTACACTTTAATTGAAAAAAAAAGGAAAAACAAAGAACAGACTGGAAGAGGAAGGAGGGGAGGGCTCTGGGTAAAAAAAAAAAAAAAAAAAAAGAAATGAGAATTGACAGGTTTGACAATAAGCAAAACTAGAATAACTTTCAAGTTGTTGGGTGTGGAAAGATTTACCCAGAGTCAAAAAACAAAACAACAAAAAAAGCAAATGAAAAAACCAAGGCAACTGATTTTTAACTCTATGAAAAATACAAAATTCAAAAAAAGGAAACATTATCATAGTACATTACTTGCCCTAGCAGTGAAGATTTCCATAGTCATAATAATGACAATGCTAAAAACAGATTTAAAAAGCTGTATGCATCTAAAAGATGAGTGTGTGTTAGATCTAGAACCTCCATCTACCATAAAGAGTAAACTATAACAAATGAATCAAGCCTAATTATATGTTCATAAATGTGGAGGTAAATACCAGAAAAAAAAACATAAAAGAGTTGTGAGTTGCCTCTAGAGAGGACAGGAAGAGGATGAAGAAGGGGGCTTCAGCCTGCCATTTACAAAATTATAAATGAGCATTTTGCCACTATTGTATTTTATTTATTTAAAAAAATTTTTTGGCCGTGCTGCACAGCATGCAGGATCTTAGTTCCCTGACCAGGGACTGAACCCGCACCCACTACAGTGGAAGTGCAGAGAGTTTTAATCACTGGACAGCCAGGGAAGTCCCTGATTATTTTTAAACTATGGAAATTAATTAGTTTGATAAAAATAAACATTCATTTTAAGAAGTAGTTCCTGTTGTGAATTTTAAGGATGACCAGTTCTCTCCAGTTTAGAAGTTATTCATTGAAAACACTTAGTGCTGATAGCATTTCTGTCCCTACAGAACTTTACAACCAGAAGAAACATTACTGCAGCTGCACTGGGGTCTCCAAGAAGCTTACCCACAGGATACACCCATAAAAAGAGTGGAGCTAAAATATCCACAAGTGCACACATATGCGGGTTGAGGCTTCCTGCACTCTGGGCCTCCATACCACAGGCTTGGAACAAACCAGAGTGGGGCCTGCTGGTCACAGGCCTCTCTAGCATGAATTCAGCGCTGCAAACCTAAGGAGGCCAAACCACCAAAGGCTCTTGTGCTCTTGTACTACACTAGGGACCAACTCTGAAGATAGCACTGAGTAACTGTTAAGTAAAATGGTTTGAAAATTATTCTGTAGCACACAGAAGTGTGAAGGGATGGAAACTTGTTACTGAAACTTGATATATGTAAGGCACTGTGTTATAGGCCTGCTATGTATTATCTCATCTAATTCTCACATTACCCATCTAAGACATTCACTATTCACTAACAGAAAACTGAGCTCTGCAAGTTTAAGACACTTGCTCAAAGTCACACACCAACAAGTGGCAGAAGTAGAATTAAAATTCAAGAGAGGGGCTTCCCTGGTGGCGCAGTGGTTGAGAGTCCGCCTGCTGATGCAGGGGACATGGGTTCGTGCCCTGGTCTGGGAAGATCCCACATGTCGTGGAGCGGCTGGGCTCATGAGCCATGGCCGCTGAGCCTGCGTGTCCGGAGCCTGTGCTCCGCAACGGGAGAGGCCACAACAGAGGCCTGCGTACGGCAAAAAAAAAAAAAAAAAAGCAAGAGAGAGAGAAAAAAATCAAACCTAAGTTTGATCAAGATTCTAGATGTAACCATCAATTTATACAAAATTCAGGGGACAGAGGAATCATTTAATTACAATGCAGGGGTGCAGTCAGCAAAATCTAGACTTCGAAAACCTGTAAGATAAAACAACCCAGTTTTCCCCAACAAATAGGCAGGAAGGAAAAATAAAGGGGGAAGAAAGAGAGAGAGCTTACAGATTTTTAAAAAGAGATTTAAGAACTTATCAATCAACTGCAATAAACACATTTTACTTGGAACGCTATGACCAAACAAGCCAAAGATTTTTGACATATTCAGAGAAATCTGAATGCTGACTGGATAGCTGATGATGTTAATTTTTAAGCTGCGATAATGGTATTTTGATTGTGTTTTAAGAATTATTTTGTCTTTGTATTTTTCTTTTAAAGATAAATACTGAAATACCTATGGATGAAAAGAATGAAATGAAGCTTGGAATCTACTTCACAACAGTCTGGGAGGGAGAAGCGTGTAGGGGTGGAAATACAATACAACAAGACTGGGAAGGAGCTGATAATTGCTGAAGCTGAGTGACAGTAAGCAGGGGCTTTTTACAATACCATCTTTACTTCTATATGTGTTTGATGTTTACAGTAAAAAGTGAAAAACAGAGAAATCCACGGAGAATTGACTTCGTCTTCAGTCAGCATACCTTCCCAAAGCTATCACCATGTTTGGGGAGTGGCGCAGGGAAGACATGCTATTGCTGAAACTAGGAAGCATCTCCGGGTGTGTTTTCTACATCCCTGTCCACGTGAGTGTAACTTCCTACAAAGCAGAAGTCTTGTGCACTACGTCCATAAAGCAGGGAGACTTTCTGATTGAGCACATCAGATTTTAGCTTCTGTCAAACATTATTTCTCCTTAAACACCTTACATTCATTCAAATAGTCCAACCCACCTCTTTCCAAAATCCTGCAAATTTTTAAATTACCCATCAAAACAAACAGACACCATAAAAATATAAAGGGCCAGAAAAACGAGGAAAAAAGGAAGGTATGAACAAGAACTGAGCCACAAAGCCCTACAACCTCCCACCCATATAACTAGTAGGACTTCAGTGGGGAGAACCATGTGTGAGCACAGTTACTCTTACTGATCTCAGGATGGCGGGAGGGACGTTACCAATGAGGACCAGCCCACACCCAGACCACAGGGGCTGTCTCCTGCTGCCGCCCTCTTACTTCTCATCTAAGCTCCCTGGGAGCTCGGAAAAGGTGTGAGGCACCAAGCATCAGTAAAGACGCCAGGCAGGGCCTAAAGATGAAAGAGCCGCTTCTTTCTCAAGGTCATTATTTTGCGGGGGGGAAGCTCATTCATTTTTCAATGACAGTACAGACATTCCCTCTTTAGCATGGGGAATGAGACTCAGAAACAGAAGGCACTATCTCTGTGTTCCCTTCAGAGTAATTTTACCTAAAATGAACCTATAATTAGGAGTTTGTTGACAGCTGCCTAGATGTTATCAATCTAAAGGTGGAATGGGCCTACACTCAGCAAATTTACCGATGTTCACCTTCTTTCAGGTTATGACCCAGTGGGTGTTTTAACCGTTGAAGTAACTCCACATTTGCTTGTCTTCTGGAAAGAAAAGCACACTGTCTGCTGAGAATCACCAGAACTTCAGCCGGAGAAATGGATTCAAAGACAGGAGAAAGAAGAGCAACGAGTCAGGGACCTGTTGGTGCTCACTCGTCCATCCTGGCTGACTGCCATGAAACGGGCACTGTACAACGGACTTCACTAAATTAAGCAGGTCTGCTACCCACTAGTGACCAGCACCCTTCCAAGCCCTGGAACAGAGGCCCTTACATGGAACCTTATTTAGGGCCTAGAAGAAAAAAACAAAACCTCGAGAGCTTTCAGTAGCTGCCTACTCTCTTCTGAGGCAAACCACCACTCCCTGGGCAGAGCTGGGTTCCTGGGCCCTTTACAGACTCTACATGTAACTGTTAACTGGGCCATCTGGGGGAGGATTGTGGTGGCCAGCTCCAAGTCAGAAAGCAAATGAGGGAGGAGTAGCACTGAAATGCATCTTTTACACTCTAGTCATCCGCATTCCATGGAAAAATTCATTACCTTCCATGTCTTTATGGTCAAACCAGAACTTCCCTGCTTCTAATATGTATTTCTTTTCATTCAGTTCTTCCTGATCAGCAAATACCTTTGTCTATGTATCTTCACCCTGACAAACTCCTTAGCTCTTTACCATCATAAACCATGCCAGTTTCCACAAGCGGAACTCTTCATTCTGTTACCATGGGAAGGAGCAGTCAAGAGGTGTAACCCCACCAGGGAGAGCAAGCAGAGCACCTTTCGGGTGATTGCATAGTGTCCTTTGAGCTCATGCAGGGCCCACTTGATGTCCTGACTGCTGAGCATTTTGAAGTCGGCCATCAGGAGGTCAGCAGCTTGGATGAAGCAGCGCTGGTCAAGAGGAGCCAATTTAGCATAGTCAAAAAAGTCTATTTTAGGCAACTGAAATGAGAGAGAGGCACAACATTAGAGGCCAGACGGTGCATTTCCTGTGAGGGGGAAATCATTTGAAGAATTATTTACTACAGAATAGAATAATCTGACTTGCACTCATAATTACTCTAAAGGAGGATACCAACCCTGAACAGAGATGAAGAAATGATAGTCAGACAGGTTAAACAGTCTGTCTGGAGTCTGAAGACTAGTTTTACTAGTTGGAACTATGAAAAAGTATAGCTGGGGATTTGAACCCAATTTTTTAGCCATTTTCTTTTCACAAAATGTTTAGAAAAATGAATTTTTTTCCAGCTACAAAATACAGGCATACTTCAGGGAAACTGCGGGTTTGGTTCCAGACCACTGCAATAAAGTTAGTATCACAATAAAACGAGCCACACAAATTTTTTGGTTTCCCAATGCAAAGAAAAGTTAAAGTTATGTTTACACCATACTGTAGTCTTGTAAGTGTGCAACAGCATATGTACAAAAAAAAAGTACATGCTGCAATAATTTATTGCTAAAAGATGTTAACCATCATCTGAGCTTTTAGCAAGTCAATCTTTTTGCAACAGTAACATCAAAGGTCACTGATCACAGATCACCATGACAAATATAATAATAAAGTCAGAAATATTGTGAGAATTACCAAAGTGTGACATAGAGACACGAGGTGAACAAATGCTGTTGGAAAATGGCACCAACAGATTTGCTCAAGGCAGGATTGCCACAAACCTTCAATTTGTAAAAAAAAAATTGTAACATCTGAGAAGCACAAAAGTAAAGAGCAATAAAATGAGTAATACCCATACATAAAAGAAAGAGTCAAAAAGAATTTGTGGTAAGTAGAAGGATGGTACAACAGATCCCAGTGAAGCAGTTCTGAACTATACTTTCCTTCAACCGCTTGACACACTAAATGCTAGTCTGGATCATAAATGAAGACAATGATTAAGATTTCTAAAAACCAAACTGTTTATATCTTGATACAGGATTTGGCTACACAGGTGTATGTACTGTATATAAATCTTATACAAAAAGAAAAACTGTAAACAGACATTAAACTCTAGGCAATAATCTGCATGCTAAAGTATTTAAGGGGCAGTGTATTGATGTTTTTGCAATTTACTTTGAAGTGCATTATAATGAAATAAAACATGAGAGGAATGTGCTGATGGACACAGGGATGGACATGTGACAAAATGGACATAGTAAAATGTTAACTTTTAATAGTCCTGCTGGTGGGTATATAGGTAATCAATGGAAAAGCCTTCTGACTTTACTGTATGTTTGAAAATTTCATAATAAAATGTTAAAAAAAAACCTAAAATGATATAAATAATCTGGTCCAATTCTTGTTTATCTTAGGAACTTCCTTTGTAGGATTAAAGATATGGAGGATTTGTTTAATTCTTTGTGGGAAAGGGAAGATAGAGTTACAATGAAAGAAGTCAAATACAGAATTCAAAGTGACTCAGATGGAGAAATCCCACTGAAATATATATTCTGAAATCCTCTATTCCTGGATAGTCTTAAAAAAATGTGTCCTGACAGAGCAGTTTATTCCCTTAAAACTGATGGAAAGAGCAGAGCATCTCCAAGTAGACACTGCGAAACAAGAGCACAACTTGCCTTCATCTCATCTTGGCTGGCAAGCAGGCTGCTATTGGGATTGATAAGGACTCTATCTTCTCTCTTTGGATAATCTGGGTTTTCCAGAAGAAAATTACAAAGTCTGCAAAAATAAATGATGTTACTTTCACAGTGCTTCCAAATCCCACACCTACCCACTGATTCAAACATAATGTGTGAAAATAAAGTTTCTAGACACACATTATAAATGACCTATCAGGGAATTAAAAAGTTTGCATATCAGAAAAACAAAACAAATAAATAGACAAAAGACAGTTACACTGAATCTCTATTTTTACTTGCTAATTTAAAAAGTAATATACATACTGAAATATAAACTCTGAAGTTTTTCTATTAGTTGGGTATCAATATAATGAAGTCACTGAAATTCTTACTGGTTGAACTGTATGGGGAAAAGTTTGTATTTACATTCACAATTAAAAATAGTTTTCTAGGGCCTCCCTGGTGGCGCAAGTGGTTGGGAGTCCGCCTGCCGATGCAGGGGATACGGGTTCGTGCCCCGGTCTGGGAGGATCCCATATGCCGCGGAGCGGCTGGGCCCGTGAGCCATGGCCGCTGAGCCTGCGCGTCCGGAGCCTGTGCTCCGCAACGGGGGAGGCCACAACAGTGAGAGGCCCGCATACCGCAAAAAAAAAAAAAAAAAAAAAGTAAGGATATAGAGAATAAGATGACATAAGAGATGTATCACCACCCAGATTTACAAATGTTAACTAACAAGGCCCTTCACCCTATAACAACCAAAGAAGGCAACAAACTGTACTCCTGGGATGATTCCACACAGACAAGTACAGCCTGGCGGTATGCAGCACGAGCCACTTCAGTAGCAAGAAAGCTTCCCAGTCACAGGGCAACCGGGGCTTCCCCTCTCCTCTACCTTCCTTCCCTCGCCCCTGCAGATTCTGAAGATGACTCCACTGCCTCAAAGGTGCCCCACCATGATTCTCACTCAACTCCCTTCTCCCCAGGTCTCTCCTGTCCAGTGTCAGGAGCGCAGCCTCTAATTAAGACAGGTCTAGCAGGAAGAAGACAGAGAAAAAGTGTTCACCTCCAGCTCCTCTCCTCACCAAGGGCCAGTGTGTGGGGACTAAAAACTAGGGAGGCATGCTTCTTTTGCAATCCCCCTCAGGACCCTCTGCACTGGCCGGAATACAAAGCCCAACTGCAAAGCCCCCTCTTCCTCCTACTCCAGGACCGGTCAGCACACCTCAACACCTTTTTCTTCAACATCACTTCCAGGAGTCGCATGCTTCTTATCGTTAAGCTCTCCTCTTCCTATCACCACGCCCAGTCTCTGGAACACCATGCCAGAGGCCCGGAGAGGGAAAAACCCCTTTCCCATATTACAGTAGTAGCAAGGGGAGACACCCCTAGTCAAGAATGCTGAGCACATTTCCCATTAAAAGCATTGTCTCTGATGGTGACTCTTTGTTCCAGTACCAACTGATGAGCACCGCAGGTTATACAGATCTCTGAAGGCTAACCTGAGAATTAGTCACTGTTAAGAACCCAGTATTTGTGGAGAAAGGCATGGAGTTCCAAACAACCCCTTTAACATGCACAACTGGACGTACTACAAACCAGATGTGGAAGAGCTCCTCCATTCCAATCTTACCTGTTTGTAACATTCTGATAAGTGTGGCTACCACAGGCCAACAAACTGCCCCAAAACCAGGAATGTGGGGAAAGATAAAACGGTCAAATATAAAGAATCTTCTTTAATAGAACAGCCATGCATGAGTGAAGCCAGAGGTCTCCTAAGTGGGATGCATGGAAGATGATCTGCTAGGGTGTGGGAAGAAAGTAGTAAAACTTCTGTTTCTAGTTTTTAAAATCTCATCCTTTAAAATGTTCTATTTTTATGCACTTTCTAAAGTACATGCTATAGAATAGTAGGTATAATTTCTGAATCACCTCCCCCACCGCATTTTAGAGGTTCTTCTCTTAGCAATTCATTTTATATTTTCAACACTATTAAAAACTTCACGTATCGAAATGCTTGTCAGAACTCCAATCTGCCCACCTACTGATATTATTTCATGCTTGCTCTGACCTGACAAGCTAAAGGGTCACTCCCACTAAATAAGCCAGGGCAATATTCCAGCTTTTATTCTTTAATAGTTGTTGCTGCCCCGATCCAACTTAAGTTGCATCACATGTGAGTGAAAACTCTTAGTTAAAGCAGCAAAGAGTAGGTTACCATCACAGCAGGTTCTCTGGTGAACAGGCCCCTCCTGCTAAAATGACCAGCTGGTTACATCTAAAGGTGACTTAAAGACTGCACACAAGGTGACTGAGAGTCAGCCCCACAAAATACCAGCTTGCTCAACTCTGCTTTGGGCCTCCTTTCGGCCCTGCATTAACAACATTCAACTTAGTTTTGAGAATTAACAACTTAGTCTCAACAGCCCAGGGACGAAAGGAAAGCAGTGTCAGGAAAATCATACCGTAAGTTTCAAAAGATTCAATACAATTATTGAACATTCCCTTTCCTCTGGAATTCACAAGAATTTATGTTTAAGGATGAATATTTGCTTTTCAGTGATGCAAAAGGCACAGAGTCAGTAGCCCCCAGAAAAAAGGACATGTATGAGACTCAGGAGGTAGGAGAACAGAATTGTCACAGAATCTGTCAATTTGATCACACTTTAGCGATATTACATTGAAGACTAATTTTTCAGATATTTAAAAAATAATATATTCATCCATAGAATGAGAGGGAAACATTATAGTATACTAAATTTCTAAAGGATTACTTTAATATTTACTATAAGTTATTCAAAATACTACTCGGTAGTTCCTATTCAAATCAGTATTCTGTAACTAAATGTGCTAGGTATATACATTTATAGTTTCTAAAATGAACAAACATTATGCTTCATAATCAGGAAAATATTAACAAAAAAAGGAATTCAATGAGACGAGAAGGAGTAAACAATTCACATAGGAGGGAAATACAATTAGTAAACAAATATATGAAAAATGGTACATAGCTAATTATCAAAGAAATGCAACTAAAATGTTAATTACTTTATGCCTAGTTAAAATAAGACTACTCAATATTGTTGAGGAATGATTAAACCAATTCATATACATCTCTAAAAGCAACATAAACTGGCACAACTCCACAGGAAAGCTGTTTGTTAGTTTGTTTGTTTTTGCTGTGCTACTTGGCTTGTGGGATCTTAGTTCCCCAACCAGGGACTGAACCCAGGCCCTCCGCAGTGAAAGCGCAGAGGCCTAACCACTGGACTGCCAGGGAATTCCCTGGAAAGCTATTTGGAAATACGTTTCAAGGATCATGAATCTGTTTATAATCCCTGATCCCAAATCTTAACTTTTAGGGTTTCAGCATACAGTGTATAACAAAAAAAAGGAAAAGTACTACATGGAATAATGCAGAATAATGTTTATCAGAACACTAGTGAAACTATGAACAGGAAAAATATTTAACAAAGAGGAAAATTCAATAGAATAATTTTTATTAAAGGTAATCACTAATAACACCATAAAAAATGGAAAATATTTTTTTACATAACACTATTTCATGAAAAAGATATCCAAAATTGTATTTACCCTCCAAAAAAAATTATGTTTTCATTCCAAGAACTAAAAAGGTACGTTAAAAAAAAATCAGTTTGGGGCCTCCCTGGTGGCGCAGTGGTTAAGAGTCCGCCTGCCGATGCAGGGGATACGGGTTCGTGCCCCGGTCTGGGAGGATCCCATATGCCGCAGAGCGGCTGGGCCCGTGAGCCATGGCCGCTGGGCCTGCGCATCCGGAGCCTGTGCTCTGCAACGGGAGAGGCCACAACAGTGAGAGGCCCGCATACCGCAAAAAGAAAAAAAAAAAAAAAAAAAAAAAATCAGTTTGGACTTCCCTGGTGGCGCAGTGGTTAAGAATCCGCCTGCCAATGCAGGGGACACGAGTTTGAGACATGGTCTGGGAAGATCCCACATGCCGCAGAGCAACTAAGCCCGTGCGCCACAACTATTGAGCCTGCGCTCTAGAGCCCTAGAGCCACAACTACTGAGCCTGTGTGCCACAACTACTGAAGCCCGCGCACCGAGAGCCCGTGCTCCACAACAAGAGAAGCCACTGCAATGAGAAGCCCGCACACTGCAAGGAAGAGCAGCCCCCACTCACCACAACTAGGGAAAGCCCGCGCACGGCAAAGAAGACCCAACACAGCCAAAAATCAATCAATCAATCACTTGTTTTTTAGTTGAGTGGAAGTCTAGGAGATATTTTTCATTGTAAAAATGTAGTTATTTCTGCTCAATTTTGCTATGAATTTAAAACTGTTCTAAAATTAAAGTTTATTAATTAAAAATAATGCAGTTGTCATCATGTTGTTTACATACTCAAAAAGAAAATATTTTAAAAGCTTAGAACAGCACCTTCACTTCTAGTAATAGCAGACCAATACTCCCAAAGATGAGAAACAAGACCAAAATTAAAAAACAAAATTAAAAAATTTCTACTTGAAGGTATCACTAGCCAACAGGGTGGTAAAGAAGGCCAAGTCTGGGCTTCCCTGGTGGCGCAGTGGTTGAGAGTTCGCCTGCCGATGCAGGGAACATGGGTTCGTGACCCGGTCCAGGAATATCCCACAGGCCGTGGAGCGGCTGGGCCCGTGAGCCATGGCCGCTGAGCCTGCACGTCCGGAGCCTGTGCTCCGCAACGGGAGAGGCCACAACAGTGAGAGGCCCGCGTACCACAAAAGAAAAAAAAAAAAAAAAAAGAAAGGCCAAGTCTGGTTAAGACTAGGGGCTCGGGAGGCATGTACAAGTATGCTCATAGCTGCATTATTTGCGATAGCCAAAAAGTGACAACAACCCAAATGTCCATCAAAAGTGGAGGGAGGGGCTTCCCTGGTGGCGCAGTGATTGAGAGTCCGCCTGCCGATGCAGGGGACGTGGGTTCGTGCCCCAGTCCGGAAAGATCCCACATGCTGCGGAGTGGCTAGGCCCGTGAGCCATGGCCGCTGAGCCTGCGCATCCGGAGCCTGTGCTCCGCAAGGGGAGAGGCCACAGCAGTGAGAGGCCCACATACAGCAAAAAAAAAAAAAAAAAAAAAAAGTAGAGGGAAAATTTAATTACAGCATTTTCAAACAAGTGGAATACTACTTAGCAACGAAAATGCATGAACTATAGTTATACACAGCATGAAAGAATCTCACAAACATAATGTTGAAAGAAGCCAGTCACAAGAGAATACAGACTACATGAAATCTTCATACAGCATTCAAAGATGGCAGCAATGCTCTATTTTTTGAAGATTTCTGGGTGGTGGTTACATGAATGTTTGATTTGTGATAAATTATTAAGCTGTGCGTCTTTATTTTGTGCATTTTTCTGTATGTGTATTATAGTTCAAAAATTAAAAAAAATTAAGTTATACACAATCCAGAATATGGAGGAAAGGCTTGAGAAGAATGAATGGCGTGTAAAGTAACAAAATGGCTTCCCTTTCCAGGAGTATGGAAGATTAAGTACCAATTAAGTACCCAGGCAGTCTCCAACTGAAAACTGCTGAATGAAATATTAAAATAAAAATTTTAAAGTACACCAATATGTTTAAGTTAGTAAGGCTTTTTCAGCAGTCCAAACCTAAGTGAAACTGACACCCCTGAGAAATAAGCTAAACACAGAAGCTAGTTTTCCTGAGGGAATCTGTTGATCCTAATAAACATGAGCCCTTAGTTTTCACAGGGCATATAGGATAAGAGACAAAGTTCAGAGACCACATGGAAAAGCATGCCTTAACACTGATGCTGAGTGGATGGATGGGAAAACAAAACTCCCCCTGAGAATTTGTGAAGATTACCCAGTCCTCATCTAGGACTAAAGTCTTACTACCCAGGTAAGATAAAACTTCCAGACAACAACCTAAAGTAGTATTAGACTGACATTGCCCTGAGGCACATGACAAAAGTTAAAGCAAATCCTCCTTGAAGGAACCGTTTCTATCAAGACCTCAAGTAATGTGTTCACAGTCAAAATCTACAAAATAACGCTAGGAAACAGGACACCATGAGGCCAGGAGAAACAACAGAACGAGATTCACAAGAACTTCATGTGTCAGAATGATCGCACCCAGAACACAAAGAAGTTATGTTTATTGTGTTTAAGACCTAAAGTGATTAAAAATACAAACAAAAAATAAAACACTAGAAGAATGGCCTGAAGAATTAAAGACTAAAAATACTAGAAATGAAAAACATATAGAAACTGAAATTAAAAACATAACGGATGGACTAGTAGCAGATTATACCCCACTGAAAAGACAACTGGTGAGCTGGAGGTTAGATCTGAAAAATCATCTGGAATGCATCTCAGAAACAAAGAGATGATGTTAAGAGCCATCATGGACAAGGGTTAGAAGAAAAGTGTTACAGAAGAGGGGAAAAAGAGAACAGGGCAAAAGAAGTATTTAATGAGATAATGGCTACAAAATTTCCAGACCTGACCAACATCATCAATCTACAGCCCAGCACAGTCTATACTCTAACTGTATTGCCTTAGTGAAATATACATAAGTGCAAAAATAACTACAAAACATTGTTTACTTCACTCAGTAGAGGTATTAGTACTAGTAACATCGGTACTATAATCTTAAAATTATTTTATGTATATTTTAGGATAAAGAAAATAAATATATTAATGTTATTAGAAATTGCATTTTTAGTGGAAGAAAAAAATAACACATAAATGTAAAATTCAGAAAAATTGAGAAAAAAAAATTTTTTTTTTTTTTTGCGGTACGTGGGCCTCTCACTGTTGTGGCCTCTCCCGTTGTGGAGCACAGGCTCCGGACGCGCAGGCTCAGCGGCCATGGCTCATGGGCCCAGCCGCTCCAGAGAAAAAAAATTTTAATGTTAAATTTGAATGGGAAATTTTGAATATAAATTCATGATTTAAAAAAAACTTATTTTCTTGGTTTGTCCCTTGAAAAGGTCCTAGAAGTAATGACAGGCTAGTAGGTACAATGAGCAAGTTTAGCTCCAAGATGTTAGTTTATAAATAACAATCCTCATTCTAAGAAACGTGGGTTTCTTGGGGGAAATGACAGATTCCAGGTTTTGGGCAGAAAAGTTCAAGGTAAGCCTGGGGTAACTTGGCCTATTAGAAAGCCAGGATGTGCTCAAAGACTAATGCAGTCATGCTAAAAAGACACAGGTGCATCTTAAGAGGCTCCTACTGGTCAAATTTAGGATAATTCAGTTTCAAAAAGAAAAAAATTGTAACTGATTATAAAGCACCACTTATATAAAACCTTTATGTCTACAGAGATTTAAAAAAGAGAACAGGGCTTCCCTGGTAGCGCAGCGGTTAAGAATCTGCCTGCCAATGCAGGGGACACGGGTTCAAGCCCTGGCCCGGGAAGATCCCACATGCTGCGGAGCAACTAAACCCGTGTGCCACAACTACAGAGCCTGCTCTCTAGAGCCTGCGAGCCTGAACTACTGAAGCCCACACACCTAGAGTCCGTGCTCTGCAATAAGACAAGCCACCGCAATGAGAAGCCTGCGCACCACAACGAAGAGCAGCCCTTGCTCACATCAACCAGAGAAAGCCCGCGTGCAGCAACGAAGACCCAACTCAGCCAAAAGTAAATAAATTAATTAATTAAAAAAAAAAAAAAAAAAGGAGCGCAAGAAAAAAAAAAGGCAAAATCTTCCTTACAGCAGAATGTCAGATAATAATCTAGGTGGTGGATACAGGGTGTTCATTTTATAGTCTTTCAACTTTTTATGTTCAAAAATTACAGGGAGAAAAAAATCAGTAACATTAGAAAAAAGTAAGCGGGGGACTGTTCTAAATTAAAAAGCTAAAAAGATAAAGAAATACATTTGAAACCTTGATTCCATCTTGGTTTAAAAAACTGGTAACAGTGCCTGCCTCTGGACCGAGGGGGAGAGATAAGGCTGCCAATGGCACCAACAGTGCCTTTGTATGAATCAGAAAGAAGTACCTCCTCTGGGCTGCTAACCTCAGAAAGAGGGCCCTTCCCTCTTGGTCAAGGCAGCCAGCTCCCACTCGCACCCTTGCTGAGTTCCACGGTACAGAATATAATCTTTGAGGACAGAGGTTTAGTATCCACCTTTAATTAAAATAATCTGTATTAATTAGCCGAAAATTTGATCAAGTTCAATACCTACTGCTCTTTACAAATTTACAACTGTTCCACCTCTGCATACTAGAAGGAGGTGAAAGAGTATAAGAGGAAAGAGACTTATTTTTCATTTTGTATTCTTTGGGACACTTTTATTTTTTAAAAAACATATTTATCATCTTTATAATGAAAACTAAAGAAAACACTTCCATACCTTTCTCCAAATAGGCACAGTGGCTACAGAATACTTTGTTACAAATATAGGGGAGAATATATCTTTAACATCCTGACCAAAACATGGGTAGTATCAATGTTAAGAATTAACTGAACATCTTAATTCTATAACCATGCATGATTCTATACAAGATCCAGAAAACAGTCTGTATACGACTAAAATTAGAACTCTTCTAATAGGATGATTCAAAAAGACATAATGCTAACTGAAGTAAGCCAGCCACAAAAGGACAAATATTGTGTGATTCCACTTACATGAGGTCTCTAGAGGAGCCAAATTCATAGAGACAGAAAGTAAAACAGTGGTTGGCACGCGCTTGGGAGAGGGAGTGGGGACAGGTTCAGTTCGAGAAGATGAAAAAGTTCTGGAGATGGATGGTGGTGATGGTTGTGCAAAAATGTAAATATACTTAATGCCACTGAACTGTACACTTACAAATGGTTAAAATGTTTTATGTTATGTATATTTTACCACAATAAAAAAAAAGAAAGAAAAAAAGCATGGTGGTATACTTACACATTCAAATCATAGTAATTTTTCAAATGAATTATTTCCTCAATATACCCATGTGCTACATCTGGAAATCTTACTTCCTAGAAGGGAATAAAAAACATTATTTATATTTCATCTCCTGGAATGGTTTCAAATTGCAATAAAAACCAGATGGCAAAAAGTACATAAAATGACTAAAGACTAGAAAAGGACTGTAAAGCAGTTTTGTGTCTGGCTTAAACCTTCACACAAGGTGCCTCGATTTATCTGTCTACAGAGAATATGGAACTTAGAAAGGTATGTAGAGATCACCTGGTCCTCTGCCCCCATTCTGCATGTCTATTCTATAGTCTTTCAATAAATATTGAACATCTCTGCCCAAGCAAAGGAAGTCTAAAAACAAATAAAACACTTTCTAGTGTATACCCTCAAGAGGCACACAATCTAGTAGACCAGACGAAAAAACCTGGGGGAAGAAGGGTTAAAAGACTGTTCCAAGGCAAACAGCAGCCCAGAGAGCCCTGCATGACTTCCTAGGTCAGGGCTATCTAACAGAACTTGGTACAAAGATGGAAATGTTCTATTCTGTGCTTTCCAACACGGTAGCTGTTGAGCCCCATGTGGCTATTGAGCACTTAAAATATGACTGGTGCCACCGGAAATGAAATTTAGATTTTATTTAAGTGTAAGACATTTAAATTTAAACAGCCAAATGAAGCTACTGTATTGGACAGTGTAGTTCTAGGTAATCTTATAAACCTGCTTTAAGGGTTTGAATTTGGAGTTAACTCAATTCCTTTTTAAAAACTGCAGGGACTGCTCATATAACAGCATGAGGGCAACCATGATCTGCAGCTAGAATCCCAGAGGGCTTGCTGAGGGTTTCAGCATACATTCAGGAATCCTGATTCAATTTTCGAATCTTCAGTTTCTCTCCTTCTAGTCTACAAATCTAGGAAATTCAGAAAATGAAGTCCACACACACAAATAATACTTTTGCAATAAAAGGAAACTCAGTATACTTAGTGTGCATGATTATTTACATATCAAAATAAAACTTACTGTTTCTTTCACTAATAGTGCAATGAGTTCTTGGTCTACATCAGGAGCTTCTTGCCCCCAAAGGTTTTCCAAATTGGGCTCCTGAGATCCTTGCAGTGGAAAGGCTGGACCTGGCTCTTCATCATCTATTGCTAATTGTTGGTCTTCAAGCTCTTCCAGAGGATGGGCAGGCTGAGGAGAAGAAGGGCCTGGAATCCCATCCTGCTGGGGTTCTGGTCTTGGAAAAGCCGGTCTTGGAAAAGCTGACCCTGAGGGTTCATGCTGATACAACAGTGGGCCCAGTTCTACTTCAGGCTGCCGCTCCTGAGGCACAACCTGGTTTGTTATCTCACGGGGCTGTTGGTTCAGAGACTGGAAGTAAGAATGGTCTAACCAGCAGTCTTCTTCAATGGCCTGGTCATCTAGGATATCAGTTGATTCTCCGAGGTTTGATAAAAGCTCTGTCTCTGAGTCTTCAGATGACTGGTTCTGAGTGTCCAAAGGATCACTTTCTGGAAAAAGAAGGCTACCTTCTTTCAAGATAATGATTTTCTGCTCTGCTCTGTGGCTGACAATGTCATTTGTTGCTTGGTTATGACTTGGTCCAGGCTTGGGTTCTCTTTCTGTTTGTCCACTTGGCTTAATGAATTCAGAAACTCCAGGAGGCCCAAGATCTAGAAATTCACCGTAGTTATCCTCAGAATCATCCTGTGCCCCAGAACCAAACAACGAGCTGTTACACACAGAAAAAAAGCCGTTCTTATCTGATTCAAAGGCTGCTCTAGATTTTTTAGGCCTTTCTTCTCCCAATCTTTTGAGATCTTGCCACTGGGCAGCTGGTTTGATGAGATTGGGTCGTGATGTCTGAGGTTTATTTGTCTAAGAAAAAATGAAATTTTAATAATAATTCAATTTTTTTTCCTGTGTCTATACCTCCCTATGTACTTATATTGAGCCTCTGAGGTTGGAAAGGAAAGAAACAAAAACAAAAACACCCTCCCCCATGAGACCTATTCTTCACATTTATCTTAACATTGAAATTTGGTCACACTATAGTAACTGTAAGAATCAAAGCAGCCATTCATTGATTGAAGCATGACTTATAGTTTGAATTATAATTTCACCTGAGACTAGTAAAACAAAAATAACTGCATAGTACAGAAAATAATGAAAGAATCACAACACAGTAGAGGAATGAGAAACGTTCAACAGACACACGAAAAGCAGCTAAATCTCATTAGTAATTCAGCAAAATGCAAATTAAAACAAGGTACCCCCCGCCCAAGACTGGCAAACAATTTTCAGTTAGACAACTTTTTAGTTAGCATTGGTACAGATGTGGGAAAACTCTCATACTATCATTCATTGCTTGTGAGTTTAGGAAAGCAATTTGGTATTACTTATTTTTTTAAAAATGTATATGCTTATGATTTGTCACTATCGTTTTTCAGCATCTATTCTATAAACCCTTATGTATCCAAAGGAGGCATATTCACTGCCACACTGCTTGCAATGTAAAAAGAAAAACACTGGAGACATTCTGAAGTTTGTTCCTAAGCGAACAGTTAAGTAAACTATTATTTATCTGCTCTACAAAATACTCTCCAACTCTCCACCCCTCCAAGAGGTAGCTCATTATGTAATGAAATGGAAACCTCACCAATAAACGGTACTACGTGAAGAAAAGTTAAAAAACAATACATACACAGACTGATTCTATTCTTTAAAAAAATCAAAACACAGACATAAACATACCATTTCTAAAAGCATACATACACACACACACACGCACACGTGAATACATATGAATTCAAAGAAAAAGATCTGGAAGGATACATGCCAAACTAGTGACAACAGTTCCTCCGGGAAACCTCTGGGGCAGAAGGGGCTAGTGAAGACAGACTTCAGTTTTATCTGTATTGTTTCAATTTCTATAGAGAACACAATCATATGTTATTTATAAATGTAAAAAGTGGAATGCCGAGGGCCTCCCTGGTGGCGCAGTGGTTGAGAGTCCGCCTGCCGATGCAGGGGATGCGGGTTCGTGCCCCGGTCTGGGAGGATCCCGTGTGCCGCGGAGCGGCTGGGCCCGTGAGCCATGGCCGCTGGGCCTGCGCGTCCGGAGCCTGTGCTCCGCAACGGGAGAGGCCACAACAGTGAGAGGCCCGCATACCGCAAAAAGAAAAAAAAAAAAAAAAAAAAAAAAAAAGTGGAATGCCGAATTTTAAGGTAGCAGAATAAAGATGTCTCTGATCCTTCTCTTCTCTGAAATCACCCCAATCCAGAGAGGAGAATGAGACAAAGAACTGAAAATCTTTGATAAAACCAGCAGACATCTGCGATCCCAAATCACAATATATATGAGAAGGAGCTGGTCAATGTAGTGAGGGAAGTCTAACCAGATTTTAGGCAAGGCAGAGAAAGCTTCAGAAAGGCTGAATTTTCCAAAGTAGGTGGTGTGGCCTGGCGGGCAAAACCAACTCCTTGCTTGGAACAATGGGAACCTCCACTCCATTTGGCAGCAAGGATGTTCTGAGGAGGTAAGACTGAATGAAGACACACGTCTCTGCTGGAGGGAGGCTGTCAGTGAGGCAGGAGGAAGAGAACTTTGAACTGGGCTGCTCTGAAACTGGCAGTATCTGCCAGGCAGTAAGAAAGAAAGAAGCATACGTGCATGTAAGCACACCTCCCCTACCCGCTGCCACCCCAATGTCCTCTGCCACCCGCCGCCACCCCAATGTCCTCTGTCATAGGAAGAATTCCTGCTAGCCAAGAATAGTGCCTGAGCCTTTCCCCAACATAAATGCCTGCAAAAAGCTGGTCCAGGAACACTTCAGATGCATTCGTCGTTGAGTAGTGATAAAAAAACAACCAGTACAGAAACTATATTAAGATGCCTAACTACTGACAAAAGAAGTGGTAGCTGAGCAACACGTATGATACAATCAGTACTACACAGTGAATGGAATGAGAAAAGAGAAAAGCAGGAACACAAAGCAGTAATGAAATAATTAGCTATTTAATATAAATGTTCTAAATCATGGTTTCATAGAAATAAGGTAACCATCAAAAGTTGGGAGGGGAAATGGAGAAGCTGAGGGTCAAAAGATACACTTAAAGCTAATAAATCAACATATAAGGACATGTGTAAGGACAGCAGTTGAAAGTATAAAAGCAAGTACTAGAAGAACTAAAAACAAACAAAAAAACGTAAGGATAAAAACCTTTCAAATGATCGGCAAGGACACATGCCCCCAATATAAATAAAATAAAACCTCAAAAATGCAGGGAATATAGTGAAAGATCATTTTTAAAAGCAATAAAAATATAAAGCATATTAAACACTATGAGAGAACTAAAAACAAAGTATAATGGTCACATTAATAAATATAAATTAGATCAATTCACCTATTTAATTTAAAAGTCTCTTTAAATAGAACCACTAGGCAAAACCCAACTATATAATCAACTACAGGCATACCGCAGAGATGCTGCAGGTTTGGTTCCAGACCACCGCAATAAAGCAAGTATCCCAATAAAGCAAGTCTCATAAATTTTTTGGTCTCCCAGTGCATAGAAAAGTTATGTTTACACTATACTGTAGTCTATTAAGTGTGCAATGGCATTATGGTTAAAAAAACAATGCACATATTTAATTTTTTAAAATGTTATTGGAAAAATGGTGCCAAAAGACTTGCTCAATGCGAGGTTGCTACACACCTGCAATTTGTTAAAAAAAAAAAAGGGCAGTATCTGCAAAGCACAGTAAAATGAGACATGCCTGTATACAATCAAGAGTTAGTAGACCACTGTGATTCAGAAAGCACATGGACAAAGACACCAAAGTGGATTTCTGATTCTAGTAATGGCATGCTAGATCATTCAGATCAACCCTTCTACTGAGTAAAAGCAGAAACCCTGGTCAAAATATCAAAGCAAAACCAAAACATCTACTTGAAGGCCTCAGGATCCAGGAGGAAGAAATCCAACAAAATAAGCTACTTTTCTTCTACAGATGCATTTGCCAATCCCAGACCTGGATGAAGAATGAGAAGATTGAACGAAACCTTGGTATCTTTTTTGAGGAGCTAAGTGCACAAAATCGGAATTCAGAACTCACCATGGCGAGGAGTTCTGGTAAATCTCAAGCTCTAGGGTCATTCCTTGAAGGGTATACCACCGAAGTAAGGGTAAACCGGAAATATGCTGGACCTCCCAGAAGCTGAATCCTAGTTTCAATAGTTTAATCCCTGGATCTGAGTTTCCTGGTCTCCCAAACCTTCTTTGAGAAACAAATATAGGCCCTCTTTGAAGAAAGATAGTATCACCTAGAACCTCAAAATTTTCATATACAGTGATACTACTATTCAACAAAAAATAACCAGGCATATAAGAAGTTGATGCAACATAACAGAAAACCAAAACCAGGAGAAGTAATAGACAACAGAAACAAATCTACAGTGATTTCAAATAGTGAAGTTATCAGACATGGATTCTAAAATAACATGCTTAGCATGTTTAAGGAAATAAAAGACTATATTGAAAGTTTCACCAGAGAACTAGAAACTGTTACAAAGAAAGAAAGAAAAAAAATATATCAAATGGGAATTCCAGAATGTAAAAATACAGTAACTGAGATCAGGAATCAATGGATCAGTGCACAGCATTTTAAATAAACACAGTTGAAAAATTAGTGAACGGAAAGACAGGTCAGAAGAAAATAGCCACAATAATGCATAGAGACACAAAATGATTTAAAATTAGATAAGAGAATAGGAGACATAAAGAATAATACAGTGAAAAGGTTTTACCCAACTATGTAACTAAAGTTATAGAAAAAGAGGAGAGAGATAAGAAGCAATATCTGAAGATAAAATACAAATATTCAAGCAGAACAGCAGCTTGATTTCATTTGTGAAGATCTAAACCGGATAATTAAAAAAAAATCCAAACAGACCTAGATACAGCAATAGGAAGACTGTAGAAATCAAATACAAAGATAAAAATTTAAAGCAGCAGCACACACTGCTTTCAAAAGGAAAAAGTAAGACTGACTTTTCAGTAGAAAAATGGAAGCCAGATGGATAAACAACAAGGTCCCACTGAATAGCACAGAGAACTATATCAATATCCTATGATAAACCATAATGGAAAAGAATATAAAAAATATATATGTATAACTGAATCACTTTGCTGTATAGCAGTAATTAACACAACATTGTAAATCAACTATATTTCAATTAAATAAATAAATCAAAGAAAAAGAAAAATGGAAGCAAAAAATACTGGAATAGTATCTTCCTTGTGTTAAAAGAAAATAACTGACACACTGAATTCTATGCTCAATGAAAATATCAGATTTACTCTAAAGAAAATCCTAAAGAGTGTTCGTTAGGCAGAGTAAAAATAATCTGTTTTAAGGCCAGAGATGCAGAAAGGAATGAGGACCAACATAAAAAGATAATTATCTGGAGAAGGTAAAGTGAATACTGATTGTATAAAACAAAAAAACACGGGGTTTAAAACAATGTATACAGGGGTTTCCCTGGTGGCACAGTGGTTAAGAATCCACCTGCCAATGCAGGGGACACGGGTTCGAGCCCTGGTCCGGGAAGATCCCACATGCCACAGAGCAACTAAGCCCATGCGCCAAAACTACTGAGCCCGTGTGCCACAACTACTGAGCCTGCGCTCTAGAGCCCATGCTCCGCAACAAGAGAAGCCACTGCAATGAGAAGTCCACGCACCACAACGAAGAGGAGCCCCCGCTCTCCGCAACTAGAGGAAGCCAGCACACAGCAACGAAGACCCAATGCAGCCAAAAATATATAAATAAATAAAATTTTAAAAATGTATACAGAATCAGAATATATTAAAAAAACCCAGTATTTAAGTTGGGAGGTGAACAAATAGAGTTAAAGTGTTTTAAAATCTTTACAATCCCCAGAGTTTAAAACACTAAACATTAGTGCTGAGGCCTCTATGATGTGAGGAAGCCTGAACTAGCCTTTAAAATAGACCATATGGGGGGACTTCCCTGGTGGTCTAGTGGTTAGGACTTCACACTTCCACTGTAGGAGTTGTGGGTTTGATCCCTAGTCAGGGAACTAAGATCCCGCGTGCCACATGGTGTGGCCAAAAAAAAAGGTTAAAATAGGTCATATGTAGTATTAGACATGATACCAGAACAAGTGACAAAGGAAAAAAGAGATAAACTGAACTTCAAAGTTTAAAACTTTTGTGCTTAAAGGATACTATCAAAAAAGTAAAGCGACAATTCACAAAACTAGAAAAAATATCCACAAATCAAGACATCTGATAAGGTACAGTATTCAGAATATATAAAGATTCAATAATAAGAAGACAACACACTTTAAAAATGAGCAAAGGGGGACTTCCCTGGTGGCGCAGTGTTTAAGAATCCGTCTGCCAATACAGGGGACAGGGGTTCGAGCTCTGGTCCGGGAAGATCCCACATGCTGCAGAATAACTAAGCCCATGTGCCACAACTACTGAGCCTGCGCTCTAGAGCCTGCGAGCCACAACTACTGAGCCCACGTGCCACAACTACTGAAGCCTGCACGCCTAGAGCCCATGCTCCACAACAAGAGAAGCCACCGCAATGAGAATCCCGCGCACGGCAACGAAGAGTAGCCCCCGCACGATGCAACTAGAGAAAGCCCGCGCGCAGCAACGAAGACCCAATGCAACCAAAAATTAAAACACACAAACAAACAAAAAAAACCGAGCAAAGGATCTGCACAGACATTTCTCCAAAGATATACAAATGGCCAATAAGCACATGAAAAGAGGCCAACATCATTAGCCATCGGGAAATGCAAATCAAAATCATAATGAGATACTGCTTCATAACCATGAAGATGGCTGTAATAAGAAAGATAGACAGCAATTATTGGTGAGAATATGGAGAAGTTGGAACACTCACACTGCTGGTAGGAATGTAAAATGGTGCTACTACTATGGAAAATAGTCTAGAAGAGTAAAATACAGAGTTACCTTGTGATCCAGCAATTCCATTCCCAGGTATATACCTGCTATAGTCTGAATGTGCCCACTCCCTCTGCCTCCAAATTCATGTTGAAATCCTAATCACCAAAGGTAATGGCAGCAGTAGGGGGAGTCTTTGGGAGGTGCTAAGTCATGAGGGTAGAACCCTCATGAAAGGGATTAGTGCCTTTATAGAAGAGGGTCCAGGGAGATTCCTAGCTCTTTCCACCATGTGAGGACACAGTGAGAAAGTGCCAGCTATGAACCAGGAAGAGGACCTTTACACGATCGTGCTGGAGTCTTGATCTTGAACTTCCCAGCCTGCAGAAATGTGAGCAATAAATTTCTGTTATAAGCTACCCAGTCTGTGGTATTTTGTTATAGCAGCCCAAATGGACTAAGACAATACTCAAGAGAAACGAAAACATATGTCCACAGAAAAACTTCTACAAGAATGTCCATAGCAGCATTATTCATTATTCATAATCACAAAAATGTGGAAGCAACTCAAATGTCCATCAATTGATGAAAGGCTAAACAAGATGTGGTATATCCACACAATGGAATATTATTATTCAGCAATAGAAAGGAGTGAAGTACCACTTCATCCTACATCACAGATGACCTTGAAAACGTTATGCTAAATGAAAGAAGCTAGTCACAAAGGACCAAATAGTATATGATTCCGTTCATATAAAATGTCTAGAATAGGCAAATCTATAGAGACGGAAGTGGTTAGTAGTTCTTAGGACTGGGTGGAAGAGAAGAAGGGAGGAGGGAAGATAATGGTTAGCTCACCAAATCAAGAAAAAAGGCTAAAAAAACACAACTACACTAAAATAGAAAAGGAAAATGGAGGAACCATAGGTTCAGAGTAAGTAGAAAGAACAGGCTATTTTGTTTAACTCTATTAAATACATTAAAAAACGCTGAAGAAATAAACGATTTTCTAGAAAAACATCAGGGATCAAAACAGATTCTGAAAGCAAAAGAAAATCTAGACCTGTCAATCACCACAGAAGAAGCTGAAACAGTTTCAAAGAACCATCCTCCATGAAAAGAAATAGCCCAGATGCCTTTAGGGTAAGTTCTACCAAATCTTTAAAGAACAGGTAACTCCAACATTATTTAAAATATTTTATCAGAGCACAGAAAAAGAAAGAAAACTTCTAGACTCTTCATAAAGTCAGAATAATGTTTATAAAAAATTTGTCAAGGACAGACCAGGCACACACACACCCCTATGGGCCAATCTCACTCATGAGATCTATGGAGAAAACCCTAAATAAAATCTTAGCAAATAGAATCTAACAGCACATTACCATCATATTGTAATACCATTACCAAGCAAAGTCTGCCCAGAGACAAAATAATTTACCACATTAATAGATTTTTAAAAAATCACATAATTATCTCCACAGATGCTAAGATTGAATTTGATAGAATTCTACATTTACTCATTAATAAAAACTTAAAATAAAGTAGATAGCTACTTCCTTAACATAATTTAAAAACGGTATCTCAAGCAAAAAGTCACCATCACACTTAAGAAGAAAATATTAAAAGTATTCCCATTTATGTCAGTGGCTATTTTTCTTATTTCTATTACCGCTATTACTTAAAAATTTTGGGGCTTCCCTGGTGGCGCAGTGGTTGAGAGTCCACCTGACGATGCAGGGGACATGGGTTCGTGCCCCGGTCCGGGAAGATCCCACATGCCGTGGAGCGGGCCTGTGAGCCATGGCCGCTGGGCCTGCGCGGCCGGAGCCTGTGCTCCACAACGGGAGAGGAGGCCACAACAGTGAGAGGCCTGCGTACCGCAAAAAATAAATAAATAAATAAAAAATTGAGGACTTATCACTTAATATAATTAGACAAGTATAAAAACTGGAAAGGAAGAAACTGTAAGTATCATTATTTACAGATGGACCAGATACCATTCCTTGGGTCAACTGAAAAATGACTACAGACAATAAAAACAAGCTGACTGATTATGAAATTAATATAAAAACCAACAGACTTTTAAATGAAAAAAAACCAAAGGTTAAAAAGGTACACAGAAGAAAAGATGCCATTTACAAAAGCAAGAGAAAACATAAAATAACCAGGAACAAACTTAAAAATGTTTAAGATCTATTGTAAGAAAAATTGAAAATGCTCTGGCTGAGGAATATAAAAGGTTAGACTGAAAGACAGAACTTGTTCTTAGTTAGAAAGGGTCAATACAATAAAAACTTTCTATAACAATAAAATATGTTTTAAATTAAACTATCTACCTATCTTTTGGAATTAGAAAAGCTGATCTTAAAATTTGCATTAAAATATAAGCACAAAATATCCTGGATGAGTCTGAAAAACATAGAGTAATAAGGGGAGATGGGCACTATCTGATATTAAGATACATTATAAGGACATAGTAATTACAACACTGTGGACTAGTACATGAAGAGTCAGAGCAATAGTGCAGAAGTCCAGAAATAGACCAAAACATAGGGCTTCTGACTTCTAAGCTAAGGGGACATCAGGTAGGGTATAAGAGAGGCTGTTCTCAGAAATGTAGAACAAGTACAAACAAATAGTGCTACAAGTGTAGCACAAGAGGTGCTCTCAGCTGTTCTATAAGGCCCCTACCCACTACTGAGTGGCTGAAGAATCAGATTATTAACTTGCAATATGCCTCATCACGTTAAGTTTTAGAAAACTCACTTCCGCCAGGATGACATCATCATCCAGGTCCTCTTCATCATGCTGCTGAGGAGCTGGGGTGACCAGCATTGGAACCCCTTCCTCATCAGAGGAGTCAGATATGGTGATGGGTCCATCTCTGAGATTGATCCAGTCTAAAAGAAGGCAGAGAACACTGTTAGGAGGAGGTGGGCATAATCACATTGTCCTTTAATTCAACTTTGGCATGAAAAGGGTCAAGCCTAAAGCCAAGTTTACAGCTACTGGAGTGTTAACTTATCTCCTCAAGCAGCACATGCACCCAAGCATTAAAATGAGCCATTTTCCCATGCTGATCTTTGCCAATAATTCATTTTGGGAATCACCAGAGAATATCTGACAATTACTATGCTCAAGATTATCAACTTTTTCTTATACTAGACTGGAGTAATCTGTTGATAAAATCTTCTTGACTGCTCATTTCTTAAAAGTGAAATCATGGCCTCCCATCTCACCTCTATTCTTCCAAAGGAATATAAAACACTGCTTTATTCAAACTGATAGGTCTGAAAAAACTTTCACTCAGAAACAGTAAAATTTTCACTTAATATTTAAAATATTAAAATTTGCTCACCTTAGACACAAATCTTAAGTATCACTTACACAAACACATTTCAGTGTTTTAGTCAAACACCCATTTATCATCTACGATAGGAAGCACTTTAACTTTCCTGTTTCCTTTTAAATATAACTAGAGTTAAACTAACCATCTATTGATGGATGTAATAATTCTGTTAAAGGTCTCCAAGTCCTTTTATTTGTTTGAAGACAAAGCACGTTTGACATAAATTACTGGATAACACAAATTAATAATTCCTCCATTAAAGCTCTAATATTTTTCTCAAGGTTAATGCCTCATGTATTTTTATGTTACCCAAGAATTTGAAAAGCAATATAAAACCAATTAACTCATTTCATTCCTGTAACAGGGCTGTGGTAATGCCAAGACAGTAGTTTAAAACAGGTATGTCCACAGGATCTAAGGTCAGACTGCCTGGATTCCAGTCTCAGCTCTACCACATACTAGCTATATGATGCCATTATTTATTTCTTTAGGCATCCATTTCCTCAACATTAAAGAAAGGCTAACAACACTGCCTACTTCAAATAGCAGTATTACCTAAAATGCTTGTTTATTATAGTACTTGACACACAGTGAAGTTGCCTGATTTTAAGTCCAACGTTACCTATACAGAAACAACCAACTGAACTGAGGGCCTGCGGAAGTACATTATAGAGGATTTCTCTTAAACCTGCATAATGAATCCAAGTGATTATCACCATCACCTGCTAAAACCCTACTAAAATGATAGTAAAGGAACTTTTAAAAAGTATAACCTCTTAAGTACACAAAGAAGAGAAAAGGAGATAATAGCCAGCAAGAGATTTAAATAAAATTCTGGAAAACAGCAGATTTACACATGGCAAGAGCTCTAGAAGAGTGGATAAGGCTCAAACCCACAGCCTGCAGCGGGGGCGGCCAATCAGAGGTGGCCTAATTCATGTTGCAGAATCGTAGATATCCTGAATAACTGTTCTCAATTACTGTATGTCTTTGGTCATTTCCAGTCTTTAAATGGTTATTTTAGACAATTCTGTCTAATTTTACCATTGATTTTGGGGAGAAGATTTGCCAAGCTTCTCACTCAGCCATTCCAGAAGACCCACACTGTGGAGGTCCATTCTGAAGAGCCACTGAGGCAGAGAGTCACTAGACACCAGGCCAAGAGAGGAAAGGGGTGTCACTGGAACAGCCATAATGAGTAAGACCCTGGCTGCCTTCTGCCGCTTGGCTCCCTGAATGCTGGCAAACAGTCTTAGATTCCACATTCAAGACACTGTAGATTCCTCCCTGGAAGAACTGGCCCAAGAAAAAGACACAGACAACAACCGTGGGGCACCCAGCGAAAAAGTTGGTTTTAAACCTATCACCTTACAGTGAAGCCCAATGGTTGACAAGATACTCCCCAACATACCACATATAAACACATTAGCTTTTAAAAATATACTTTAAAATTTTAAAGTAAAACAGAGCAAAGGCTATGAATTAACACAAAAGGCCCATACCCGTGTGACCATCACAAAGGTTCGTAAATACATTTCTTGCACATTAGTAGCCTAAACTACTCACATTAGTTCCTGAAAATACATTCTTTTGATTCTGGCTTCCTTGCAAACAACATGTCTGAGATATATCCACGCTGTTGCATGTTACAGTATGTAGTTTTCTTTGCTGTATGTAATTTACTATATGAATATATCATAAGTTTCTTATTCTTCTGTTGACAGACATTTGGGTTGGTTCCAGTCTTGCCTGTTTTGGATAATGCTGTTATGAACATTCTTGTATATGTATCTTGATAGACTCATTTCAGTTGGGTACATTCTAGGAGAAGTGCTGAGCCACAGGCAAAGCATATGTTCAATTTTAGTGGACAATGCCAACCAACTTTCCAAATTGTCTGTGCCAATTTACACTCCCACCAGCAGTGCAGGAACTTGAAACTTGTTTTGTGGCTCAAAATGTCAGTTTTGGTAAACACATGGGTGCAACATTCAATATGTTTGTTTGCTTATTTATTTATTTAAAACATCTTTACTGGAGTATAACTGCTTTACAATGCTGTGTTAGTTTCTGCTTTATAACAAAGTGAATCAGCTATACATATACATATATCCCCAGCTCTCCTCCCTCCCACCCTCCCCATCCCACCTTTCTAGGTGGTCACAAAGCACCAAGCTGATCTCCCTGTGCTATGCAGCTGCTTCCCACTAGCTATCTATTTTACATTTGGTAGTATATATTAGTCCATGCCACTCTCTCAACTCATCCCAGCTTACCCTTCCTGCTCCCCATGTCCTCAAGTCCATTCTCTACATCTGCGTCTTTATTCCTGTCTTGCCCCTAAGTTCTTTATAATCATTTTTTTTTAGATTGCATATGTATGTGTTAGCATACGGTATTTGTTTTTCTCTTTCTGACTTACTTCACTCTGTATGACAGATTCTAGGTCCATCCACCTCACTACTAATAACTCAATTTCGTTCCTTTTTATGGCTGAGTAATATTACATTGTATGTATGTGCCACATCTTCTTTATCCATTCATCTGTCGATGGACACTTAAGTTGCTTCCATGTCCTGGCTATTGTTAATAGAGCTGCAATGAATATTGTGGTACATGACTCTTTTTGAATTATGGTTTTCTCAGGGTATATGCCCAGTAGTAGGATTGCTGGGTCGTATAGTAGTTCTACTTTTACTTTTTAAGGAACCTCCATACTGTTCTCCATAGTGGCTGTATCAATTTACATTCCCACCAACAGTGCAAGAGGGTTCCCTTTTCTCCACACCCTCTCCAGCATTTATTGTTTGTAGATTTTTTGAGGATGGCCATTCTGACTGGTGTGAAGTGACACCTTATTGTAGTTTTGATTTGCATTTCTCTAATGATCAGTGATGTTGAACATTCTTTCATGTGTTTGTTGGCTATCTGTATATCTTCTTTGGAGAAATGTCTATTTAGGTCTTCTGCCTATTTTTGGATTGGGTTGTTTGTTTTTTTGATATTGAGCTGCACAAGCCCCTTGTAAATTTTGGAGATTAATCCTTTGTCAGTTGCTTCGTTTGCAAATATTTTCTCCCATTCTGAGGGTTGTCTTTTCATCTTGTTTATGGTTTCCTTTGCTGTGCAAAAGCTTTTAAGTTTCATTAGGTCCCATTTGTTTATTTTTGTTTTTATTTCCATTTCTCTAAGAGGTGGGTCAAAAAGGATCTTGCTGTGATTTACATCATGGAGTGTTCTGCCTATGTTTTCCTCTAAGAGCTTTATAGTATCTGGCCGTACATTTAGGTCTTTAACCCATTTTGAGTTTATTTTTGTGTATGGTGTTAGGGAGTGTTCTAATTTCATTCTTTTACATGTAGCTAGCCAGTTTTCCCAGCACCACTTATTGAAGAGGCTGTCTTTGTTCCACTGTATATTCTTGCCTCCTTAATCAAAAATAAGGTGACCATATGTGTGTGGGTTTATCTCTGGGCTTTCTATCCTGTTCCATTGATCTGTACTTCTGTTTTTGTGCCAGTACCATACTGTCTTGATTACTGCAGCTTTGTAGTATAGTCTGAAGTCAGCGAGCCTGATTCCTCCAGCTCCATTTTTCTTTCTCAAGATGGCTTTGGCTAGTCGGGGTCTTTTGTGTATCCATACAAATTTTAAGATTTTTTGTTCTAGTTCTGTGAAAATTGTCACTGGTAGTTTGACAGAGATTGCATTGAATCTGTACATTGCTTTGGGTAGTATGGTCATTTTCACAATGTTGATTCTTCCAATACAAGAACATGGTATTTCTCTCCATCTGTTTGTAGCATCTTTAATTTCTTTCATCAGTGTCTTACAGTTTTCTGCATACAGGTCTTTTGTCTCCTTAGGTAGGTTTATTCCTAGGTATTTTATTCTTTTGGTTGTAATGGTAAATGGGAGTGTTTCCTTAATTTCTCTTTCAGATTTTTCATCATTAGTGTATAGGAATGCAAGAGATTTCTATGCGTTAATTTTGTATCCTGCTACTTTACCAAATTTATTGATTAGCTCTAGTAGTTTTCTGGTAGCATCTTTAGGATTCTCTATGTATAGTATCATGTCATCTGCAAACAGTGACAGCTTTACTGCTTCATTTCCGATTTGTATTCCTTTTATTTCTGTTTCTTCTGATTGCTGTGGCTAAAACTTCCAAAACTATGTTGAATAACAGTGGTGAGAGTGGGCAACCTTGTTTTGTTCCTGATCTTAGTGGAAATGGTTTCAGTTTTTCACCATTGAGAACAAGTTGGCTGTGGGACTGTCATATATGGCCTTTATTATGTTGAGGTAAGTTCCCTCTAGGCTTACTTTCTGGAGGGTTTTTATCATTAAAGGGTGTTGAATTTTGTCGAAAGCTTTTTCTGCATCTATTGAAATGATCATATGGTTTTTATCCTTCAATCTGTTAATATGGTGTATCACATTGATTGATTTGTATATATTGAACAATCCTTGCATTCCTGGGATAAACCTCACTTGACCATGGTGTATGATCCTTTTAATGTGCTGCTGGATTGTTTGCTAGTATTTTGTTGAGGATTTTTGCATCTATGCTCAGCAGTGATATTGGCCTGTAGTTTTCTTTCTTTGTGACATCTTTGTCTAGTTTTGGTATCAGGGTGATGGTGGCCTCATAGAATGAGTTTGGGAGTGGGAGTGTTCCTCCCTCTGCTATATTTTGGAAGAGTTTGAGAAGGAGAGGTATTAGCTCTCCTCTAAATGTTTGATAGAATTCGCCTGTGAAGCCATCTGGTCCTGGGCTTTTGTTTTCTGGAAGATTTTTAATCACAGTCTCAATTTCAGTGCTTGTGATTAGTCTGTTTATATTTTCTATTTCTTCCTGGTTCAGTCTCAGAAGGTTGTGCTTTTCTAAGAATTTGTCCAGTTCTTCCAGGTTGTCCATTTTATTGGCATACAGCTGCTTGTAGTAATCACTCATGATCCTTTGTATTTCTGCAGCGTCAGTTGTTACTTCTCCTTTTTCATTTCTAATGCTATTGATTTGAGTCTTCTCCCTTTTTTTCTTGATGAGTCTGGCTAATGGTTTATCAAATTTGTTTATCTTCCCAAAGAACCAGCTTTTAGTTTTATTGATCTTTGCTACTGTTTCCTTCATTTCTTTTTCATTTATTTTTGATCTGATCTTTATGATTTCTTTCCTTCTGCTAACTTTGGGGTTTTTTTTTTGTTCTTTCTCTAATTGCTTTAGGCGTAAGATTAGGTTTATTTGAGATATTTCTTGTTTCTTGAGGTAGGACTGTATTGTTATAAGCTTCCCTCTTAGAACTGTTTTTTTTTTTTTTAACATTTTTCCAAAGAAGTTATATATATATATATATATTTTTTTTTATTTTACAAATTTAATCAGTTATACATATACATATGTTCCCATATCCCCTCCCTTTTGCGTCTCCCTCCCACCCTCCCTATCCCACCCCTCCAGGCGGTCACAGAGAACCGAGCTGATCTCCCTGTGCTATGCGGCTGCTTCCCACTAGCTATCTACCTTACGTTTGTTAGTGTATATATGTCCATGCCGCTCTTTCACTTTGTCACAGCTTACCCTTCCCCCTCCCCATATCCTCAAGTCCATGCTCTAGTAGGTCTGTGTCTTCCTCTTAGAACTGCTTTTGCTGCATCCCATAGGTTTTGGGTTGCCGTGTTCTCATTGTCATTTGTTTCTAGGTATTTTTTGATTTCCTCTTTGATTTCTTCAGTGATCTCTTGGTTATTAAGTAGTGTATTGTTTAGCCTCCATGTATTTGTATTTTTTGCAGATTTTTTCCTGTAATTGATATCTAGTCTCATAGCATTGTGATCAGAAAAGATACTTGATATGATATCAATTTTCTTAAATTTACCAAGGCTTGATTTGTGACCCAAGATATGATCTATCCTGGAGAATGTCCATGAGCACTTGAGAAGCGTATTCTGTTGTTTTTGGATGGAATGTCCTGTAAATATCAATTAAGTCCATCTTGTTTAATGTATCATTTAAAGCTTGTGTTTCCTTATTTATTTTCATTTTGGATGATCTGTCCATTGGTGAAAGTGGGGTGTTAAAGTCCCCTACTATGATTGTGTTACTGTCGATTTCCCCTTTTACGGCTATTAGCATTTGCCTCATGTATTGAGGTGCTCCTATGTTGGGTGCATAAATATTTACAATTGTTACATCTTCCTTCTTGGATTGAGCCCTTGAACATTATGTAGTGTCCTTCTTTGTCTCTTGTAATAGTCTTTAGTTTAAAGTCTATTTTGTCTGATATGAGAACTGCTACTCCAGCTTTCTTTTGATTTCCATTTGCATGGAATATCTTTTTCCATCCCCTCACTTTCAGTCTGTATGTGTCCCTAGGTCTGAAGTGGGTCTCTTGCAGACAACATATATATGGGTCTTGTTTTTGTATCCATTCAGCCAGTCTATGTCTTTTGGTTGGAGCATTTAATCCATTTACATTTAAGGTAATTATCGATATGTATGTTCTTATTACCATTTCCTTGATTGTTCTGGGTTTGTTATTGTAGGTCTTTTCTTTCTCTTGTGTTTCCTGCCTAGAGAAGTTCCTTTAGCATTTATTGTATAGCTGGTTTGGTGGTGCTGAATTCTCTTAGCTTTTGCTTGTCTGTAAAGGTTTTAATTTCTTCATCGAATCTGAATGAGATCCTTGCTGAGTAATCTTGGTTGTAGGTTTTTCCCTTTCATCACTTTAAATATGTCCTGCTACTCCCTTCTGGCTTGCAGAGTTTCTGCTGAAAGATCAGCTGTTGAGCTTATGGAGACTCCCTTGTATGTTATTTGTTGTTTTTCCCTTGCTGCTTTTAATACTTTTTCTTTTTATTTAATTTTTGATAGTTTCATTAATGTGTGTCTTGGCGTGTTTCTCCTTGGATTTATCCTGTACAGGACTCTCTGTGCTTCCTGGATGTGATTAACTCTTTCCTTTCCCATATTAGGGAAGTTTTCAACTATAATCTCTACAAATATTTTCTCAGTCCCTTTCTTTTTCTCTTCTTCTGGGGCCCCTATAATTCAAATGCTGGTGTGTTTAATGTTGTCCCAGAGGTCTCTGAGACTGCCCTCAATTCTTTTCTTTCTTTTTTCTTTATTCTGCTCTGCAGTAGTTATTTCCACTATTTTATCCTCCAGGTCACTTATCCATTCTTCTGCCTCAGTTATTTTGCTACTGATTCCTTCTAGAGAATTTTTAATTTCACTTATTGTGTTGTTCATCATTGTTTGTTTGCTCTTTAGTTCTTCTAGGTCCTTGTTAAATGTTTCTTGTATTTTCTCCATTCTATTTCCAAGATTTTGGATCATCTTTACTCTCATTACTCTGAATTCTTTTTCAGGTAGACTATTTCCTCTTCTTTTGTTTGGTCTGGTGGGTTTTTACCTTGCTCCTTCAACTGCTGTGTGTTTCTCTCTCTTCTCATTTTGCTTAACTGTGTTTGGGGTCTCCTTTTCGCAGGCTGCAGGTTTGTAGTTCCCATTGTTTTTGGTGTCTGCCCCCAGTGGCTAAGGCTGGTTCAGTGGGTTGTGTAGGCTTCCTGGTGGAGGGGACTGGTACCTGTGTTCTGGAGGAAGGGGCTAGATCTTGTCTTTCTGGTGGGCAGGACCGCATCCGATGGTGTGTTTTGGGGCGTCTGTGACCTTATTATGATTTTAGGCAGCCTCTCTGTTAATGGGTGGGGTTGTGTTACTGTCTTGCTAGTTGTTTGGCATAGGGTGTCCAGCACTGTAGCTTGCTGATCATTGAGTGGAGCTGGGTCTTGGCATGGAAATGGAGATCTCTGTGAGAGCTTTCGCTGTTTAATATTACATGGAGCCAGGAGGTCTCTGGTGGACCAATGTCCTGAACTTGGCTCTCCCACCTCAGAGACACAGGCCTGACACCCAGCCAGAGCACCAAGACCCTGTGAGCCACATGGCTCAGAAAAAAAGGGAGAAAAAAAGAAAGAAACAAAGGAAAAAAATAAATTAAATTAAATAGTTATTAAAATAAATAATAATAATTTTTAAAAAATTGGGCTTCCCTGGTGGCACAGTGGTTGAGAGTCTGCCTGCCAATGCAGGGGACGCGGGTTCATGCCCCGGTCCGGGAGGATCCAGTGTGCCACGGAGCGGCTGGGCCTATGGGCCATGGCCGCTGGGGCTGTGCGTCTGGAGCCTGTGCTCCGCAGTGGGAGAGGCCACAGCACTGAGAGGCCCACGTACTGCAAAACAAATAAAATAAAATAAAAAATTAAAAAGTAATTTAAAAAAACCGGAATCATAGGACAAATGGTAAAAGCAAAGCTATACAGACAAAATCACACAAAGAAGCAGACACATACAAATTCACAAAAAGAGAAAAAGGAATAAAATATATATATCGTTGCTCCCAAAGTCCACCGCCTCAATTTTGGAATAAGGTTGTCTACTCAGGCATTCCACAGATGCAGGGTACATCAAGTTGAGTGTGGTGATATAATCCACTGCTCCTGAGGCTGCTGGGAGAGATTTCCCTTTCTCTTCTTTGTTCGCACAGCTCCTGGGGTTCACTTTTGGATTTGGGCCCACCTCTCCGTGTAGGTCACCTGAGGGCGTCTGTTCCTTCGCTCAGACAGGACGGGGTTAAGGTAGCAGCTGATTAGGGGGCTCTGGCTCACTCAGGCCAGGGGGAGGGAGGGGTACAGAATGCGGGGCGAGCCTGCGGTGGCAGAGGCTGGTGTGACGTTGCAACAGCCTGAGGTGCGCCGTGTGTTCTCCCGGGGAAGTTGTCCCTGGATCATGGGACCCTGGCAGTGGCAGGCTGCACAGGCTCCCAGGAGGGGAGGTGTGGACAGTGACCTGTGCTTGTACACAGGCTTCTTGGTGTCTGTAGCAGCTGCCTTAGCATCTCATGCCCGTCTCTGGGGTCCGCACTGAGAGCCACGGCTTGCGCCTGTCTCTGGAGCTCGTTTAGGCGGTGATCTGCATCCCCTCTCCTTGCGCACCCTGGAACAACAGTCTCTCGCCTCTTAGGCAGGTCCAGACTTTTTCCCGGACTCCCTCCCGGCTAGCTGTGGCACAAGAGCCCCCTTCAGGCTGTGTTCATGCAGCCGACCCCAGTCCTCTCCCTGGGATCTGACCTCCGAAGCCCGAGCCTCAGCTCCCAGCCCACGCCCGCCCCAGCGGGTGAGAAGACAAGCCTCTCCGGCTGGTGAGTGCTGGTCGGCACTCATACTCTGTGTGGGCATCTCTCCACTATGCCCTCTGCACCCCTGTTGCAGTGCTCTCCTCTGTGGCTCTGAAGCTTCCACCTCCCGCCTCCCGCCCCACACCCCGTCTCCGCCAGTGAAGGGGCTTCCTATCGTGTGGAAACTTTTCCTCCTTCATAGCTCCCTCCCACTGGTGCAGGTCCCATCCCTATTCTTTTGTCTGTTTTTCCTTTTTTCTTTTGCCCTACCCAGGTACATGGGGAGTTTCTTGCCTTTTAGGAGGTCTGAGGTCTTCTGCCAGCGTCCAGTAGGTGTTCTGTAGGAGTTGTTCCACATGTAGATGTAGTTTCGATGTATTTGTGGGGAGGAAGGCGATCTCCACGTCTCACTCCTCTGCCATCTTGAAGGTCTCTCTGTACTCACACTCTGGGTGTATGACTGTTGTCTCCTTTTCTTCACATCCCAGGGCTCTTTGCTCAAAGAAGGTGACCAGTTCAGCTTAGAGACAGCAACACCTGGTGTGCGGCCTGGAGGGCAGACAGGGTTTCAGCCGCCCGGGTCTGTCCCGAGTAGACTGGCAGTCCCACATATGTTTATTATGTCCAGTTTGTTGATCATGCTCTTCCAGTGTTCCATATTTATACAAATGTTTCTGTGTGCTTGGTCTCTCTCAGTTATTGAAAGAAACATATTAAAATCTCCCATTTTGATTGCAGATTTGTCCAACTCTCCTTTTAGTTCTGTCAATTTTTTCTTTGTATATTTTGATACCATATTACTACTCTATAGAGATTAGAATTGTTCTATCTTCCCAGACTCTATCTTTCCCAGAACTCTTTATCTGTATAAACACTTCTGGCTGGATTGTCTACTTTATCTAATAATATATAGACTTAACAGCTCTGTCTTGAGGACTACTGTTTGCATAATGCATCTTTTTTTTTATTCTTGTACTTTTAACCTTACTTTACCTTTATTTGTAAGGCTATCTTCACTGGATATAGAATTCTAAGTGAATATTATTCAGCAATTAAAAGGGACTGAATTACTGACACATGCAACAACATGGATGAATCAGAAAAATTATGCTGTGCAGAAGAATTCAGGACAAAGAGTAAACACTGTATGATTCCATTTATATAAACCCATATAGTGACAAAAAGCAAATCAGTGGTTTCCTTAGTTCAGGAGTGGGGTGAGGACTACCTGCAAAGCGGCACACAGGAATCTTTCTGGATATGTTCTACATCATGATTGAGATGGTGGTTATATGGGTATATTCATTTTTCAAAACTCACTGAACTATACACTTAAAATGTGTATAGTTCCTCATGATAAAATTCCTCACAATGGGTGCAAAATACACAAAATGTGTCCAACAGAAAAATATACCTCTAAAGCCAATAATTTCCCAGAAGAAGTTATTCTTAAAGAAACTTTGTTGAAGTATATTTAAGACCCAGTTAAAAAAACAATCACAATGTTTATTTGATATACATGTTCAGAAAATTTGGAAATGATCATACATACAAATTACAACTAGGATTTAAAACTTCCTAAATCACAATAAATTATGGCTACAATCAGTAGCAAGTCAGAATACACATTAATAAAATCCTTAAAAATTTGGCATTTCTTTTGTTTTCATAATTTGCATAGTTTAAACAAATTTGTTTTTCTCAATTTATTTGCTTAATAAAATTTGCTCAATTTTAAATTATCTGAAAGCCCTATATATATAATTTACCTTCTGCTGGAAAAAAAAAACTTCTTCATAAGCACAAAATATTATCAATGGGAAAACACACAAAAAATGGTATAACTTTTTCCATGGAATTTATACTTATGATCTTTTCCTACTCATCAGCATAACATTTTTCCTTTTAGTCTAGATATAACTGGGAATTACGATCTGATAGGAAATTTCATATGCATTTAGGAATCTTAGAGAAATGTAGGCTCCTTTCCCTTTATGAATGAATGAATTTCCCCCAATTTTAAACTGTAAAGTCAAAGAATACACGTCCTAAAATTCCTTGTAAGGCTAAACCAGAACCTTCTGGCAAAAACTAAATTAAGTATTGTATGAGGGACCAGAAGTGCTTTAGCAGCAGATTCAGTACTTTCAGAATGTACAGGCCTGGAGGAGCACTCCTCTGCAGTCACCATTCCTTCAAAAACTGAGAACTACCACAGTTCCCATACTCCTACCTCTTAAGATCTAATCTACTTGTGATAGAAGGTTCTTAAACTTCATTCATGCCAGCAGGAATCACCATTTGACATAAAATTCTAGTCTGATGAGTCCATTTAAACCTGATGTCCTGAGATCTAAAAATGAAACGTCTCTGGGTTTTACATGGTGCAGAACAGATTCATTTCAAAGACAATATAACTGTAACACTAAGGGAAAAAGCAATGATGAAAGAGAGAAAGCAAGAACACTTACCTCGTCCCCGGTGGCAGTGGAAGTTGTTCAAGTGAATTACCTCTTCATTGTTGTTTCCCTCTGCCATTTTCCAATGCAGACATACACCTATGTGCTTGCTAATATCTAAACATGGTGACTACCTGTTCCACCGAGTCTGAAAAAGAAGAAAAAAAAAGAACATTAAGAATGAGGGAATATCAAAACTCTTCCCACATACCTGGTCAAGGTAGCATTCTAAGCTTATTGTGAAAACACCACTGAAAAGAAAAACAGGGGCTTCCCTGGTGGCACAGTGGTTAAGAATCCTGCCAATGCAGGGGACACAGCTTCAAGTCCTGGTCTGGGAAGATCCCACATGCCGTGGAGCAACTAAGCCCATGTGCCACAACAACTGAGCCTGCACTCCAGGGCCTGTGTGCCACAACTACTGAAGCCCGCGTGCCTAGAGGCCGTGCTCCACAACAAGAGAAGCCACCGCAATGAGAAGCCCATGTCCCACAACAAAGAGTAGCCCCCCGCTTGCCACAACTAGTGAAAACCCATGCACAGCAATGAAGACCCAATGCAGCCAAAAAATAAATAAATTAAATAAATTTAAAAAAAAGAAAGAAAAAGAAAAAGAAGGGGACTTCCCTGGTGGCACACTGGTTAAGACTCCGCACTCCCAATGCAGGGGGCCCAGGTTCGATCCCTGGCCAGGGAACTAGATCCCACATGCATGCTGTGACTGAGAGTTTGCATGCCACAACTAAGGAGCCCATGTGCCTCAACTAAAGAGCAGGCAAGTGGCAACTAAGGAGCCCACCTACTGCAACTAAGGAGCCCACCTGCTGCAACCAAGACCCAGCACAACAACAACAAAATAATAATAAATAAATAAATAAAAAGAAAAAAGAATAACTAAAAAGCTAACAGAACCGGGCTTCCCTGGTGGCGCAGTGGTTATTAAGAATCCACCTGCCAATGCAGGGGACATGGGTTCGAGCCCTGGTCTGGGAGGATCCCACATGCCGTGGAGCAACTAAGCCCGTGCACCACAACTACTGAGCTTGTGCTCTAGAGCCCGCGTGCTGCAACCACTGAAGCCCACGCACCTAGAGCTTGTGCTTCACAACAAGAGAAGCCACCACAATGAGAAGCACGCGCACTGCAACAAAGAGTAGCCCCTGCTCGCTGCAACTAGAGAAAGCCCACACACAGCAATGAAGACCCCATGCAGTCAAAAAAATAAAATAAAAATGTGTATCTATAGCAACTTATATAAAATAAATAAATAATAAAAAAGCTAACAGAAGAGGAAAAATGGAAATAAAAAAACCCATTACTGCAAAAGAACATACAAGGGCTTCCCTGGTGGCGCAGTGGTTGACAGTCCGCCTGCCGATGCAGGGGACACGGGTTCGTGCCCCGGTCCAGGAAGATCCCACATGCCGCGGAGCGGCTGGGCCCGTGAGCCATGGCCGCTGGGCCTGTGCGTCCGGAGCCTGTGCTCCGCAACAGGAGAGGCCACAGCAGTGAGAAGCCCGCGTACCACAAAAAAAAAAAAAAAAAAAAAAAAAAGAACATACAAAACAACATACAAAAGATCAGCAAAGGATCAAAGAACAGACGGAACATATCTTTTAAAAAAGTAAAATTAAACCAGAAAAATTAAAATAAACAAAAAAGGAACTAAAAAACATTTTTCAAAGAGTAAAATTAAAAACTCAATTACAGCAACCTATGGAATGGGTGAAAATATCTGCAAATCATAATCCCTAATAAGATGCTAAAATCCAGAATATATAAAGAACTCACAGAGATCAATGGCAAAAAACCCCAAATAATCCAATTTTTAAAAATGGGCAAAAGACCTAAATAGACATTTTCCCAAATAAGATATTCAAATGGCCAACAGGTATATTAAAAGGTGCTCAACAGGGCTTCCCTGGTGGCGCAGTGGTTGGGAGTCTGCCTGCCAATGCAGGGGACACGGGTTCATGCCCCGGTCCGGGAGAATCCCACGTGCCGTGGACTGGCTGGGCCCGTGAGCCATGGCCGCTGGGCCTGAGCGTCCGGAGCCTGTGCTCCACAACGGGAGAGGCCACAACAGTGAGAGGCCCGCGTACCGCAAAAAAAAAAAAAAAGGTGCTCAACAGTACTAAACATCAGGGAAATGCAAATCAAAATCACCTCTGCCTGTCAGAATGGTTATCATTCATTCAAAAACTCATTGTTATGAGCAATAACAATGCTAGCAGGATGTGGAAAAAAGGGAACCTTTGTACACTGTTGGTGGGATTATAAATTGGAACAGCCACTAAGGAAAACAGTATGGAGGTTCCTCAAAAATTTTTAAATAGAACTACCACATGATCCAGCAATTCCACTTCTGGGTATATATCTGAAGGAAATGAAATATCTTGATACTTTGAAGATATCTGCACTGCCATGTTCACTGCAGCACTATTTATAATAGCCAAGACATGAAAGCAACCTAACTGTCCACTGACAGATGAATGGGTAAAGAAAATGGAATACTATTCAACTACAAAAAAGAAGGAAATCCTGACATCTGAGACAACATGGATGGACCCTGAGAGCATTATACTAGGTGAAATAAGTCAGATAGAGAAAGACAAATTCTGTATGATCTCACTTACATGTGGAATCTAAAAACAAACAAGCAAACAAAAAACCCAAAACTATAAAAAAAAAGACTCACAGAAAAAGAGATCAGATTTGTGTTTACAAGAGATGGGAGAATTGGGTGAAGGTGGTCAAAAGGTAAAACTTCCAGATATAAGATAAACAAGTACTGGGGATGTAATGTACAGCATGGGGACTAAGGTTAACACTGCTGTCTGGTGCATTTGAAAGCTGCTAAGAAGGTAAACCCTAAAAGTTCTCATCATAGGGAGAAAAATTTTTTTTCTTTTTTCTTTTGGTATCTATATGGATGGATGTTAACTAAACTTATCGTGGTCATCATTTCACAGTGTATGTAAGTCAAGTCGTTATGCTGTACAACTTTAAAAAATTCAACTGTATCAGAAATTATATTACATAAACAGACTACTACAATGAAAAGACAAAGATTATCAGAATGGATAAATGAAACCCAACTAAGAGTGTTTTACAAGATAAACACGGTAAGTACAAGAAAACTGAAATATTTAAAGTAAAAGGATAGAAAGCAAACATCAAACATTTACAACTCATCTAATAAGTTCTTAATTTCAGATACTGTAGTTTTTAGTTATAAAATGTCTATCTGAGGAAATGCAGATGGCCAACAGGCACATGAAAAGATGTTCGGGCTTCCCTGGTGGTGCAGTGGTTGGGAGTCTGCCTGCCGATGCAGGGGACATGGGTTCGTGCCCCGGTCCGGGAGGATCCCACATGCCGCGGAGTGGCTGGCCCCGTGAGCCATGGCCGCTGAGCCTGCGCGTCCAGAGCCTGTGCTCCGCAGCAGGAGAGGCCACAGCAGTGAGAGGCCCGCACACCGCAAAAAAAAAAAAAAAAAAAGATGTTCAACATCGCTAATCATCAGGGAAATACAAATCAAAATCACAAGAGAGATATCAACTCGCATCTGTCAGAATGGCCATCATTAAAAAGAACACAAATAACAAATGTTGGAGAGGATGGGGAGAAAAGGGAACCCTCGTACACTGTTGGTGGGAATATAAACTGGAGCAGCCACTATGGAAAACAACATGGAGGTTTCTCAAAAAACTAAAAACAGAACTACCATATGACCTAGGAATTCCACTCTTGGGTATTTATCTGAAAAAAACAAAAACACTAATTCAAAAAGATACATGCACCCCAACGTTCATCGCAGCATTATTTACAATTGCCAAGATACTGAAGCAACTTAAGTGTCCAACAAAAGATGAATGGATAAAGAAGATGTGGTATATTTATACAGTGAAATACTACTCATCCATAAAAAAAGTTTTGCCATTTGCAGCAACACGAATGAACTTGGAGGGCATTATGCTAAGTGAAAATAAGACAGAGAAAGACAAATACTGTAAAGTATTACTTATATGTGGAATCTAAAAAATACATCAAACTATTGAATGTAACAAAAAAGTAGGAAACTCACACATATAGAGAACAAAGCAGTGGTTACCAGTGGAGAGAGGAAAGGTGGGAGGGGCAATAATATAGGTGTAGGGGGAATAAAGGTACAAAATATTAGGTATAAAATAAGCTACAAGGATATACTGAATGTACAACATGGGGAATATAGCCAATATTTTATAATAACTATAAATGGAATATAACCTTTTAAAACTGTAAATCACTGTTTTGTACACCTATAACTTATATAATACTGTACAGCAACTATACGTCAATAAAAAGTCCATCTGATTTTTAAAAATAAATTCTAGTTCTCTGTTGGAATTCTCTTTAACTATTTTATCCCCCTGCTCTTTACAAAACCCATAAAAAACTGCATGAGTGCACTAGTATCAGACAAAATGGATATTACAAGTATTATTACAAACAAGTAGGGAGATTTCATCCAGATAAGAATGTCAACTCACAGAAGATATAACAACGTTAAACCTGTATGAACTTAATGACACAGTTTCAAAATATATATGGCTTAAATTGACAGACCTTAAAGAAATAAGACAAATCCACACCTACAGCTGGACAGAAGACTTGAATAGCACTATCAAACAGCTGACTTAACTGACATTTATAGATCACTCCACCTAACTACTGCAGAATACACATTCTTTTCAAATGCACCAGGAACATTTACAGAACAGACTACATGCTGAGCCATAAAGCTAGCCTCAACAAATTTGCTGGGCTTGAAATCATATAGCATGTGTTGTATGACAACAGTCAGTAAAAGAAAGATAAATTGGAAATTACTAAGTATTAGAAATTAAGCAACCTAAACAACCCATGGGTTAAACAAGAAATTACATTGAGAATTAGAAACTATTTTGACTGAACTGAAAGGTAATGAAAACAAAACACATCAAAATTTGTGGGATGGAATTAAAGCAGTGCTGAGAGGATAATTTGCAGGTCCAAATGCATACTTTAGAGAAGAAAAAACAACCCAAAAATCATTGATTTAAGCTTTGATCTCAAGAGGTTAGAAAAAGAGCAATAAATTAAACCCAGAAAAAGTAGACAGAAAAAACTTATAAGAGCAGAAATTGAAACAGATTATAAGCATAAAACAGAAAAATCAAAGCAAAAAGGTTTCTCTAAAAAGATTAATAACATACAAAAAAATCTAAAAAGATTAATAAGATTGATAAACCTTTATTAAGGGAGAAAACACAAATTACCACCATCTGGAATGTTAAAGAAGACACCACTACAGACTCCACAATATAAAAAAATACCATGAATAACTTTATACCTCTTAATTTGAAATTTTAATTGAAATAAACTCCTTGAGACATAATTTACCACAACTGAACAAAAAATTAAATTACAACAGATCTCTATCAAATAAAGAAACTGAATAAGTAATTAATAACCTTCCCACAAAGAATACAGCAAGCCCAGTAAAGTTTCCTAAACATTTGAGGAAGAAATGTAACTAGTATTACAAAAACTCAGAGAACAGAAAAAGAGCAAACATTATTTTTGAAATCATTTTATGAGGCTAGCACAATTTTGATACTGAATAGTGATAAGAACTTTACTAGAAAGACTAGAATCTCTCATGAACACAAATGAAAAATCCTAACCAAAGCAATGCAATGTTCATTACTAGAATAAAAGAAAACTACATAGTCACTGCAGTTGAAAAAAAGAAGTGTTCAAAATTAACACCTATTCACGACTAAAATCTCTCAGCAAACTGGTACTGGAAGTGAATTTCCTTCATCTAATTAAAGCCATTTCAAAAATACTAGAGCAATCCTCACACCGAAGAGTGAAACACTGAAAAGCTTTCTCTCTGAAACTGAGAAGAGTTTTCACCATTTTTTGGTCAACACTGTATTGGAGGCTGTAGCAAGTAGAGTCAGGCAATAAAAAGAAATAAAATACCAGTTTGAAAGGAAGAAATAAAACTGGTGTTATCTGCAGATAAGATTGTGGTACTGATGCAAAGATAGAAAAATAGAACAGAGGGCTCAGAAACACAGCCACATACACCTGGTCACCCACATAAAAACAAAGGTGTTACTGAAATGCAGTGGGAAGAATGGCCTTTTCAATAAACATTGCTGGGCCAAGTGGATATCTATATGGGAAGAAAATGAGCCTTGATACATTCCTTACACCACCCATCAACATCAATTCCAGATAGATTACATGAAAGAGAAAACAATAAAGATACTAGAAGATTACATGAAAACAAAATTATGTATATCTGTATGTGTAACTGTACACAGAGATACCACTGGAATAAGTGAATGAATGAAAAACAAAATCTCTAGATACAAGGCCAATATACAAAAAATGAACTAGTATGAAACAAACAAAAAAAGACATTTTAAAACAGTAGCATCAAAAACAATCAAATAACAGGGATAAACACATGAAAAATGTGTAAGACCTCTACACAGAAAACTGTAAAACATCACTGAGAGAAATTAAAGAAGAGTAAATAAATGGAGAGACACACCACATTTGTGGGTTGGAAAACTCAAGTTTGTAAAGATGTCAATTCTCCCCAAATTGGTCTACAAGTTTAAGACAGCCTTAGTCAGATTTAAAAAATGGGTATGTACTAGATGATTCTAAAACTTACAGGAAAATGTAAAGAACCAAGAATAAGTAAAGCATTCATAAACAAAACATGGAGAATTTATACTACTGGATATTAAGTCTTATTATTATAAAGCTACAGGGCCTCCCTGGTGGCGCAGTGGTTAAGAGTCCGCCTGCCGATGCAGGGGATACGGGTTCGTGCCCCGGTCTGGGAGGATCCCATATGCCGCGGAGCGGCTGGGCCCGTGAGCCATGGCCGCTGGGCCTGCGCATCCGGAGCCTGTGCTCCGCAACGGGAGAGGCCACAACAGTGAGAGGCCCGCATATCGCAAAAAGAAAAAAAAAAATAAATAAATAAAATAAAAATAAAGCTACAATAATTAAGACAATGTGGTACTGGCAAAAGAAGAGAAAAATAGACCAATGGAACAGGGTCCACGAACAGATTCATTCACGTATGGACGACTGATTTATGACAAAAGGAGTACTGCAGAGCAGGGGATAAACATGATTTTTAAACTATATGACACTGTACTGGAAAACTATATTTTGGGAGGATAGGAAAGATCAAAGAACTAGACCTCTTCCTCATGCCTTAGACGAAAACAATTTCAGGTGAACTCTTGATTTAAATGTTAAAGTAAAATAATGAAGTTTCTGAAAGATAACATAAGAAAATACCTGCACAAATTGGAGCTGGAAAAGGTATCTTAAACAGGAAATAAAAAGGGGTGTCCACCAAAGAAAAGACTGAAATATTGTACATTAAGATAAAATACTTCTGTTCACCAAAGAACTTATTAAGAGTGAAAAGGCAAGCCACTGGGAAAAGAAATTTGCAATACATATAACAAAGGCTCCTATCTAGAAAATACAAAGAACTCCTACATGTTAACTGAAAATAGGAAAAAAAAAAAAAAGAAAGGAAAAGAAGAATCAGACAACTTAAAAGAAAAATGGGGGCTTCCCTGGTGGTGCAGTGGTTAGGAATCCGCCTGCCAGTGCGAGAAACACGGGTTCAAGCCCTGGTCCGGAAGGATGCCACATGCCGCGGAGCAACTAGTCTCGTGCACCACAACTACTGAGCCTGCACTCTAGAGCCTGTGAGTCACAACTATTGAAGCCTGTGCGCCTAGAGCCCGTGCTCCACAACAAGAGAAGCCACCGCAATGAGAAGCCTGCGCACCACGATGAAGAGTAGCCCCCACTCGCTGCAACTAGAGAAAGCCTGTGCACAGCAGTGAAGACCCAAAGCAGCCAAATATAAATAAATAAACAAACAAATAAATAAATAAATTCTGGGAAGAGGGCAGTAATGGTGGCACCATAGCTTTTAAATCTCCCCAAATTTTCAAATAAAAAACAGAAAAAAAAATCCCTGGTTACAAAAATTCCAGTTTACAAAAAAACAAGACAAAACAAAGGAGTCTCCACAAACTCCAAAGTGCAAGCACATGGAGACAAACCACCAAGAGCCACACGATTTCTGAAGCATCGCTGGTGCCTCAGAAAGCACAGGGTATCATTCAAACCTGAGAACAGTATCAATATATAACCCCAAATAACCGACAGGAATTCACTGGAAAGCACAGAGGCCAATCTGAAAAAGGAGCTAATACTACGAAGCAGTTTTGCTCAATTCAATAGTGGGTAAATGCAAGGAGGCCCTGACCCTGTAAGATCTGAAAAAGATATAGCAGTCTAGGACCCATGAAGTTTTGAAACTCATCAACCAGGGATCCCTGACAGGACACAGCCCTATGAGAAGAAAATGCTGGGAACAGTTAAACTGAGTAAGATAGAGACAAAGGAAAGAGAAGTGTTGTCCAGATAAAAACAGAGAACAGAATCAAGAAGTCTCAAAAAGCAAGCTGCCATATTTTGAACACTGTATGAAGAGGGAGCTCTGTGAAATTAGAAAAAGTTATCCTAAACTACATCTCCTTCTAAAAGTCCAAGAAAGCATCCATTAACAGAGGAATGGATAAAGAAGCCATGGTACATATATACAAGGGACTATTACTCAGCCATAAAAAAGAACAAAATAATGCCATTTGCAGCAACATGGATGGACCCAGAGACTGTCTTACTGAGGGAAGTCAGACAGAGAAAGACAAACATCATATGATATTGCTTATATGTGGAATCTAAAAAAGGGTACAAATGAACTTATCTACAAAGCAGAAACAGAGCTGCAGATGTAGAAGGCAGACCTATGGTTACCAGGGCGTAAGGGGGGTGAGGAGGGATAAACTGGAAGACAGGGATTGATATATACACACTACTATATATAAAATAGGTAACTAATAAAGACCTACTGTATAGCACAGGGAACTCTACTCAATACTCTGTAATGGCCTATACGGGAAAAGAATCTAAAAGAGTGGATATATGTATATGTATAACTGAATCACTATGCTGTACACCTGAAACTAACACAACATTGTAAATCAACTATACTCCAATAAAAAAAAATTTTTAAATCCCAAAAAGCTAATTTCACTAAAAATTAACAAAGAACTGATGTCAAAACTCATATAAAGGTGTAAGAAAAACAAGAAGCAAAACATCCCTATAAGCAATAACAACATGCCAGAAAGATAAAACAACCTAAGGGTCACTAAGAAAATAATATGACATAAAATAAAATAAATCAGAACTAGAAAAACTCAGAAATGAAGTGATATATCTCAGGAAAGAAACAGAAATTAAATAAAGTGTTTTAGGAATGCAGACTAAATTAGAAGAAACACAAGTGTTAATGAACACAACACATACTGCTTTAGGAGAACTGAAAGGTGAAGGGAAATTTTTAAATAGAAAAACGGAGAGATAAAGGAGCTCTTGAATAAACTGAAAGGGAAGAAAACACAAAAAATTGTAACTGAAAAAAAAACTTTCCTAAAGTAAAAATATTAAAGCTACATTTCAAAAGAGCACAGTACATACCTAAGGAAAGCAACCCAGAATGACAACCATCAAGACACATTCTCGTAAAATTACTGGACTTGAAAGAAAGAAAAAAATCCTTTAGCATCTGGGCTTGAGAATTATAACAGAAAAAATTAAGATTATTAACAGATTTTTACAGTGATGCTTTAAGACGCTCGAAAACAGATTAAGATACTTTAAAAAAAAACGTGAGCCATAGATTTTATATCCAGCAAAACTAATTTTAAGAAAAAAGCGCACAAACTTAACAATGTACAAGAACTTCCTACAAGATTTTCCTCAGGAATCAACAGAAAAGCAAGCTTCAGGCAACCAAAATGACTAGAGAGACACTGACACAAAGACTAGTGGTAAACATGAAATACATACTTACTTTAGTACTAAGATTAAATTATAACTAAGATTGAATGATACAGTACAATTGTAAAAATTATGGGGAAGGGAAGCATATGAAAGATTTTAAAGTTGTTTACAGTAATCATGTTGCTGGTGACATTCTGAGACTTTAATTTTGACACTTTTGGGTGTGTTAAAACAAGGTTATAGCATATTCTAATTCTATCAATCCCTGTGTCCTTGAGAATCAAGATTTTTAGTGTGGTAAAAAGGAATTATAATATAGAAGCAATAAAGTAAGTTAAGTAAAACCACTATAGTCCTAAATTTGAATTATAAATATTAGCATAAACTCATAAAATATTTTACTTCCATCCAAAAAAAAAAAGTTTTCAAACAAGACCTGCTTGCAGCAATGAACATCCACAGTGCCCAGATTATTTGAAATACTATTTCTCATCGAAAGAGATGAAGGCTTTTGGGACAAATTACTAATTCCAAGTCTGGGGCGGGAATCATACAAAATAAACATGGAACATCTTGTCATATCACATATCAAGGAAGCTATCAAAGACTACTTATCAAAGACTGAATCCTGTCAGAATAAATTCCTGAAGAGGCTTCCACTGGCCAAAGATGGAACATTTTGAACTTCAGTAAAGATAATAATTGATATGGTACAAACATCTTAGGAAAATGTATAAATGAAAGTGTTCATAATTTTTTTAAAAGGTCATTTTCAGAAGATGATAGTCAACCAATACATTACCTTTAAAACTGGTAAAACAAAGGCAAAGAATCAGGCATTTTCTTGCCTTTTCTATATAAACTATATCACTGGGTAACCAAATAGCAGATGAGGAAATCATTTCTTTATAAAATTATTCTAGTATTAATTGAAAACTTCAATTAAAATATCACCATTTTGCAATCCTCAGTAATTTACTGGGCCTTGGAATTCCCTGGCATTCCAGTGGTTAGGACTTGGCACTTTCACTCCAGTGGTCCAGGTTCAATCCCTGGTCAGGGAACTAAGATCCCACAAGCGGGAAAAAAAAAAAAAAAAAATTACAGGACCTAGACATTGAATATCATTGACTGCTAACATCATAGAGACAATAAGACATAACTGCCTTCTGAGGAAAGAACACTATCTACTGTCCTGACAGAAACAATCAGATCTGGACACAGCCTAATTTTTAGAATAGAAGCTATCTGAAAAATGAAATTTTTGAATTACACCATTAAGTATGCCATCTAGATCAGATATTCTCAATGGCGGCAATTTTGCAAGGGGGTAAAAAGATCTTATATATTACAATGGTTTGTCATCCTCCCAAATTCAATCCCATCCAACAAAATCTTATTCCTTAGTATTTAATGGGGGAGAATCAGGAAAAAATGTCTAAAATGGCTCTACAGGGAGGAATGATTTTTTTTTTTAAGCCTGACAAACACCTATCTAGGCTCTGGAAAACTAACAGGTCAAATGATTCAGGTTCAACAACAGATAAATTATAAGGAAAAATAAAAGGAATGGAAGAGGAACCCTAGATTTAAAAGATATAGGGATGCACTCAGGTGAAAAAACCATAAAGAAATACAAGAAAACGATCAGACTAATGGTTAATTTCAGGGGGAAGGAATGAATTATGCTCAGGACAGCATGCACAGAGGAGGCTTGGGGATGATCTACTTCTTGACCTAAGTAGTACATACAAACACCTTATAATAATTCATTAAGCCATACATGTTTTATATATTGTTTTATTTGTAAAGGGCAAAAAACTCCCATGAGATACTGCATACCCATAAGGATTGCTAGAAGCCTGAAAATTGATGACCAAGTGTTGCTGAGGATTTGGAGCAATGGGGACTTTCATGTACCATTGGTAGTAGAGGAAACTGGTACCACAACTGTGCAAAAAAGAATCCTTCATACTTTATCAATTATAGTGGAAAATATAAATCCTGGAAGACTCAATCCACTGTAAAATGTGTACTACAGAAATGTACGCTTATACGCACCAGCTCTATGCACAAGAATGTTCACAGCAGCACTATTCCTAAGAGCCAAAAACTGAAAAGGACTCATATCAATGACAGAATGGACAAATACACTGAGGTATGCTCATACAATTGAAACATACACAGCATCAAGAATCAAGCCACAGTACTCACACGCAATATGAAGGGATCTTAAAACATAATGGTTGAGTGAAGGAATTCAGACATAAAAGAAAATATACTGAATGCCTCCATTTAGATAAAGTTTAGGCATAGGCCTAAACTTAGCTGTTCAGGGTGAAATTTCTTTGTGTGTGTGTGTTGTATTTAACAATGGAAAACTTAGAGGGAAAAACGTCACCCTAAGGGAAAAAAGTCACCCTAAGGGAAAAAACAGAGTGGTTGCCTCTATGAAACAGTATTTGGAGGTCAAGAGAAGAGGATTACTGCTTTTATTTCTTTCTGTAGCTTGATTTTTTTTTTTTTTTTTGGCGATACGCAGGCCTCTCACTGTTGTGGCCTCTCCCGTTGTGGAGCACAGGCTCCGGACGCGCAGGCTCAGTGGCCATGGCTCACGGGACCAGCCGCTCCGTGGCATGTGGGATCTTCCCGGACCGGGGCATGAACCCGTGTCCCCTGCATCGGCAGGTGGACTCTCAACCACTGCGCCACCAGGGAAGCCCCTGTAGTTTGATTTTTGAACCATTTTCTTGCTTTACTCTGATGGACATCACAAGAATGAAAATCAGTAAGTAAGAACCAATGGGGGACAATTATAACTGCTACAGTGGCTTTTTAGTTCCAAGATCCTATCTGTAACTTACCCACTCAAGGTTTTTCTTCCTCTCTAAGAAAATCTCAATTTTCTTTGCCTTCCTGTGAGAAATCATGTACTTCAGAGGAGGTGGGCCCCAGACCCTGGCTTATTATATGATATCTATAAAGAGATAGTCAAATAATGTCATCATTTTTCCAACTTAAGATACTATAAAATTTTATATCAAGACTATGTTTAAGTATTACAACAGAACTTTCTGGTATCTATAATTGGACAAAGGTATCTCAATGTTTAAAAATTATAAATCCAAGCATAAGTTTAAGTATCTCGCTTGAAATAACAATGATGATGTTATTGATATTTATAAATAGCATGATATAATGGAAAGAGCTCTGGTATCAAATTTCAACTGCACCTATTCAGGTACTTTTCTTTCAAATACAATTTTTTAAAAAAATATTTATTTATTTAATTGACCGTGCTGGGTCTTAGTTGCGGCACGCAGGATCTAGTTCCCTGACCAGGGATTGAACCTGGGCCCCCTGCAATGGGAGCACGGAGACTTAGCCACTGGACCACCAGGCAAGTCCCATCAAATACACTTTTTAAAAAGCATTTTGGGACTTCCCTGGTGGCGCAGTGGTTAAGAACCCACCTGCCAATGCAGGGGACACGGGTTCGAGCCCTGGTCCGGGAAGATCCCACATGCCGAGGAGCAACCAAGCCCGTGTACCACAACTACTGAGCCTGTGCTCTAGAGGCCACGAGCCACAACTACTGAGCCCACGTGCCACAACTACTGACGCCTGGGCGCCTAGAGCCTGTGCTCTGCAACAGAGAAGCCCCTTCTCGCCGCAACTAGAGAAAGCCCGCATGCAGCAACGAAGACACAACGAACGCAGCCAAAAATTAATTAATTAAAAAAAAAGCTTTTGAACACTTAATTCCAATAACCAAGCTTATTTCTTCTTTTACCATAACTAGGTTCCTTCAATTTTACACTGGAAATCAAAGGAAAATGTGATTTATTTTATATCTAATTTAGTTAGACTGTCAAGCTTGTAGTTAAGCAGATTACTAGTGATGCTTTAAAAGCAAGATTCCTCATGAATGGCAAGTACAGTGGCCCCAAGCTGCAGTGAGAAAAGAAGTCTGATGGTGAAATTTCTACTCCTGACTAGCTTCTCTGTAAAGGCCATTTAACTCCCTGACATTCAGTCCTCTCATCTGGGCTCAGAGCAGATTGCCTAAGTATGAACCATGGTTTCACCAATTAGTGAATCAGTGACTATGCATAAACTGCTTAATCTCTTGGGCCTAATTCCTTTATTTGTAAAATGACAATACAGTTGTTTTAAAATTAATTGAGTGAAACATATATAAAGTGATTAGCATAATAACTGGCAAATAGCAACTGTCACATTATGACTATTATTATTACCTGTGAAATGGAAACAGCAGATGCACAGTGTTTATTAATAATAATATGTTGATAATACAACCAAATGGGGGGAGGGGGGTGGAGAGAGAACTTTATTCTCCTCTTCCAAGCTACTTTTCACTAGTATTACAACTATTCACAGTAAAACTTTTACTTCCTTCTATAAGAAACTTCGTTTCCCTTTGGAAGTAGCAAGAAGCTATGTATGTCTTTTTGCTTATTGATCAGACACCAAAGTGGAGTTCAGAAACACGAAATGCCACCCAAAAAGAATATTTCAGTTGTCACCTCTTGCTTTTAATTATACAAATAATCATTTACACATTTATGATTATACTCTCTAGTCAAATATACCAATTAATGCTTCCAAATTAGAACCTAAAATTAGGATATATTTCATCACTTCATTACTCAGTGGAGAATTTTATGTAGTAATATTATAAGAATTTAAGAAAATTGGATGACAATTCTTCTATGTTCTCTTCCACCTCCCACAACTGTCCTAATGATTTTTTTTTATCCCCTTCACTTCGTTGTATGAATGAATCAACATATGATGAGAAGGAGTTCGCATTTTGTTTTCTCCATATGCCCTTGACTATGTCTTATTCATAACTGTACTTCCAGAGTCTCACAGTTGTTGAATGAATGAGTGGCTCCAAAAACATACTCTGCTGCCAGACTGGAGCTCTTCATCATAGCCATATACAACCAGAGTCAAGTAACATGGTTTACATGACAACAATCAGTTTATCATGATTTTCTTCAGTTATAAAGTATTACACCATTATAGAAAATTTGGAGAACAAAGCAAGTCAGGAAAAGATGGGAATCACCCATGGTTCTCTCACACAATTTTATGATTTCCGAAATTGCATCTTTGCTTCCTTGTGACCAGGGTCCTTGGGTCTGTCTCTAACAAATCATTTTCTTCTCAATTCTTCTATTCATGTCACTTCTCCACTTTTCCTTCCAGATGCTCCTAATATAATACTGTATGGTCCCAGGGTTTTGTGGTGTTCCTGTTTTCCAGAGTAATCTCCAAAAATATGCCCATCACTTCTGCAACACTGATTCTGGGGTAATAAAGGATGTTTCAGATTTAGTGGGTTAACTCTTTGAATGTTCTAGGGAAAGGTGGGCAAAGAAGAGCCAGGCACAGGCTGAGAGAAGCTGACATGCCCATGTCATATCAGCACCCACAAAACCTCCTCCTAGCATATTTTTTAAGCGTCTATAAATGATTATTGCTTTTAATTCAAATACTAGTTTCTCATCTTAACATTTAGCTAGCCATTCTTTGTAATCCTGTACTAATATGTAATCAATATTAAATTAACACAGAAAAGTTAATAACGGTTATTTCTAAGTAACAGGTTTACATTTTTTGCTTCCTTATATTTTTATATACTAAATTGGTATTATTTACTTTAACATTTAAAATTAAAATACATTAAAAGAGTTTGGCAAATGTTTATTGCAGGCTCACCACATGGTATAAAGAATTTGTGTTATGCATCATGGGGAACACAAAGAAAATCCAACATGGATCTTGCCTCAAAGAACTTCCATCAGTGAGAGAAAATATGCACACAATTAAGTATACTACAAAGTATAAACCCATTAGTGCAATACAGAGACTATTCCAGTTGAAAGAGGGCAGGCAGTCAGAGTAGGCTTAGTGGAGACAGCAATATTTAAGCTAAACTTAATGCTCTGCCAGTTCCAGGCTTAGTTTTAAGAGAACAGCACTTCCATCTAGGGCTCTTGAAACCCACAGTCACCACGTAAGAAGTCTGACTACCCTGATGGAGAGACCACATGGAAAGCCCCGACACTACATGAAGAGGGAAAGGGCAGCTGAACCCAGTCTTCCAGGAGTCTCAGACAAGGCGTATGAATAAAGAAGCCATTTTGGAAGTATATCCTCCAGTCCCAGCCACCTTGGCTGACAGCATGTGGTGGGGAAAAAAAAGGCCCAGTTGAGTCCTTCCCAATTTCTGGACTCAAAAATCTGCCAACAAATAAAACTGTGACACTAAGTCACCAGGCCTGGAGGTGGTTTGCTAACACGTAAGTGAAGCAGAGCTCTAAGCTTATTTTCTAACCAATGGGAAGCAATGCAGAGAGCTGTGCTTTAGGAAAATCAACCTAGCTGCAGTGTGTAATCTAGCGGCAGGAAACCCAGGAAGCAAGAGCCGGTGACGTCTGAACTAAAGGTAACAGTAAGCAGAGGGAGGAAAAGATACAAGATACTGACCACAGAGGTTAGATTCAATGGGATTTTTGTATGTAACTGGCCATGAAGGGCATGAGGAAACAAGGAGTCAAAGTTGACCTCGATGGTGAGATCAGGTGACTGGAAGATGGTGATCCTATTAAGAAAGAACAAGGAAGCTGATGAGTTCAGAGTAAGAAAATGCAATGCATATTAATTTCAATACATAAACAAAATGAAAAAAACGACAGTAAAATAGCATCCATAATTACAGATAATATGCAAACAATTAGTGTGGAGTTTAAGCAGTTTAAAAGAGCTCTAAAAACCCTGTTATCAGTATCTTTCTACAAAACAAAAGGTTTTAAACCAAAAATTATTCAAAATTTTCGGTGGGGAGCTACAGAGTTTACTATAAAACACTGAGATTTCTCCTCAACTGTCAACTGAAAATTGGTTCAGAAACTGGGATGTGGAAGCAACCTAAGTGTCCATCGACAAATAAATGGATAAAGGAGATGTGGCACATATATACAATGGAACACTACTTAGTCATAAAAAGAAACGAAATTGAGTTATTTGTAGTGAGGTGGATGGATCTAGAGTCTGTCATACAGAGCGAAATAAGTCAGAAAGAGAAAAACAAATACCATATGTTAACACATATATATGGAATCTAAAAAAAAAAAAGGTCATGAAGAACCTAGGGGCAGGACAGGAATAAAAATGCAGACCTACTAGAGAATGGACTTGAGGATACGGGGAGGGGGAAGGGTAAGCTGGGACGAAGTGAGAGAGTGGCATGGACATATATACACTACCAAACATAAAACAGATAGCTAGTGGGAAGCACCTGCATCGCCCGGGGAGATCAGCTCAGTGCTTTGTGACCGCCTAGGGGGTGGGATAGGGAGGGTGGGAGGGAGACGCAAGAGGGAGGGGATATGGGGAAATATGTATACATATAGCTGATTCACTTTGTTATACAGCAGCAACGAATACAACATTGTAAAGCAATTACACTCCAATAAAGATGTTAAAAAAAAAAAGAAAGAAAAAGAAACTGGGATGGATAGGCAAGCATATCCTCATCCACAAAGGGGAGAAATCAATGTTTTCAATGATATTTTTACAGTTGAATCCGCTGTGAACTCGTGATATCCTCTCCCTTCTATCCCAATACTGTCTACAGGTTACACCCTATGATAAATTTTCATATAGCATTGAGTTGTTTTTTTTAAAAAACCACAGATCTCATCATGGTAGAGCCAAAATCCTTACCATGGCCTGTGAAACACTGCCTCATTTGGCCCTTGCTGACATAGCTAGCCCCACCTCATACCTCTTCCCCCTATTCACCAATCTGCAGACACCATGGCTCAGGTCCTTGAACATTCCATGCTTCTGCCTTCCACTTCCGGCTCTTCTCTCTGGCTGGGTTCCTCTTCTTCACTGCCTCTCTTTGACCAAATTAACTGTATTCATCCTTCAGTTCCTCATCTTAAATGTCACCTCCTCAGAGAAAAACCTTTCTGGACTAACCCCAGTGTTCATTCACACACCTCTCATTCCTTCAAAGTACTCACCACAATGATAGTCTACAATTTAGGAAGCTATGATTAATATCTACCTCCTCTGCTAAAAAACGTTCATTCCCATAGCCTCAGGACATAGGACACAGCCTGGCAAAAGTAAATATTCCAGAAGAACTTGAACAAACAAGAAGTTCACAGGTATAGTAGGATAATTAGGAGCATGAACTCTGGAGCCAAACTGGGTTCAAGTCCCAGCTCTGATCCTTACAAGCTTTGCAACTAGCTAAGTTATTTTTCAGCACCTCCCTTTCTTCCTCTGTAAAATAAGAATAATGACAAAACCCACGGCACTGAGCAGTCAAAGAGTTAATATATGGAAGATCCTTAGAACAGTATCTGGCTAAAGACAGATGTCTGTAAAGATCTTAACCATAGCCTAGAATTTAGTGAACCCTCATTAAACAGGAACTATCAAAATTAGCAAACACAGGCTCTCCCATCTATCCTGTTTCATAAACTGTCAGTCTCCCAGACTCACATCTCAACTTCCTTTATTAGACTTCTCCAAAGGGGTTGCAAGGCTTCTCTTTTATTAGCTACTGCCTGTCTTCAGGAGAAAAATGTAAAGCCTCTATTTAAGCTTACGGGGAGGTCCAAAATCTGGCCCCAGGCTCTCCAAATATTTCCTTAAATTAAACCACTCCTTACCCCCAGCTGCAATAAATTACTTCTACAAAACACCAACGAGGGCTTCCCTGGTGGCGCAGTGGTTGAGAGTCCGCCTGCCGATGCAGGGGACATGGGTTCATGCCCCGGTCTGGGAAGATCCCACATGCCGCGGAGCGGCTGGGCCCGTGAGCCATGGCCGCTGAGCCTGCGCGTCCAGAGCCTGTGCTCCGCAACGGGAGAGGCCACAGCAGTGAGAGGCCCGCGTACCGCAAAACAAACAAACAAACAAACAAAAACCCAAAAAGCCACCAACGAAGCAAGGCCATTTCTTAAAGGTCTTGCAGCAGGCCAGCATACTAAAGTCCGCCCAGCCCTCTCTCAGCAGGGTAAGTCATCTTCTCTTTGCATCAAAAAGCCTAGGACAGGGACTTCCCTGGTGGCGCAGTGGTTAAGAATCCACCTGCCAATGCAGGGGACACGGGTTCGAGCCCTGGTCCGGGAAGATCCCACGTGCCGCGGAGCAACTAAGCCCGTGCGCCACAACTACTGAGCCTGTGCTCTGGAGCCCATGCTCCGCAACAAGCCACCGCAACGAGAAGCTCGCGCACCGCAAGTCCCCCCTCGCCGCGACTAGAGAAAGCCCCTGCGCAGCCATAAAAAAAAAAAAAAAAAAAAAAAGCCTGGGACAACCCTACCCAGGCGCTTATCACGACGCATCCGAGTTCTTTACAGAGCCCTCGGCTCGCTGATGTCGGAACCCTGCCCAGCGGGTATCACCGGGACCCTGCAGGCACTCAGTGAGCTTGGTCACGGGACTGAAGCGGCCCGAAGTTTTCAACAATCGTCCCACACGGTATTCGGGCCACATCTCACGCGGGAAGATCGGCCTCGTTCGCCGCTCGGCGCTCCGGGCACGTTTGTCGGGTTCGCGTTCCCCGCGCTGCCCAGGGTTCTGACCCACTCGGGGAGGCCTCACGAGGGCTGGGCAGCAGTGGCCGCCTTTTCGGGAAGACGCCCCTCCAGAGCCGAGTCGGGAGGGTTTGGGACCGCGGCCCGTCAGCCCCCCGCCAACCCCCGCTCGGACCAAGGGCGTCGGAGTTCAAAGTCACGGCGTGTTGCCTCCCCGCGCGCCCCCGGCCGCGTTCGGCTCCACGGCCACCGCCTCCCGTGAGGCGCCGCCGAGGAAACTTGGTCTTTCGACGCTACCGGCCCGCGAAACTTCCCGAAGTGGCAGGAGCGGCGGAGGGTCCGCCGGCCGCCCGCGCCTCTATCGCTCCTTCTCGGCCGCTAGCCCCGCTGCTCCGGCCGCTCGGCGCTAGGCGGCGCCCCGCGCGGCCCCGGGTTCGCTCGCGTCGGGGCCGCGGCTGAGCCCGGCCAGCGCCCCCCGCCGCCCCTCACAAACGAGCCCCCGCCCCCACCCTCACCCCTGGGCTCAATGGAGGCGCCGGGCGGAGACGCCACTACCCTCACAGAGCCTCCCGAATAGCTGGCGCGCCCCGCGGCCAACACTTACTCGCCACTCAACTCACCGGCTCTCGAGGCGGGTTCGGCGGCTTCTGTCGCCGCAGCTTCTAGTCAGCTGGAGCAGCGCGAGAGCTTCGTGGCCGCAGCCGAGGCCGCCGCTGCGCTCCTTCCGGCCCTGCCGCGGCGTCACCCCGCGCCTGCGCACAGCGCCCCCTCCCGACTAATGACAGGAAGAACCATAGAGGCACGCCGGGTGATAGGGAGGAGGGGTCTGGGGAGTAACACCATAGAGAGGGACGCCTGTCCGCTTCTCCATCCCGGCTCACGGCCCGCTGAGTCTTGACTCCCCCACTAGGTGGGAGGACGAAAGGAACTGAGAGCCCCTCAACCCCGTGAGGAGGTGTCGCTGTCTCCCTGGAGTTGAAAACTCCAGGGCGTGAAGCGTGAAGCGGGCAGCCGTGGAAATCTCCTGGATATGCATTTATTTGCATCCGTTGCCTTTGGCAAGTCATTCATGCAACACATTTTCGGAGGGCTTCCAGTATGCTAGGCACTGTTCCAGGAATTGGAGCCAAAACGGTATAGACTGTCCCTGTTCTCATGAAGCTTATGTTTTATTGGGAAGTCAATAACTGGTGAACTAATTAACTAACCAACTAAAATACTGGCCCAGACAGGAAGTGTTCTGGAAACACACACACACACATACACACACACGAAAAATAAGACAGAGAAAGGGATAGAGTGATGGGGATAATAGTGTGGTCTAAATGAAGTGAGGGAGTGAGCCGTGATTACCACCCGGAGGAAGAGCACTTCAAGCAGACGGTATACAAAGGCCAAAAGCCCTGAGATGGGAATACGCCTGGCGTGTTAGAAAAACAGCGTTATGCTGTGTGGCTGCATGGCAGTGCGGTGAGTGAGACGGAGAGTGGTAGGGAATGGGCTTGGCAAGCTGGTCGGGAGCGAAATCATAGGTCTTAAATTGAATTTGGATTTTATTCTAAGTGTAATGGGAAGCTACTGGAGAACTGGGAACAGGGACGTGAGTTGATTTGCTTGTGTTTTCCGAGACCAGAATCAGGAAAGCCAGTTAAGAAGTTATTGCAGGATTCTAGGGCTTCCCTGGTGGCGCAGTGGTTGAGAGTCCGCCTGCTGATGCAGGGGATACGGGTTCATGCCCCGGTCTGGGAGGATCCCACATGCCGCGGAGCGGCTGGGCCCGTGAGCCATGGCCGCTGAGCCTGTGCGTCCGGAGCCTGTGCTCCGCAACAGGAGGGGCCACAACAGTGGGAGGCCCGCGTACCATAAAAAAAAAAAAAACCCAAAGAAGTTATTGCAGGATTCTAAATGATAAGAGATCGTGTCTTGGACCAGTACAGTCAGGGAGGAGGTGATGAGAAATGGTCGGAGTAGGGATTTTTTTTAAAGGTAAAACAGAGATTTGCAGATGGATTGGATGTGGGGTGAGAGAGAATGAAAGGAGTTGAGGATAACTACAAGATTTTTGGCTTGTGCAACTGGGTGAATTGTGGTGCCATTCACAAATATGGGGAAAATCAAGAGGAATAGATTTTGGTTGGAGTGAGAAGTGAACATGTTTTGCACGTTACATTGCGAACTAGACCTTCAAGTAGACATATCAATATGCAATTAGATCCTTTGTTTCTTGATGACTGAGAAACAAAGGATTCTTGGTTAATCTGAAGACTTCATTTGGGAACCAAAAATCTTTTAACAAATAATCTCTCAGACCTTGAGCCACACATTTCCCCGAAAAGTATGCATTTTTCCCAGCATAATTTTGTTGGGAGTTATGTTATTGAGGCATGAACTAAGATGAATATGTGGAACTGTAATTTAATGGCATAGAAATCTGAAGACCTGCAGGAGATTTAAAAATTCCAACCCTTGTTATAACTTTTTAAAAGACTATGAAATTATCAAAACACAGCGAATCAAGTTTTTTTTAAAATTAATTAATTATTTGGCTGCGCTGGGTCTTAGTTGTGACATGAGAACTCTCACTTGCTGCATGCATGTGGGATCTAGTTCCCTGACCAGGGAATGAATCCAGGCCCCCTGCATTGGGAGCACGGAGTCTCAACCACTGCACCACCAGGGAAGTCTCTGAATCAAGTTTTTTTTTTTTTTTTTTTTAATTTATTTATTATTTTGGACTGTGTTGGGTCTTCGTTTCTGTGCGAGGGCTCTCTCTAGTTGCGGCAAGCGGGGGCCACCCTTCATCGCGGTGCGCGCGCGGGCCTCTCACTATCGCGGCCTCTCTTGTTGCGGAGCACAGGCTCCAGATGCACAGGCTCAGTAGTTGTGGTTCACGGGCCTAGTTGCTCCACGGCATGTGGGATCTTCCCAGACATGGACTCGAACCCGTGTCCCCTGCATCGGCAGGCAGATTCTCAACCACTGCACCACTGGGGAAGCCTTCTGAATCAAGTTTTAATATGCTATATGATGGGTGGATGAGGCTTTTTTTTTTGAAACTTAAAAGTATTTATTAATTCATTTATAATAACAATAATCAACCTATCACGTGTCAGCATAAATCACGTTTTTAACAGAAAATATCTATATTTTCCAAAACAAGAGAAAATATGTGAGAAGAGTAACATTGTTTTACATTAAGTTCTTTTTACATAAATTTACATCACAGTTTTTTAAAATTCAAACAGAAAGTCACAAAAATTATAATCATTCTCATCAGTTCACTCAGTCCCATGTAATTAATTTTTTATCTTGATCTTTTGTTAGCACTTTTATGAATTCATCAGTTTTCCATTAGAGTTCTGAAAATGCTTATTCATTCAGCTCAGCAGTATAGTCAGTTACCAGAAACCTGCTTGTCAGTCTTTTCCATGAATTCCTTGAAGATGAAACCCTTTTATAGAAACATTTTTGCAAAAGCATCAGAGTACACCCAGAACTGTCTGTAAATGACAAAAGACTTAAAAATGTCCACAGTTAAAGATTTGATGAAAGTTCATAATAATGCAATTGACAAGGAAATTTAGTTATTTCTGAGATATACATTTTAAAGTAATAACTAGAATTATGACTTATAACATTATACCAGAACATATAAGATTTTTAGGAATTTCATGTAATGACTGAAACATTTATATTAACATATTTCCATGCAAATAACCCAAAGAAAGTTTAGTATTAGTTTTTCTTTTTCTTTTTGAATTTTATTTTATTTATTTTTTTATACAGCAGGTTCTTATTAGTCATCAGTTTTATACACATCAGTGTATACATGTCAATCTCAATCGCCCAATTCAGCACACCACCATGCCCAACCCCCCGCGGCTTTCCCCCCTTGGTGTCCATATGTTTGTTCTCTACATCTGTGTCTCAACTTCTGCCCTGCAAACTGGTTCATCTGCACCATTTTTCTAGCTTCCATATACATGTGTTAATATACGATATTTGTTTTTCTCTTTCTGACTTACTTCACTCTGAATGACAGTCTCTAGATCCATCCACGTCTCAACAAATGACTCAATTTCGTTCCTTTTTATGGCTGAGTAATATTCCATTGTATATATGTACCTCTTCTTTATCCATTCGTGTGTCAATGGGCATTTAGGTTGCTTCCATGACCTGGCTATTGTAAGTAGTGCTGCAATGAACATTGGGGTGCATGTGTCTTTTTGAATTATGGTTTTCTCTGGTTATATGCCCAGTAGTGGGATTGCTGGATCATATGGTAATTCTATTTTTAGTTTTTTAAGAAACCTCCATACTGTTCTCCATAGTGGCTGTATTAATTTATATTCCCACCAACAGTGCAAGAGGGTTCCCTTTTCTCCACACCCTGTCCAGCATTTGTTGTTTGTAGATGTTCTGATGATGCCCATTCTAACCGGTGTGAGGTGATACCTCATTGTAGTTTTTTTTTTTTTTTTTTGGCTGTATGCGGGCCTCTCACTGTTGTGGCCTCTCCCGTTGCGGAGCACAGGCTCTGGACACGCAGGCTCAGAGGCCATGGCTTACGGGGCTAGCCGCTCCACGGCACGTGGGATCTTCCTAGACCGGGGCACGAACCCGTGTCCCCTGCATCGGCAGGCGGACTCAACCACTGTGCCACCAGGGAAGCCCCTCATTGTAGTTTTGATTTGCATTTCTCTAATAATTAGTGATGTTGAGCAGCTTTTCATGTGCTTCTTGGCCATCTGTATGTCTTCTTTGGAGAAATGTCTATTTAGGTCTTCTGCCCATATTTGGATTGGGTTGTTTGTTTCTTTAATATTGAGCTGCATGAGCTGTTTATATATTTTGGAGATTAATCCTTTGTCCGTTAATTTGTTTGCAAATATTTTCTCCCATTCTGAGGGTTGTCTTTTCGTCTTGTTTATGGTTTCCTTTGCTGTGCAAAAGCTTTTAAGTTTCGTTAGGTCCCATTTGTTTATTTTTGTTTTTATTTCCATTACTCTAGGAGGTGGACCAAAAAAGAGCTTGCTGTGATTTGTGTCAAAGAGTGTTCTTCCTATGTTTTCCTCTAAGAATTTTATAGTGTCCGGTCTTACATTTAGGTCTCAAATCCATTTTTTTTTGTGTGTGTGTGGTACGTGGGCCTCTCACTGTTGTGGCTTCTCCAGTTGTGGAGCACAAGCTCCAGACATGCAGGCTCAGTGGCCATGGCTCACGGGCCCAGCTGCTCCACGGCATGTGGGATCTTCCTGGACTGGGGCACGAACCCATGTCCCCGGCATCAGCAGGCGGACTCTCAACCACTGCGCCACCAGGGAAGCCCTCGAATCCATTTTGAGTTTATTTTTGTGTATGGTGTTAGGGAGTGTTCTAATTTCATTCTTTTACATGTAGCTGTCCAGTTTTCCCAGCACCACTTATTGAAGAGTCTGTCTTTTCTCCATTGTATATCCTTGCCTCCTTTGTCATAGATTAGTTGACAATAGGTGCGTGGGTTTATCTCTGTGCTTTCTATCTTGTTCCATTGATTTATGTTTCTGTTTTTGTGCCAGTACCATATTGTCTTGATTACTGTAGCTTTGTAGTATAGTCTGAAGTCAGGGAGTCTGATTCCTCCTGCTCCATTTTTTTCTCTCAAGACTGCTCTGGCTGTTCTGGGTCTTTTGTGTCTCCATACAAATTTTAAGATTTTTTTGTTCTAGTTCCTTAAAAAATGCTTTCGGAAATGCTTTCGGTTTTTCACCATTGAGAATGAGGTTTGCTGTGGGTTTGTCATATACGGCCTTTATTATGTTGAGGTAGGTTCCCTCTATGCCCACTTTCTGGAGAGTTTTTTCATAAATGGGTGTTGAATTTTGTCAAAAGCTTTTTCTGCATCTATTGAGGTGATCATATGGTTTTTATTCTTCAAATTGTTAATGCAGTGTATCACATTGATTGATTTGCATATATTGAAGAATCCTTGCATCCCTGGGATAAATCCCACTTGATCATGGTGTATGATCCTTTCAATGTGTTGTTGGATTCTGTTTGCTAGTATTTTGTTGAGGATTTTTGCATCTATATTCATCAGTGATATTGGTCTGTAATTTTGTTTTTTTGTAGTATCTTTGTCTGCTTTTGGTATCGGGGTGATGGTGGCCTCATAGAATGAGTTTGGGAGTGTTCCTTCCTCTGCAATTTTTTGGAAGGGTTTGAGAAGGATGGGTGTTAGCTCTTCTCTAAATGTTTGATAGAATTCACCTGTGAAGCCATTTCGTCCTGGACTTTTGTTTGTTGGAAAATTTTAAATCCCAGTTTCAATTTCATTACTTGTGATTGGTCTGTTCATATTTTCTATTCCTTCCTGGTTCAGTCTTGGAAGATTATACCTTTCTAAGAAGTTTTCCATTTCTTCCAGGTTGTCCATTTTTTTGGCATAGAGTTGCTTGTAGTAGTCTCTTAGGATGCTTTGTATTTCTGCGGTGTCTGTTGTAACTTCTCCTTTTTCATTTCTAATTTTATTGATTTGAGTCCTCTCCCTCTTTTTCTTGATGAGTCTGGCTAATGGTGTATCAATTTTGTTTATCTTCTCAAAGAACCAGCTTTTAGTTTTATTGATCTTTGCTATTGTTTTCTTTGTTTCTATATCATTTATTTCTGCTCTGATCTTTATGATTTCTTTCCTTCTGCTAACTTTGGGTTTTGTTTGTTCTTCTTTCCCTAGTTCCTTTAGGTGTAAGGTTAGATTGTTTATTTGAGATTTTTCTTGTTTCTTGAGGTAGGCTAGTATAGCTATAAACTTCCCTCTTAGAACTGCTTTTGATGCATCCCATAGGTTTTGGATCATCATGTTTTCATTGTCATTTGTCTCTAGGTATTTTTTGATTTCCTCTTTGATTTCTTCAGTGATTTCTTGGTTATTTAATAACGTATTGTTTAGCCTCCATGTTTGTGTTTTTTACATTTTTTCCCCTGTAATTCATTTCTAATCTCATAGTGTTGTGGTCAGAAAAGATTCTTGATATGATTTCAATTTTCTTAAATTTACTGAGGCTTGATTTGTGACCCAAGATGTGATCTATCCTGGAGAATGTTCCATGCGCACTTGAGAAGAAAGTGTAATCTGCTGTTTTTGAATGGAATGTCCTATAAATATCAATTAGATCTACCTGGTCTATTGTGTCATTTAAAGCTTCTGTTTCCTTATTTATTTTCATTTTGGATGATCTGTCCATTGGTGTAAGTGAAGTGTTAAAGTCCCCCACTATTATTGTGTTACTGTCGATTTCCTCTTTTATAGCTGTTACCAGTTGCTATATGTATTGAGGTGCTCCTATGTTGGATGCATATATATTTATAATTGTTATATCTTCTTCTTGGATTGACCCTTTCATCATTATGTAGTGTCCTTCCTTGTCTCTTATAACATTATTTTAAAATCCATTTTATCTGATATGAGAATTGCTACTCCAGCTTTCTTTTGATTTCCATTTGCATGGAATATCTTTTTCCATCCCCTCACTTTCAGTTTATATGTGTCCCTAGGTCTGAAGTGGGTCTCTTGTAGACAGCGTATATATGGGTCTTGTTTTTGTATCCATTCAGCAAGCCTGTGCCTTTTGGTTAGAGCATTTAATCCATTCATGTTTAAGGTAATTATCGATATGTATGTTCCTATGACCATTTTCTTAATTGTTTTGGGTTTGTTTTTGTCAGTCCTTTTCTTCTCTTGTGTTTCCCACTTGGAGAAGTTCCTTTAGCATTTATTGTATAGCTGGTTTGGTGGTGCTGAATTCTCTTAGCTTTTGCTTGTCTGTAAAGCTTTTGATTTCTCCATTGAATCTGAATGAGATCCTTGCTGGGTAGAATAATCTTGGTTGTAGGTTCTTCCCTTTCATCACTCTAAGTATATCATGCCACTCCCTTCTGGCTTGTAGAGTTCCTGTTGAGAAATCAGCTGTTAACCTTATGGGAGTTCCCTTGTATGTTATTTTTCGTTTTACCCTTGCTGCTTTCAATAATTTTTCTTTGTCTTTAACTTTTGCCAATTTGATTACTATGTGTCTCAGTGTGTTTCTCCTTAGGTTTATCCTGTATGGGACTTGCTGTGCTTCCTGGACTTGGGTGGCTATTTCCTATCCCATGTTAGGGAAGTTTTTGACTATAACCCTTCAAATATTTTTTCTGGTCCTTTCTCTCTCTCTTCTCCTTCTGGGACCCCTATAATGCAAATGTTGTTGCATTTAATGTTGTCCCAGAGGTCTCTTAGGCTGTCTTCATTTCTTTTCATTCTTTTTTCCTTATTCTCTTCCACAGCAGTGAATTCCACCATGCTGTCTTCCAGGTCACTTATCCATTCTTCTGCCTCCGTTGTTCTGCTGTTGATTCCTTCTAGTGTAGTTTTCATTTCAGTTTTTGTATTGTTCATCTCTGTTTGTTTGTTCTTTAATTCTTCTAGGTCTTTGTTAAACATTCTTGCATCTTCTCAATCTTTGCCTCCATTCTTTTTCCAAGGTCCTGGATCATCTTTACTGTGATTATTCTGAATTCTTTTTCTGGAAGGTTGCCTATCTCCAATTCATTTAGTTGTTTTTCTGGGGTTTTATCTTGTTCCTTCATCTGGTACATAGCCCTCTGCCTTTTCATCTTGTCTATCTTTCTGTGAATGTGGTTTTTGTTCCACAGGCTGCAGGATTGTAGTCGAGGCTGTCTGTTGTACCATTTATTTTTTTGAGTTCTCAGGCATGGTTTGGCAGTGCAAAAACTATAACATTAACAAATTCAATAAAAATTAATATATGGAAAAAATAGGCAATTTAGATTTATGAGTGTAGCTTCAGAAAGACAGAACTCAGAGGCTGGGGATTTTTTTAAAAATAAATTTATTTATTTATTTATCTATCTATTTATTTATTTATTTATGGCTCTGTTGGGTCTTCATTGCTGCACGCAGGCTTTCCCTAGTTGCAGCGAGTGTGGGCTACTCTTTGTTGTAGTGCGCGGGCTTCTCATTGGAGTGGCTTCTCTTATTGTGGAGCATGGGCTCTAGGTGTGCAGACTTCAGTAGATGCAGTATGCAAGCTCAGTAGTTGTGGCTCACAGGCTCTAGAGCGCGGGCTCAGTAGTTGTGGTCCACGGGTTTAGATGCTCTGTGGCATGTGGGATCTTCCTGGACCAGGGCTCGAACCCGTGTCCCCTGCATTGGCAGGTAGGTTCTTAACCCTGGGCCACCAGAGAAGCCCTGAGGCTGGGGCTTTAAACTGGGATTCACTAAGACATATATAATATATAAAGCCTCAGGACTGGCTATACTTATACCTAGGGAATGATTGTAGATAGAGAAGAGAGGACAGCTGAGGGAGGCCAGGGTCACTTGAGCATTTAGGATCTAGAGGAGGATGCTGAGAAGGAAAGGGCAGTGAAAGAGGAGGAAACCCAGAAGAGGGTGGTATCCCAAGGTCAAGGAAATAAAATGTCCTGAGGAGAAGGGAGTTATCAGTGGTGCCAAACACTGCTCAGAGACTCAATACAATGGAACTGAGTCTCATTGAAATCAGAAGGAAGACCGTTAGCTGAGAGTGAGATCAGGGAGAGGATCTTGGAGGTTTGTGAAGGAAAAAGAGTGGAGGGTGAAATGATGAGCAGAATGCAGGGGCTTGCTGGTCTGGAGTTCTGGGATCATAAATTTAAAATGAAGCCATGTAGGGCTTCCCTGGTGGTGCAGTGGTTAAGAATCCACCTTCCAATGCATGGGACACAGGTTCAAGCCCTGGTCCTGGAAGATCCCACATGCTGCGGAGCAACTAAGCCTGTGCACCACAACTACTGAGCCTGCGCTCTAGAGCCCGCGAGCCACAACTACTGAGTCCGAGTGCCACAACTACTGAAGCCCATGTGCCTAGAGCCCATGCTCTGCAACAGGAGAAACCACCCAATGAGAAGCCTGCGCACCGCAGCGAAGAGTAGCCCCCACTCACCGCAACTAGAGAAAAGCCCACGTGCAGCAACAAAGACCCAATGCAGCCAAAAATAAAAATAAATAAATAAATTTATTTTAAAAAATAAATAATAAACAATTCATTTTAAAAAAAATGAGGCCATGTAGCAAGGATGTGGGTCTTTGTCCAGCCACTTGCTTAGATGCAGGGGAAAGAAAGAAGCTAGAGACATAGGAGGGTATCAAAGAGAGGGATGCTTGAAGGTGAGTTCTTGGAAATGGTGCAGTTGTTGGTAATGATGAAGCCTAGGGTGTGACTATAAGAGTGGGTGACTGAGGTAGAGAGAAAGTCTCGATCATTGAAGCAGAAGAATCAGGAAACTAAGAGGCCTGGGTGTGGATAGATTATTTAAAAAGATGTCTGAAATGGCAGGGGAAGAGCATAGAATAAGACAGGTCCTAAAATCGTCAATGAATAAGAAGGTATGACCAGCTGGCCAGCAGAGAGCAGGAAAGAGGGTGGTATCATTTGATGGCACATGCTTCCAAAGATTCAGTTAATTGTCACTGTTGTTATTTTTTATTTAATGATGCTGCTCCATCTTATTGAGATGCCACAGATGAGCCCATACCAGCCCTCTCATTGAACCACAAAGCAGCAGAGCTGAAAAGAGAACAGCCTTTCCCAAATCTCAGACATCTGAGCAGTACCGCCACAGTATTTGCCTAATCTGCTTGTTGCCCATTAGTAATATTTTTCTTTAGACTGACTCATTTTTGTTAAAATATATTTAAGATGGATTGGGAGTTTGGGATTAGGTGATGCAAACTATTATATATAGAATGGATAAACAACAAGGTCCTACTGTATAGCACAGGGAACTATATTCAATATCCTGTGATAAATCATAATGGAAAAGAGTATGAAAAATAATATACACACACATATATATATATAACTGAATCACTTTGCTGTACAGTAGAAATTAACACAACACTGTATTTTTTAAATTTATTTTTATTTTTTGGTCATGGCACGCTGCATGTGGGATCTTAGTTCCCTGGCCAGGGATCGAACCAGCACCCCCTGCATTGGAAGGGTGGAGTCTTAACCACTGGACCGCCAGGGAAGTCCCAACACAACATTGTAAATCAACTATTCTTTAATAAAATAAAAATTTTAAATATATATTTATTTAAAAAGCAAACAGACTCACAGATATAGAAAACAAATTTATGGTTACCAAAGGGGAAAGGAGGAGGGGGAGGGGTAAATTAGGAGTTTGGGATTAGCAGATACAAACTACTGTGTAGCTCAATTCAGTATCTTATAATAAACTATAATGGTAAATAATCTGACGGATAAAACTAAATCACTTTGCTGTACACCAGAAACTAACACAACATTATAAGTCAACTACACTTCAATAAAAAATAAATAAAAAGGAAACTTGATTTCACTATGTAAATTAAAAATGTCTCACTTTCCATAAGCAGAAAGTAACCATAAAACAGATGCCATGTTCCTAGAGATTATCATACTAAGTGAAGTAAGTCAGACAGAGAAAGACAAATAACATGGATCACTCATATGTGGAATCTAATCTAAAAAATACAAATGAGCTTATTTACAACACAAAAGCAGACTTTTTTTTTTTTTTTTTTTTTGTGGTACGCGGGCCTCTCACTGTTGTGGCCTCTCCCGTTGCGGAGCACAGGCTCCAGACGCGCAGGATCAGTGGCCATGGCTCACCGGCTCAGCAGCTCCGCGGCATGTGGGATCCTCCAGGACCGGGGCACGAACCCGCGTCCCCTGCATCGGCCAGTGGACTCTCAACCACTGCGCCACCAGGGAAGCCCAAAAGCAGACTTATTGATATCAAAAACAAACTTATGGTTACCAAAGGGGAAACGTGGGGGGAAGAGGTAAATCAGGAGCTCGGGCTGAACGTACCCACCCTACTATATATAAGATAGGTAACCAACAAGGACCTCCTGTAAAGCACAGGGAACTCTACCCAATATTCTGTGATAACCTATATGAGAAAAGAATCTAAAAAAGAATTAACATATGTATATGTATAACTGAATCACTTTGCTGTACAACAGAAACTAACACAACATTGTAAATCAACTATACTTCAATAAAATTTTTAAAAAAGAAGTGTCATAAAAACCCATAAAGGGCTTCCCTGGTGGCACAGTGGTTGAGAGTCCGCCTGCCGATGCAGGGGACACGGGTTCGTGCCCCGGTCCAGGAGGATCCCACATGCTGCGGAGCGGCTGGGCCCGTGAGCCGTGGCCGCTGAGCCTGCACGTCCGGAGCCTGCGCTCCGCAACGGGAGAGGCCGCAGCAGTGAGAGGCCCACGTATCACAAAAAAAAACAACAACCCATAAAGAACAGATATGAAGTCTTTCAGTGTTCAGCTGAGGAGATGAACTTTGTGTTAATGGGGGGCATTTTAAATCGAAGTGACTTATCCGCATCGCCATGTAAGTTACCACGCCTGTCTCCCCCTTCCTACACATTTCCAGTTCCTGCAGCAGTTACCCCTACTGAAGCTGCCATTTATCGGCCCTCTGTGCTTTTGAACCCACGAGCACCGCAGCCATCCCCGGCATACTACCCAGCGAGCATTCAGGTCTTTGTGAACTACACAGCGTACTAGCCCAGTGTTTGAAAGATGTCTGGTGATTCTGAAACCGTCAGAAATAAGACAATTTCTAGCAACTTCAGGGAAAGTTTGTCTATACTCAGGCTGCAGTATTTTCAGCAAACATGATTGGACAGTGGGCCTGTGCCCTATATTTTGGTGGAGTGAAAAATTTGAGCCAATGAAGCCAAATCCTTACAGCAAGCAGCAGGCTTGACTCCTTGCTGATTGCAAGTGGGCATTTATTTATTTTTTAAAAATTTTATTGAAGTAGTTGATTTACAATGTTGTGTTAATTTCTGCTGTACAGCAAAGTGATCCATTATACATATATATATATTCTTTTTCATATTCTTTTCCATTATGGTTTATCACAGGATATTGAATATTGTTCCCTGTGTTATACAGTAGGACCTTGTTATTTATCCATTCCCTATATAATAGTTTGCATCTGCTAATCCCAAACTCTCAATCCTTCCCTCTCACCCCCTACCCCACCCTCTTGTCAACCACGAGTCTGTTTGCTATACCTGTGAGTCTGTTTCTGTACCAATGATAAGTTCTTTTGTGTCATATTTTAGATTCCACATATAAGTGATATCATATGGTATTTGTCTTTGTCTGAATTACTTCACTTAGTATGATAATCTCTGGGTCCATACATGTTGCTACAAATGGCATTATTCATTCTTTTCTATGGCTAATATTCCATTGCATATATATACCACATCTTCTTTTTTTAAACTTTTTTTTTGGCCGCACTGTGTGGCATGCAGGATCTTAGTTCTCCAACAGGGATCAAACCCGAACCCCCTGCAGTGGAAGCACAGAGTCTTAACTGCTGGACCACCAGGGAAGTCCCCTACCACATCTTCTTTATCCATTCATCTGTTGATAGACATTTAGGTTGCTTCCATGTCCTGGCTATTGTAAAATAGTGCTGCAATGAACATTGTGGTACATGTCTCTTTTTGAATTATTGTTTTCTCAAGGTATATGCCCATTAGTGGGATTGCTGGGTCATATGGTAGTCCTATTTTTAGTTTTTTAAGTGTTTTACTGCTCTCCATAGTGGCTGTATCAATTTACATTCCCACCAGCAGTGCAGAAGGGTTCCCTTTTCTCCACACCCTCTCCAGCACTTATTGTTTGTAGATTTTTGGATGATGGCCATTCTGAGTGGTGTGAGGTGATACCTCATTGTAGTTTTGATTTGCATTTCTGTAATAATTAGCAATGTTGATCATCTTTTCATGTGCCTAGTGGCCATCTTTATGAATGCACGTGTTTCTTTGAGTTACTCATAATGTCCTTAGCTTGACTGCAATGCCATGCAGATTTACATGGCTGCTGTTTTTGTTGACTTTGCATTACTTGGATTAACACCTTGAATTGAGAGTCAAACATTCCCTCTTCACTGACCAGCAACGGACCTTTAACTGCAGTAGGAAAAATAAAAATAAGAAACAAAAACCATTTTGTGTGAAAGTTGGTGATAACTGGCACTTAAGTTCAGAAAAACAGTTCTTTATACCTGCTGCCTTAAGATGCTGTCTGCCCAAAGCTCTGAAAGACTTTGATAGGCGGTAATACTTAACTACAATACTACTGAGTTTTTGTAGAAAGGTTACATTTGATAATAAAACTTGCCTGCTTTAAAAAGAGAGGGAGAAGAATGGAATAGTTAATGACCAGTCAGAAATAATGGGATATTTGCTCCACATTTTGAGTTTGAGGGAAAAACGAAGTTCTACTTCAATAAGAGGAGTCACTTTGTTTTTGCTTTTAATGTTAACCATCACCAAGAATCAGAAAGGGAAAAAGATACCTACTACAGACAAAATTATTGTCAAGTGATGGTTTGCTATTTTCCTGGGAAGAAGCATGGAAATTCCTTCTACGGAAATTCCTATCAACTGTACTGGCTGTACTTCCATGCAATAGGGCAGAAGGTGTGAAACACACACCAGCTTACTCTGAACCTTCCAGAGAGCTGTGGTATAATTCATACACCTCTGTGAGTCATCACAGCACTGTTTCCTTGATTTCATTTTCTGGTTACAATTAGTTTAATGTGCCTGTGACCTATAAAATCATTTATAATAGCAGAGGACTGTGTTTTCATAATTTGTGCGTCATCACTTTGTTCCCAAGTAAGTATTGTCATCAGCTTTATCGAGATGAGGCTGTACTAATCTGGCCATGGAGGAAATTATTCCTGAACTCTGTCTGCTTTCAGAAGTAGTAATTTCCTGCCATTCTGGCCCATTGCTTAAAAAAAAAAAATCAATGTTATTGCAGTATAATTTGTATTCAACACAACGCACCCAGTATAGGGGTATATTTCTATGAGTTTTGACAGATTTATATGCCCATGTAACCACCACCATAATCAAGATAGATATTATTTCCATCACTCCAAAATATTCCCCGTCAATCCACCACCCCCATCCTTGGAGCTAGGCAGCCACTTATCTGCTTTCTGTCACTTTAGATTAGAATTTCTTTTTCTGTAGTTTCAGATAAATGAGATCATAAAGCATGTATTCTTGTGTCTAATTCCTTTAGTTCAACATATGTTCATTTTTTGGTTATTTTTATTATGGTAAAATACATATAAAATAAAACTTACCATCTTAACCATTTTTAAGTATACACTGCAGTGGTATTAAATACATTCATAATGTTGTGCAACCAACATCACCATCCATCTCTATAGCTCTTCATTTTGTAAAACCAAAATTCTATACCCATTAAACAGTAACTCCCAATTCCCCATTCCCCCCAGCCCCTGGCAACCACCATTCTACTTTCTGTCTCTAGGATTTTCACTACTCTAAGTACCTCATGTATGTGTGATCATGCAGTATTTGTCTGTTTGTGACTGACTTATTTCACTTAGCATGGTGTCCTCAAGTTTTATCCATGTTGTAGCATGTGTCAGAATCTTCTTCCTTTTAAAGGCTGAATAATATTCCATTGTGTGTATTATCACGTTTTGTTTATCCATTCATCCGTCGATGGACACTTGGGTTACTTCCATGTTTTAGCTATTGTGAATAATGCTGCTATGAACATGGGTGTACAAATATAATATCTCTTCAAGATGCTGCTTTAAATTCTTTTGGGTACATACTACTCAGAAGTGGAATTGCTGGATCATATGGTAGTTCTTTTTTTATTTTTGAGGAACCATCATACTGTTTTCCACCATCTGACATTCCCATCAACTGTGCACAAGTGTTCCGGTTTTTCTACATCTTTGCCAATACTTGTTATTTACTTTTTTTTTTTAAACATTATCCATCCTAATGGGAGTGAGGTGGTATCTCACTGTAGTTTTTTAAAAAATAAATTTATTTACTTTATTTTTGGCTGTGTTGGGTCTTCATTGCCGTGTGCAGGCTTTTCTCTGGTTGTGGCGAGCGGGGGCTACTCTTTGCTGCGGTGCACAGGCTTCTCATTTCAGTGGCTTCTCTTGTGTGGAGCACAGGCTCTAGGCGCGTGGGCTTCAGTAGTTGTGGCACACAGGCTCAGTAGTTGTGGCTCGCGGGCTCTAGAGCACAGCTCCTAGAGTGGGTTCTCCATGTTCCTCAGCATATGGAAGCTTCCAGGACCAGGGCTTGAACCCATGTCCCCTGCATTGGCAGGCAGATTCTTAACCACTGGGCCACCAGGGAAGCCGCAGTGTCATAAAGATTTTGCTGTGTTTTCTTCTAAGAGTTTTATAGTTTTAGATCTTACATTTAGGTATTTGGTTCATTTTTGTATATGGAGTTAGATAAGGGTCCAACTTCATTTTTTTGCATGTGTATATCCACTTTTCCCACACCATTTGTCAAAAAGACTGTCCTTTCCCTCATTAACTGGTTTCGGCATCCTTGTCAAAATTCATTGGACCAAGTATTTGAGGGTTTATTTCCTGACTCTTGTTTTCTATTCCATGTCTGTCTTTATGCCAGTACCATACTATTTTGAGTCCTGTAACTTTGTAGTAAGTTTTGAAATTAGGAAGTATGACCCTTCTAGCTTTGTTTTTGTTTCTCAAGATTACTTTGGCTATTCGGGGTCCTTTGAGATTCCATATGAAATTTAGGATGGCTTTTTTCTGTCTGTAAAAAACATCATTGGGGGACTTCCCTGGTGGCCCAGTGGGTAAGACCCTGCGCTCCCAATGCAGGGGACCCGGGTTCAATCCCTGGTCAGGGAACTACATCCCACATGCATGCCACAACTAAGAGTTCGCATGCTGCAACTAAGAGCCCACATGCCACAACAAAGATCCTGTGTGCCACAACTAAGACCCAGCACAGCCAAAATAAATAATAAATATATATAAAAAACCATTGGGGTTTTGATAGGGATTGCAGTGAATTTGTAGATTGCTTTGGGTAGTATTGACAGCTTAACAATACCCTTTTCCAATCCATGAACATGGAATATGTTTCCACTGATTTGTATCTTCTTTCAGCAGCGTTTTGTAGTTTTCATTGTACAAGTCTTTCTCAGCATATGCTTTTCAGTTTCCTCTGTGTTGTTTATGTGTGTTAAAGGTTTATTCCTTCTTATTGCTGCATAGTATTCCATTTCATGGATATATCTTAATTTGTTTATTCACTCACCAGTTGATGGACACTGAGTTCTTTCCAGTTTGGGGCTATGATGAATAAAGCTGCTATGAACATTAAAGTACACGTTTTTGGGTGGATATGTGTCTTCATTTCTCTAGGGGTGGAATTGCTATGTCATGTATTAAATGTCAAACTATTTTTCAAAGGAGTTGTACCATTTTACTTTCCCACTGGCAATGAATGGGAATCTCACCAGGTGCTCCCCCTTCTCATCAACAACCTTTTGAATTTTAACCATTGAAATGGATGTATAGTGGTATATTGGTGTGGTTTTAATTTTCACTTCCCTGATGGCAAATTATATTCAGCATCTACTCTTGTGCCTGGTGGCCTTTTTATATCTTCTTTTGTTCAATTTTTGTTCAATTTTTTTGCCCATTATTTAAATTGAGTGGTTCATCTTCTTACGATTGAGTTGTAAGTGTTCCTTTTACATTTTTAAAAATTTTTTATTTGTTTATTATTTAGTTATTTATTTTTGGCTGCACTGGATCTTCTTTGCTGTGTGCAGGCTTTCTCTAGTTGTGGTGAGCAAGGGCTACTCTTTGTTGCGGTGTGTGGGCTTCTCATTGCGGTGGTTTCTATTGTTGTGGAGCACGAGCTCTAGACACGTGGGCTTCAGTAGTTGCAGCACATGGGTTCAGTAGTTGTGGCTCATGGGCTCTAGAGTGCAGGCTCAGGAGTTGTGGCACGTGGGTTTAGTTGCTCTGCAGCATGTGGGATCATCCCGGACCAGGACTCGAACTCATGTCCCCTGCATTGGCAGGCAGATTCTTAACCACTGTGCCACCAGGGAAGCCCTCTTTTTACAGTTTTGATGTAAGTACTTAGTACTGTGCATATTTTCTTTCAAATCTCTTACCTCTTTGTTCTCTCTTAACTTTTTGTTCTCTCTCTCTCTCTCTTCTTTTTTTTGCAGTACACGGGCCTCCCACTGTTGTGGCCTCTCCCATTGCAGAGCACAGGCTCCGGACGCACAGGCTCAGGGGCCATGGCTCACGGGCCCAGCCGCTCCGTGGCATGTGGGATCCTCCCAGACCGGGGCATGAACCCGTGACCCCTGCATCGGCACGTGGACTCTCAACCACTGTGCCACCAGGGAAGCCCACTTTTTGTTCTCCTGATGCTCTTTTGAAGAGCAGAAATTTTTAGTTTTGATATATTTCTTAAAATTTCCATCCAACTTAAATATTTTGTTACTTCTCTTGTGATCTCTTTGTTGACTCATGGATTATTTAGAATTGTGTTTTAAATTTACTATTTGGGGGAGTTTTCTAGATATATTTCTCTAACTGATTTCTAATTTAATTTTTTGTGGCTAGAGAACATATTCTGTATGCTGTCAACTTGAAAAAATTTATCAAGACTTGTTATGTGGCCAATGATAGGGTCTATTTTAGTGAATCTATGTACAAGAATGTGTATTCTTTTGTTCTTCAGTGGAGTGTTCTGGTCATGTCAACAGGGTCAGCATTAAAATCTGCATCCTTACTGAGTTTCTGTCTCTTTGTTCTTGCAGTTAGGGAGAGGGGAAGTCTTGAAATCTCCAACTAAAACTTTGGGTTTGTTGACAGCATACGTTGGGTCTTGCCTTTTTATCCAACCTCACAATCTCTGTCTTTTAATCCAAGTGTTTAAACCATTTTGATTTAATATAATTATTTATATGATTGGGTCTAAATCTACTGTCTTGTATTCTTGTTAATTGACCCTCTTATTCTTTGTTCCCTCTCTCTCTTTTTCTGCCTTCTTTTGGATGTAACTGAGTAATTTTGAGATTTCCATTTTATCTCTACTGTTGGCTTATCAGCTATTCCTCTCTGTATTAATATTTTAATTATCTCATTAAGGTTTATAACATGTATACTTACCTTATCACAGCCCATCTTCTAATAATGTTGTACCCTTACAATCATATACTTCCATCCCCCACCCCCGTCTTTTATGCTTTTACTTCCATATATAATTTGAACCTCAATTCTACTCTTTCCCAAATCATGCCCTACAATTTCTGGCTGCCTGAGTTTCCTTGAGCTCTAATCTTTATCTCCTGCACTCAATAAGGGTCCTGGGCTCTGATTAGGTCTCCCCTCCTCTTGCCTATGGTCCGGAAATTGCTTCTGGGCAGAAGCTGGGGTAGTTATAGGGCTCATTTCCTTTGTTTATCCATCTCTCAGGCATCCAGTCCTGTGTTTCATGCTGTCCAATGTCTGGAAACTGCTGTTTCATATATATATATGTGTTCAGTTTTCTAGTTTTTTACTATGGGAGGATGACTCTGATTCTTGTTACTCACCAACATAGGAGGTGGAAGGCTCAGCATTACTTACTTGAATCTTCTCCTGAGTGATAATGTTTTTGAAATCATGGATTTTTTATGGTCCTTATATTATTTATATTCATTTAAAAATAAGTAACTATTAACATGCAAACATGTGACAATTAAAATAATTTTGCTTAGTACCAGTGGTATATGTACCTGCTTTGGAAAACCCTGAGCCAGTCTAATCTCAAAGTGTTATAATAGGTGGAAAACAGAGGATGAGTGTCATGCCCAATGTCACACAGACTGTTAATTTCAGATTCTGATCTAAAACTCAGGAGGGAGACTTCCCTGGTGGCACAGTGGTTAAGAATCCACCTGCCAATGCGGGGGACACGGCTTCAAGCCCTGGTCCTGGAAGATCCCACATGCCACGGAGTAGTTAAGCCCGTGTGCCACGACTACTGAGCCTGCACTCTAGAGCTTGTGAACCACAACTACTGAGCCCGCACGCCTAGAGCCCATGCTCTTCAACAAGAGAAGCCACCACAATGAGAAGCCCGTGCACTGCAAAGAAGAGTAGCCCCAGCTCGCTGCAACTAGAGAAAGCCCGCGTGCAGCAACAAAGACCCAAAGCAGCCAAAAATAATAATAATAAATAAATAATTTAAAAAAACCCCCAAAAACTCAGGAGGTTTTTCAACTTCTAGATAATTTCCACCCCCACTGCATTTTCTTCTGCTTTCTCTAGCTCTTTCCACATCCAGATTTGAAAAGGAAGCTTCTAGGGGAAGAATCAGATTCTACAAACATGTACTGAGTACCTGCTCTTTGCCTAGTCATCATTCAGTCATCATATCAAATGTTATTTTTCTCATGGAAACTTTTTCTGACAATTAAGGCTAGATCAGTTTCCCCTTTGAAACATTCCTTCATAGCCCATTTACAATTTGTAGTTATGTATGTATTAGTGTGATTATTTGATTAATGTTTTCTTCTCTACTGTGGTCACTGTATAAGGACAGGGGGGCTGGGTCTGTTTATTTTTCTCTTTTTCTTTTTTTAAACTTTTATTTTATTATTATTTTAAAAATATTTTATTTATTTATTCATTTTTGGCTGCTTGGGTCTTAGTTGCGGCATGCAGGCTCTCTAGCTGAGGCGCACGAGTTCAGAAGTTGCGGGATCAGTAGTTGCGGCATGGGCTTAGCTGCTCCGCAGCATGTGGGATCTTAGTTCCCCCACCAGGGATCGAACCCACATCCCCTGCATTGGAAGGCGGATTCTTAACCACTGGACCACCAGGGAAGTCCTTTCTTTTCTTTCTTTTTTTTTTCCACTCACCACTCTTCCTCTAGCGCTCAATGCCTAGAATGTGGAAGGCACTCCATAAGTATTTGTTGAACAAATATAGTAAAAAAGAACATCAATAAAGAAGCTGTAAACCACTCAAAGACTCAAAGAAGTGCCTGTATAAGACCTGATCCGGACTTCCTGGTTGGGCTCCAGAAAGCAAAAGACCTGGAGAGCTTCCCCAGATTGGTTGAAGTGGCCCCACTATGTGGGGATTTGTCCTGTAGGCCCCTCTGGTGGAGTTGTTGCCAGCTGCCTTTCAGTCTCCACCTTGGAAGAATGCCAGGGCATCCTCAAGGACACCCAATTAGCCAACATCACCAGGGTACCTGAGCTTCAATATTGACCTGAGGACTTTCCTGGTGGTCCAGTGGTTAAGACTCTGCCCTTCCAAAGCAGTGGCGCGGGTTTGATCCCTGGTCGGGGAACTAAGATCCCACATGCTGCTGCATGGCAAGGCCAAATATATATATATACATACACATACCTGAGATCCGACCATCACAGATGACCCATCAGAAATCTAAACTTGTGAGTATCATGGGACTCAAGATGAGGGGGAAGAAAGATTAAGAACAAAAGAAGCAATCTTTACACATACTGCTAACCAGCAGGTGGAGGGACAGTCTTATCAAAGAAGGGTCACAGGGATTGGCATCCTGATAGCAATCCTGGGAATTTTTCTGCTCATCTGCTGTTGGTATTGTAGAAGATGTAGTGGATAAAGAACCTTGAAGGACAAAAGCCTTCTTGCTGGTACTCAAAGTACCTTGACAGGAAGAAGCCCACATGATGGGCTTGCCCACCAGGACAGCAAACTGCCTTTTCAAGGGAACAATTGTACTCCTGTGATTCCCAATGATCTACCTGCCCATGAGAAACTCTGAAGAACCGTTGCCATCACCTTATTCACCTTTAGAGCCAACAAGTCACCTCAGAGGTGCTGAAATGATTTGCTTCATGCTTTTGCTTAAATTTAACACAGGTGGGCTCCCCTGGTGGCGCAGTGGTTGAGAGTCCGCCTGCCGATGCAGGGGACACGGGTTCGTGCCCCGGTCCGGGAAGATCCCACAGGCCGCGGAGCGGCTGGGCCCGTGAGCCACAGCCACTGAGCCTGCATGTCCGGAGCCTGTGCTCCGCAACAGGAGAGGCCACAACAGTGAGAGACCCGCGTACCGCAAAAAAAAAAAAAATTTAACGCAGGTGTCTAATGTTCTTGATTAGCCTTTAAAAAGGAGGAACAATGTACATCATCTCTAATAATAAGCTTTGTGTCAGATTCTTCGTAGGGTGATGTTATAGGCAGAGTTGTGTTCCCCAAATATCCATATGTTGAAATCTTAATCCTCAGTACCTCAGAATGTGCCCGTATTTGGAGACAGGGTCTTTAAAGAAGTAATTAAATTAAAATGAGGTCATTCAGGTGGGCCACAGTCCAACATGATTGAAGAGGAGATTAAAACACAGAGGGAATTGGGTATCTCCCTTCCTCCATGTAGAAGCCTAGAGCCAGCTGGAGCTGGTATTTCTCTTTCCCCAGGTCACTTAGACCCTGATAAAACCCCAGCCGGTTAGGCTCTGGTTAAGCAGTTTCTCCTGAGAGCAGGTCTTGTTAAGAAGAACAGAACTGTCTGGTGTCTTTTAAATGGGTTATTTCTCCTCTCCCCCTGCAGGAAGCATCGGGGTGGAGGTGGGGGTCTTTTCTATATTCACTGTGAGAACCTGGTCAGGCTCCTGGAGGTAAACTCACAAAAGCATGGGGACCCCACCCCCATGATGGGGTGTCCCTGGAGTTTTTGGCTCTCAGACTCATCCACACTGGAGCCTCCAGCAATTCATCGATTACAGTCCAGGTTTTCCTGCCCCGGAACTGGCTCCCTTGGAGGTTTCTGCTTGTGGGTTTCTGCTCTGGTAAGTTGTGATTCTTTGTATTCACCGGACTGTCTTTCTAATTTGGGGTGCAGTGGCTTGCCCTGTGACCTCACTTCTTTGACAGATCTAAGAAGAGTTGCTGATTTTTCAGTTTGTTCAGTTTTTTGCTTGTTAGGATGGAGTGGCAACTCCCAGGCTCCTTACATGTTGGACTGAAACCAGAAGTCCTGTCCATCTGTTGTTTTAGGTAGTTTGTCCACCTTTATGTGAATCTGGAAGTTTGTGGGGATCTGATGGAGCATAGTTGGTGGATTGTTTCCTCATTATCCTTGTTGGCTTTGTTTGGTTCTTTAGAAGTGGGAAGATTGAAAACCAACCTGTCACCCTGCTCCCACCACATTAAAAAACATATATATATTTCAATGTCTAATGTATGCCAGGAATTGGGCTAGCCACTGATGATGCAGCAGCAGATAAGAAAGACCCTATCCCTCCCTCCTGGCACTTGCCTGCCCACCTGGAGGGAATCCATTCATTTTTAAAGTGCCAACCTCAAATGTTCCTTGCTTGCTCTGTAAATCTCAGCTGATCATATGCTTTGATGGGGAGACACCACCCTGCTGCCGAGTTCTTGGTTCTGAATTATACCAAGGTGCATCCAAAAGGTAGAGCAGGACTTCCCTGGTGGCGCAGTGGTTGAGAGTCCACCTGCTGATGCAGCGGACACAGGTTCGTGCCCCGGTTCGGGAAGATCCCACATGCCGCAGAGCGGCTGGGCCCGTGAGCCATGGCCGTTGAGCCTGCACGTCCGGAGCCTGTGCTCCGCAATGGGAGAGGCCACAACAGTGAGAGGCCCGCATACAGCAAAAAAAAAAAAAGAAAGAATCCGTCTGCCAATGCAGGGGACACGGGTTCAAGCCCTGGTCCAGGAAGATTCCACATGCCGCGGAGCAACTAAGCCTGTGCACCACAACTACTGAGCCTGCGCTCTAGAGCCTGCGAGCCACAACTACTGAGCCTGCGCTCTAGAGCTGGTGCTCCACAACAAAAGAAGCCACCGGGATGAGAAACCCGAGCACCGCAACAAAGAGTAGCCCCTGCTCGCCGCAATTAGAGAAAAGCCTGCACGCAGTGACAAAACCCAATGCAGCCAAAAATAATAAATAAGTAAATAAATTAATTTTTTTAAAAGGTAGAGCAAATACCAAAAAGAGGTGTCACTCCCATCTTTGCATGTCATATTAAATTACCCTCTGACCACGAGAGCTGCTGTGAGGCCAGGAGCTGAAGGCGTTTTGACTGAAGAGAAAATACTTTCCTGTTAGAATCTGCAGCTCCAGGTGATAAAAGAGAAGTTCATTCCTTGTGTGCCAACCTCAGAAGTAGACGGATGATACAATCTCACTTATGGAGACACATAAGTGATAAATGAATGAAGGGTGCTTGTATCAACATGTCTACACTCGTCTCTGGCCGATTCTGCTTCCATCAATCAAACAACCCCCCTTTGTTCCTAATCGTGTAGAACAAAGCTTCATATTTGAAATCAGCTTCAGAATCAGCAGCCACAATGGAGACTCCCAGGCTTATCCTACTTGTATCAACACTCCATTATAAACGATATAAACAAATGATGGGTCCAAGGATATGAAGGCTATCTGAGCAGTAAATGACTTTTTTTTAAGGTTTTGTTTTCATTTCTGTTTTAATCTAAGGGGTTAGATTAGTGAGCGCTATTGCCACCGGGCTCCAAAGGATCATGATTCTGTGATTCTGTGTTGCTATGGGGATGAGATTATATGACTCAAATGCACAGCATGTTCCGTTGCTAAGGTAATTATGGGCATCTTCACCCTCTTTATCAGGGCCTGCTTTGTCACCGATATTAGCTATGGGATAAAATGAGCTTGCGGCCTCGGGTGCCACGAGCCAGAAGTGAAAATCAGCTCTGTGGAAGGTTTTAGAGGAAGTGGAAAATTCCATTCGCTGGTTGACTTGGCTGGCCTCTTGGTGACAACCAGCAACATGGATTGCATGGTTACTACTGTTTTTCTGAAGAAAGCTAGTTCCAGGGTAGGAGACAGTGATTGCCATTTCCCAGGTGCCTGGTGGTATGATGGTTAAATGCCTTGCTCAGAGCCACCGGCAAGTAGGGACCCAGAAGGCTTGAGTGCTCCAGAAGATGTCAGACTTGTGTGGCGAAGGGGGGTGAAGATTGACTAAAACCGGGCTGAGGGAAACTTCTGTACTAATGGGCAATCGTATATCCTGCTGGGTTTTATGTATCTGCAAGGACATGTATCCACCATTGTAGCATCATATGGAATAACTTCACTGCCCTAAAATTCTTCTGTGCTCAGTCTAATCATCCCTCCCTCTTCCCTAACCCCTGGAAACCAGTGATCCTTTTACCGTCTCTGCCTTTTCCAGAATGTCATATAGTTGCAATCACATCATACCGTAGCCTTTTCAGATTGGCTTCTTTCACTTAGTAATATGCATTTAAGTTTCCTCCACGTCTTTTCATGGTTTAATAGCTCATTTCTTTTTAGTGCTGAGTAATATTCCATTGTCTGGATCGACCACAGTTTATTTATCCATTCACCTACTGATGGACATCTTGGTTGCTTCCAGGTTTTGGCAGTTATGAATAAAGCTGCTATAAACATCTGTGTGCACATTTTTGTGCAGACGTAAGTTTTCAGCTCCATTGGGTAAATACCAAGGAGTGTGACTGCTGGATCATATGGTAAGAATATGTTTAGTTTTATAAGAAACTGCCAGACTGTCTTCCAAAGTGGCTGTACCACTTTGCATTCCTACCAGCAATAAGTGAGAATTCTTGTTGTTCCACATCTTTACCAGCATTTGGGGTTGTCAGTGGTCAAGATTTTGACCATCCTCAGATGTGTAGTGATGTCTCATTGTTGTTTTAACTTGCAATTTTGTCTTTTTTTTTGGCTGCGCTGGGTTTTCATTGCTGCACGTGGGCTTTTTCTAGTTGCTGTGAGCAGGGGCTACTCTCTGTTGCAGTGCGTGTGCTTCTCATTGCGGTGGCTTCTCTTGTTGTGGAGCACGGGCTCTAGGCATGCAGGCTTTCAGTAGTTGTGGCACATGGGCTCAGTAGCTGTGGCTCGCAGGCTCTGGAGTGCAGGCTCAGTAGTTGTGGCACATGGGCTTAGTTGCTCTGCGGCATGTGGGTTCTTCCCGGACCAGGGATAGAACCTGTGTCCCCTGTGTTGGCAGGCAGATTCTTAACCACTGCACCACCAGGGAAGTCCCAATTTGCAATTTTCTAATGGCATATGGTTGCAGGGCAGGTCTAATCACAACAAATTCCCCCAATTTTTGTCTGAGAAAGTCTTTGTTTCTCCTTCACCTTTGAAACATAATTTTTCAGGGTACATGATTCGAAGTTGGTGGGTTTTTTTCTCTTGACACTTCAAATACTTTACTCTTGCTTGCATGGTTTCTGAGAAGTCAGATATAATTCTTGGCTTTGTTTCTCTACAGGTAAGCTGATTTTTTCCTCTGGTTTCTTTCAGGATTTTGTTCTTTTATCTTTGATTTTCTGACGTTTGAATATAATATGCCTAGGTACAGGATTTTCTTTGTTTTTTGTCATTTATCCTGATTGATGTTCTCTCAGCTTCCTGGATCTGTGGTTTGGAGTCTGACATAAATTTGGGGAAATTCTCAGTCATTATTCCTTCAAATATTTATTCTTCTTTCTCTCTTTCTTCTCCTTCTGGTATTTCCATTATTCATATGTTATGCCTTTTGAAATTGTCTCAGTTCTTGGCTATTCTATTCTGCTTTTTCATTCTTCTTCTTCTCTTTGCTTTTTAGTTTTTAAGGTTTCTGTTGAGATATCCTCAAGCTCAGAGATTCTTTCCTCAGCCATGTCCAGTCTATTAATGAGTACATCAAAGGCGTTCTTTATTTCTGTTACAGTGTTTTGATCTCTAGTATTCCTTTTTTGATTCTTTCTTAGAATTTCCATCCCTCTGCTTACATTATTCATCTGTTCTTACATGTTGACTACTTTTCCCATTAAAACCTTTAGAATATATATATATATATATTTTGTATCTAGTCGTTATTTTTTATTTTTTTAACATCTTTATTGGAGTATAATTGCTTTACAATGGTATGTTAGTTTCTGTTTTATAACAAAGTGAATCAGTTATACATATACATATATCCCCATATCTCTTCCCTCTTGCATCTCCCTCCCTCCCACCCTCCCTATCCCACCCCTCTAGGTGGTCACAAAGCACAGAGCTGATCTCCCTGTGCTATGTAGCTGCTTCCCACTAGCTATCTATTTTACGTTTGGTAGTGTATACATGTCCAATCGTAGTTTAAAAAAATTCCTTGTCGGGACTTCCCTGGTGGCACAGTGGTTAAGAATCTGCCCACCAATGCAGGGGACACGGGTTTGAACCCTGGTCCAGGAGGATCCCACATGCCGCGGAGCAACTAAGCCCATGTGCCACAACTACTGAAGCCCACAGTCCTAGAGCCTGTGCTTGGCAACCAGCGAAGCCACCGCAGTGAGAGGCCTGCACAACACAATGAAAAGTAGCCCCTGCTTGCTGCAACTAGAGAAAGCCTGCCCATAGCAACGAAGACCCAACACAGCCAAAAATAAATAATAAATAAAATAAATTAATTTTAAAAAACACAAGTAACCCCATATTAAAAAAAAATTCCTTGTCTGATAATCCCAACATTCCTGCGATATCTGACTCTCCTTCTGATGCCTGCTCAGTCTTCTCAGAGTGGTTTGTTGTCTTTTTTGTTTGTTTGTTTGGTTAGCTTTTGGTTTGGGGTTTTTTTGTTTTGGGTTTTTTTTTTTTTTGCATTTTAGTATGCCCTGTAATTTTTTTGTTGAAAGGTGGATATGATGTACTCGGTTAAAAAACCTGCTGTAGGGAGTTCCCTGGTGGTCCAGCCATTAGGACTCTGCACTTTCACTTTGAAGGGCCTGGGTTTGATCCTGGGGAGCTAAGATCCCACAAGCCCTACAGCATGGCCGGAAAAAAAACCCCTACCAAATGAAAAAATAAACAAACAAAAACCTGCTGTAAACTGGCCTTTAGTAATGTAATGGTAACGTGTGGAGGAAGGAGAAGTGCTTATAGTACAATGATTAGGATTCAGTCTTTTGATGAGTCTGTGCCTCTGGACTGTGAGCCTCACAAGTGGTTTTGAGCCCCTCCCGCCTCACCTCCTTCAGTGGGTTAATACAGCTGGAGGGGCGGGAGTTGGGTATTTCCCTCCCTTGGGTCAGTTAGGTTCTGATAAGACCCAAGCAGCTTAGGCTGTGGTTAACGAGTTTCTCCTGAGGGCAGACCTTGTTAAGGAAACCAGAATGTTCTGGTGTATTTAAAAATGGTTACCTCTCCCCTTCCCCTGCAGGAAGTATGAGGCGATTTTTCTCCTGTATTCACTGTGAGAACCTGGTCAGGCTCCTGGAGGTAAACTCACAAAAGCGTGGGGACCCCCCCGCCATGATGGGGTGTCCCTGGAGTTTTTGACTCTCAGACTCATCCACACGGAGCCTCCAGCAATTCATCAATTACAGTTCAGGTTTTCTTACCCTGGATTGGTCCATGTGGAGGTTTCTGCTCTGGTAAGTTGTGATTCTCTGTGTTCACCTCTCTTTCCAATTTTGGGGGGCAGCTGTTTGTCCTGTGACCTCACTTTTCTGATGAATCTAGGAAGATTGTTGATTTTTCAGTTTGTTCATCTTTTTACTTGTTGTGTGGATAGAGTGGTGACTTCTAAGCTCCTTCCAGCTGCCATGTGTTTTTCAGATAAACAGTTGACTTGTTGGGGTTTTGGAAAAGTGGGAACACAGTAGCCTTGAGGGAGGATTAATCCACCTCTGGAGATGTTGACGGAAACATTAGTTTTAATGGAAGACAGTGCAGGTTTTAAAAGAAGGAAGGCAGATTTTTATCTAGGCGCCTGAGACCCACATGGGTGGGGGTATGCAGTTTTTTCAAGTTAAGAATAAGAGATTTAGTTATTTAAATTTTTCTAAGAGGAGATTTCATTATGGGCCATTGATTTCTCAGTTGGAGCTTAATGATAACAGGGGTTCATAGAACTGAAATCTGGGGCTTAGTGTTGGCATTGTGTTATTTTAACTGTGCTGTCATTGGTTAATCGTTGAATTGTTATTGTCTCAAGAAAGTATGGGGCTACCTTATCATTTGGGTGAGTTTCCATGTTTGCAAAGAGGTTTGAGACAGAATGTGAGATTTGGAGCTGCTCTCCTGGGCAATATTTCTCAAAGAAATGAGTGAGAAACCCTGTTGGTTTATTTGCTTGTTTTGTATTATAATTATTACATTTTTGATAGAAGTATAGTTGATGTATAATAGTATACAAGTTACAGGTGTACAATATAGTAATTCAAAAATTTTAAAGGTTACACTTCATTTATCATTATTATTAAATATTTGCTATCTTCCTCATGTTGTACATTATATCCTTGTGGCTTATTTTTTACTGAATAATTTATACCTCTGAACTCCCTACCCCTATCTTGCCCCTCCCCCCTCTCTCTTCCCACTGGTAACCGCTAGTTTGGAGAAACCCTGTTTAATAGTTGCTTTAGGAATTCCAAGTTCAGCTCTCCAAATGGAGATGCTGAAGGAACCCCATCAGTTCCCATGGAAGATGGCCCAGTTTTTGGCTATGGGTAAAGAAAAGCAAATGCTACCTTGCAAGCCATGTATTCAGGATTCAAGTTGCCTATTATCTAAATCTCTAGTCTGATGAGGCTGTAATTCCTTGACCAATTTACATAAGCTACTGGATTGGATTAAACCAGAGGTTCTTAACTGGGGGCAATTTTGCTTCTTCTCCCTCCCCTGAGGATATCTGATAACGTCTGGTGAAATTTTTGGTAGTAAAATTGTGGAGGGTGCTACGGGCATCTGGATGCTGCTAAGGATTCTGCAATGCACAGGACAGCCCCCAGCCCCCAACAAAGAATTATCTGGCCCCAAAAGTCAGTAGTGCTGAGGTTGTAAAATCCTACTCAGTGGTATATATCTGAAGGTGGAATTGCTGGGGCACAGGGTATATGCATGTCCAACTTCACTAGAGAATACCAAAATGTTGCCCCATGCAGTTGTATTAATTTCCTCTGGTAATTAGTGTTCCAGTGATTTTACAGCCCTGCTCATCCTTGGAATTGCCAGTGCCAGTCTGGTGTTTATAATTTGCATTTCCTTGATCATTACTGAAGTCGAGCACCTTTTTGTGTCCTTAAATGTCCATCTGGGTTTTCTCTTCCTGAAAGTGCCTTCTCAAGTTTTTTTGACCTCTTCTTTTTTCTATTGCATCATCTGCTTCTTTCTTATTGATTTGTAGGCATTCTTAATTCTGCAGATGTTCTTTGAAGTTATATATATTATTGATATCTTCTCTCCCACTCTATGGCTAGTTCATTCATCCTCTTACCGTGTCCTTACTTTTGATACAATCTTATCAATCATTATAGTTAATGGTTTTTCTGTTTTTCTTAGGAAATTCTCTTCCGCATTCTAAAATCATGAAGATATTCTCCTATATCTTCAAAAAGTAATATAATTTTGTCATTCTCAACTAGGTCTTTTGGATTTTTGACCTTCTCTACTTTTGTTTATTTTCTTTTTCTTTTTTTTAAACATATTATTTATTTACTTACTTTTGGCTGCATTGGGGCTTCATTGCTGCGCATGGGCTTTCTCTAGTTGTGGCGAGCGGGGGCTACTCTTCATTGCAGTGCACAGGCTTCTCATTGCAGTGGCTTCACTTGTTGCAGAGTGTGGGCTCTAGGCGCATGGGTTTCAGTAGTTGTGGCACACAGGCTTCCGTAGTTGTGGCACGCAGGCTCAGTAGTTGTGGCTCACAGGCTCTAGAGCATAGGCTCAGAAGTTGTGGTGCACAGGCTTAATTGCTCTGCAGCATGTGGGATCTTCCAGGACTGGGCTTGAACCCATGTCCCCTGCATTGGCAGGTGGATTCTTAACCACTGTGCCACCAGGGAAGTCCTATCATTTTCTATTTTATCAATTTATCCTCCAAACTTATCATTTTCTTTCTATCTTTTTTCTTTCTATTAATTTCTTTGGGTTTAGTTTGATGTTCTTTTTCTATAATTCCTAATATGGATGCATAAAAATAAACACAGTAAAATAATAAAGGCAACTTCTATGTTGAAGAAGAAGAAATTCTGCAAGTCAGAAGAAAATGAAATGCTTCTTTTTAAGAGCTGAAAGAAAAAAAAAAACAAAATAAAATCCTGTTGATGTGGATTTCTATACAGTGAAAATATCTTTCAAAAATGAAGATGAACTTTTCTTTCCAGTGAACATAGAGTAACAAGGACCAGATTTACTCTTCCACTTGAAAAAAACAAAACCAGACAAAATGTATGAAACAATTATTTGTGAGACACTGGACATGAGGAAATGAACAGTGATTCCTGAGAGCTGGGAAATTAATGAAGTAACTGTATGATTGCCCCAGCTTACAGCCTTGGGAGAGTTTTCAGGCTTGGGCATAAAGAGGGTAACCCAGGTGAAGTCCAGTGGACTCCCTGAGCTGAAGGACTGAACCTGAGAGTCCAGGGAGACCAAAGTAGTTAGAATTCTCAGGACAGAGTGCCAGAGAGGGCTATAATAATAATGATGTCATATAATATCATTTGAAGATAGATTATGATAAATTAAAATGGATATTGTGAATCTAAAAGAACCACTAAAATAAGAAAACAACGAGTTATAGTTAATAAGCTGACGAAAGAGATAAAATGGAATTGCTATAGGCTGAATATTTGTTTCCCCAAAATTCGAGTGTTGAAACCTAACCCCCAAAGTGATGTATTAGGAGGTGGGGGCTTTGGGAGGTGACTAGCTCATGAGGGTAGGGTCCTCGTGAATGGGATTAGTGCCTTATAAAAGAGAGCCCATAGAACTCCCTTGCCCCTTCCACCATGTGAGGACACAGTGAAAAGACCTGCATCTGTGAACCAGGAAGTAGGCTCTCACCAGACACTGAATATGCTGGGACTTTGATCTTGGATTTCCCAGCTTCCAGAACTGTAAGTCACCTGATCTATGGTATTCTATTACAGCAGCTCAAATAGGCTAGGACAAGAATTATAAAAAAATATTGAATTAGGGACTTCCCTGGTGGCACAATGATTAAGAATCCGCCTGTTGATTCAGGGGACACAGGTTCAATCCCTGGTCCAGAAAGATCCTACATGCCATGGAGCAATTAAGCCCATGTGCCACAACTACTGAGCCTGTGCTCTAGAGCCCTTGAGCCACAACTACTGAGCCTGCGTGCTACAACTACTGAAGCCTGCATGCCTAGAGCCCGTGCTCCTCAACTAGAGAAGCCACTGCAATGAGAAGCCCATGCACCACAAGGAAAAGTAGCCCCCACTGGCTGCAGCTAGAGAAAGCCCGCGTGCAGCAACAAAGACCCAACACAGCCATAAATAAATAAATAAATAAATAAATAAATAAATAAATAAAATTATTAAAAAAAAATATATATTCAATTAAGAAGGCAGGAAAGGCAGGAAGAGGCACAAGAAGGCAGGAAAAGATGAAAAGAAGAAAGAACAAATGGGATGAACAGAAAACAAATAGCAAGATGAGAGATTTAAACCCAGCTATATTAATAATCATATTAAATGTGAATGGTCCTTGTATGATTTTATATATGATTACATGGAGGCAGGGGAATTATATGGAAGAATAGATACTAGCCTATTTATATTTGTTACTTTGGAACGTAGGGGCTGAGGAATTAGCTTTCTCTCTATATTTGTATTGTTTGATTTGTTATACTGTATGTTTATTATGTTCTTCAAAGAAATTGAAAACATAAAAACCTATAATCAGAGCAGTTAGATTCCCTTGTCTCCAGCTCTATCCAGCATATCTAGGTAAGCTATTACTGCTTATCATTTCCACCCCCAAGATTAAATTTTGTCCTGTAGTGAAATGGGGTAAATGGATAAAATTCATTGCTGTCTATAGTCCAACTCAACTAGGTGGGGGGAGGTTCATTGTTCATGTCACAATCTGCTTCACCTGTTTGGGTGGAATTCTCCATGACATTGCGAATCTTCTCTTATCTCCTATGGCAGAGACTGCTAGTTACCTCCCTATATCTATTCTTTGCTTCTGTAGTAACAGAATCCCCGATTTTGGGCTGGGAATATTGCCCTCCTAGCATAAAGACGTTTTTGTCCCGGTCTTCCCTGTAGATAGCAGTGGTCATATGACTAAGACCTGTCCAGTGGGATGTGAGCAGAAGTGACTCATTCCTCTTCTGGATTGTGCCCTTAAAAGAAAGGACATTTTATACACTTTTCCCTTCTTACTGCTGTTTGAGATACAGATGTGGTTGATGGCCATCTTGAATCATGGAGAGGAAGAAAATGCCCTAGAGATGGTAGAGTAGTCATTTAGAAGAAGCCTAGTTTTCTAAGTTTCTTAGATGGGCTTATGAGAAATAATTGTCTATGATTTTTTTAAGGCACTATTGTTTTAGTGTCTCTATTACAGCAGTTTCATCCATCTCCTAAGCAATATAGCTCCATCCATTTTTAGTTCTCATTTTATAATTAGGATTGGAATGATCCCCTTCCCCATTTATTTTAAAATAGTTTCCATGTAATTTTTTTTTTTGAGCATTGGGTCTTTTTTTAAAAATAAATTTATTTTATTTATTTATTTCTGGCTGCATTGGGTCTTTGTTGCTGCACGGGCTTTCTCTAGTTGCGACAAGTGGGGTCTACTCTTGGTTGCAGCACGTGGGCTTCTCATGGCGGTGGCTTCTTTTGTTGTGGAGCATGGGATCTAGGCCCGTGGGCTTCAGTAGTTATGGCACGTGGGCTCAGTAGTTGTAGCTCTCAGGCTCTAGAGCGCAGGCTCAGTAGTTGTGGTGCATGGGCTTAGTTGCTCCACGGCATGTGGGATCTTCCCAGACCAGGGCTCGAACCCGTGTCCCCTGCGTTGGCAGGCCGGTTCTTAACCACTGCGCCACCAGGGAGGCCCAGTTTCCATGTAATCTTGATGTTAGAAGATGATACCTGTAAGTGTTTTATTTTCTTTCTCATCAGAGAAGAAGTGAAAAAGTAAATCTAAAGCTTTCTCTTTGGGAAAAAAATAAGCGATAAATCTCTGGTTGTGCTAATCAATACAAAAGGGATACCAATTCTTGGAAAACTCTCTAAAAATACATCTGGAAATTTTAAATAATTCAAAGTAACAGACATGATAAATAACATAGTAAAAAACTTGAAAGTACTGAATTAAAAGACAATTTGGAAGAAAAAAAATATATTACCAAAGTTGATTAAACAGGAAAAGAACAACAACAATAAAAAGACATAAAACCCTCAAACAATTATCCTGTAAAAGGTTCTGTACTCAAAAGGTTCACAAATGAATCTTTCCAAACTTTTTTAAGGAGATGATTTCTATTGTTTATAATTCTCTCTAGAACAAACCAAAAGGTAGAAAACTATGTAGCTGAATCTGCAAAGGACTCAAATCCCTGATGTCCAAACCTAATACAGGAATTAGAAACAAAAGGAAAAGCAATCCCATGTTACAAAAAAATAAGATTACTTTTTCCTTTTTTTCAAAAAGATCATGAGCTGAACCTAACAGCGTATTTTAAAAGTTCTTACAGGTTGTTTCCAATAATGCAAAAGATTAATTGATATGAAACTTACTATTTGAACATATTAGTAAGTAGCTTAAATGATCATTTTATAGGTTTTTCAAAAATCACATAATGACGTTCCTTACCCTAACATCCCCATCCAACACACACACACACACACACACACACAAGATACATGTAACAGAGAATATCTATTTCAGACCAATATCGTATTTGGTTGTTTAAACTCTGCAGGCAGTTCTAGCAACATTGCAAAATAAGAACTCAAATTTATTAATACTATTATGTAATATAGGATATCCTAAAGTTTTAAGCTTTAGTAACTTTAGCAGTATAAATGTTAGAAGCATATGAAAAGCATCATTTTATTTTTTAATTTTAATAGTGTTTTATTTAACTCAGTGTGTCTAAAACATTGTTCCTTCAGCATATAATCATTATGAAGTTATTAATGACATATTTTACATTCACTTTTTTCATACCAAGTCTTCAAAATTCAGGGTATTTTACAATTAAAGCACATCTTATTTATTTATTTATTTTGCTATTACATGTATTGGGGTTGGCCAAGAATTTCATTCGGGGTTGTTGCTTTTTTTTTCCACATCTTTACTGGACTATAAATGCTTTACAATGTTGTGTTAGTTTCTGCTGTTCAACAAAGTGAATCAGCTGTATGTATACATATATCCCCATATCCCCTTCCTCTTGAGCCTCCCTATCCCATCCCTCTAGGTCATCACAAAGCACCGAGCTGATCTCCCTGTAATGCACATATTAATTTGGACTAGCCACTTTTCAAGTACTCAGTAGTCACATGTAGTTAGTGGCTACTGTATTGAACAGCACAGATCTATACAATCACAAAGGAAAATTTTGTTCCAATACCCTCTGACCCTCCACTTGAAACCCATTACACTTTTCAACAGCTCTAGGAATCAGAAAGTTCTTCTTCGTGTTGTACTGATAATCTGAAAAGCATCATTTTAAGTTTAAATTCCTGTTACCTTCACTTAGTGAATTTTGAATAATAAATTTTAATAGCAAATAATGAGAGGAAAGCCACACAATACAGTAGCGAGTCAAAATAAGCAGAATCTACAGAAAAATATTTACCATTAACTGTATCTTTGAAACTAAATGAAGACCAACCAAATGAAAACAGGTAAGGCTATTTGTTCAGAGCTTGTTAGAGCAAATGAGACACTGTCACTGTCACTTGTTTCAGTAGAGACTCAAAGACAGGCAGAGGAATGCGAGAGTTTTACAGTGGAAAAAGGAAGATATCTGGTATGCCCTCTTTGGAGGCTCTTGGTATGGGGAAGCTGAAGGCTGGCTAACTAGATGCAGGGCATCCTATGAGCTTGGTTAGGGGAGCATGTTTGACTTTCTTTGGTTGGTCCTAATTAGAAGCAGGTACAAAAACCAGGGAAACTGGCAGTTATTGATCCAGTCCTGGTCATTTGGAGCCAACTGCTATAAAAGTTACTGTTTAGCTTCCTGGAATGTGACTAGAGATAGCAGCATGGCTTTCTGGGCTTTTTACTGTAGGTAAGGGGGTTGGTTTCTTGGGTAGCTCACAGAGGTGGTAGGTCAGAGTTCTGGTGTTAATTATTATTATTATTATTATTATTATTATTGCCTCGTGGTACATGGGATCTTAGTTCCCCCACCAGGGATGGAACCTCCGCCGCCTGCATCGGAAGCTTGGAGTCTTAACCACTGGACCGCCAGTGAAGTCCCCACAGTTCTGCTTTTATATGTGGTCTGGCCACTGTCCAGTTCATATATTCGGCATCTCATATGTGTGTATGCATATATATATCGCCATATTCTATCATGAGCTGCAGACATAATACTTAGGCAAGTGTTCCCTGACACCTGATAATTATTTCAAGGGTGCCTCCAGAGTAAAAATATTGAGAAGGGCTGCTTCTGATTCCTCTACCCCAAAATGGGGCTAACAATACCTATTTCGCGGATTGTCATGAGGGCCAGGCATTTTTTACAAAATAACGCGTCCGACATGGAGCCCCTCAGAGAGCAGACTTCCTGGGACAAGGTCTGCAGCTAGGACCAGGTTGGACTTTCAAGACTGGGGAGCCCATAACCTGCCCCTCAAAATGGCGCCAGGATGGGAACGGATCCGATCAGATGTGGCGGGAAACCACCAGGGCCACTGCTGGCCCGGCAACACCGCGAAGATGGTGTGTTCATGGCCAGCCTGGAGGTCCATCGGGGCTGCCAAGGGAGACACCTCCTCGGCAATCCACGTCGCCACGCATGCCCGCCCACGCCAGCCCCCCGTGGCCGGAAGCGCCTCTGGCTGACCGGAAGTGCCTTGCCGCAGAGGCTGCCAGGAGTTGTAGTTCCACCCCAGTCCAGGGGCACCTACGCAGTGCAGGGGTGTCCGAGTGTGATCTGCGCACTTCCGGACCCCAGTCTGGTCTTACGGCGTCCAGCACCTCGGACCTGGCCGGTTCTGAGGTCTCCGCGGCACCTCGGACTGGTGGTTCCCTCGGCTCCCGGCTGTAGGGAGGGCACGTGTGGAGGAATCCACGGCTGCATAGCCAGGCGGGCGCTAGGAGGGGGGGTGCTCTGTGCAGGGGGTCCGGGGGGGTCCGGGTGGGCGGCTCCGTCTGACGTCTTCTGCGGAGGGTCAGGGTTTCTGTCTGGTGTGGGCTGGGGGCCGCATGCTGACTGGGTCTCACTGCTTCTCTGACCTCCCACAGCTCAGCCTCTTCTGAGCCCACCATCCACAGGGGGCTACTGCATGGTACCCAGTGATAGCCTTGGCCTCAAGGAGCGGGGGACTAGCTCTCCTGTGAATGGTCACCCCTTTTTCCCGACGGTGGATTTGTTTCTGACCTTTGACCTGGAGCTTCTCTGCCCACCCAGGTCCCTGAACTCCACTCAGGCATCCAGACCTCCTGTGGGTGAGGAGGGAACTGCTGAGGAAAAGCCCCCCTTCTCTCCGACCCTCCCTCCCTCCTGCGGACCCTACTTCCAGCCAAGGGTAGGCTCTGAGCTATGAGGGCAATTAAGGAAGTTTGTGAAACGATTGTTATTTCAGGGGTCTACAGTGTCAGTATTCATCTGACAAGCCTTTAGAGTGTCTGGGTCAGCCCCTGGGGAAGCACCGGGTCCCATCCGTGGCTGAGGTCCTATGGAGATGTCAGTCCTGTGAACAGATAAGGGCCCTCAGGGTGTGGGTGCCCTGGTAGTTATCTCTACTGGATGAATGGACATCCTGGGAGGGAGGTCGGTTCCTACTGGGGGAGGCGGGGCTAAAGATCAGACTTAAATAGGGTCTGCGTAGGTGGAAGGGGGCAAAAGGGTATTCCAAGCGGAGGGAACCGCATATGCAAAGGTAAGAGGCTTACGGCTGGATTCCGCGCTCTGGAGGAGCCTAGAGGTGGTGAGGGAGCAGATCAAGCTAGCTTAGGGGGTGTGGACTGGGTCCTGTTGGTGCCTGAAGTGTTTTAAGCAAGGCAGTGGCGCGGTTATACTTGTTTTTTGGTCGGAATGTATGAGTGGCTGAATAAGGTAGTGAGAGAAGAGTAGAGGCGTCGTATCTCAGATTTGTGAAGCCGTAGCAGCGCCGGGTCTCGGGAGTGAAGGTGGGGTCGTGTGAGCGCACCTGTTTGCAGACAGAGAAAGTTCAGTGTAGTCTGTTCTTTTAAGGCAGTTGGTGAAGAAAGAGAGCAACGTGAGGGTGGGAAGTGATGCAGAAATGATGGAGGATTTGTCTTTGATTCTTTTTTGTTCAAGTTGGGACAGATTTGAGCTGTGGGGAAAAACTGAAACTGGTACTGTAGTTTTAAATCTTGATAAGGTCAAATGTATCAGGTTTTTCCATTATGCCTTGAACTTGGGTTTTATTGAAGGAGTTTCCCCTACTGCAATCCATAGTTCTATATATATATTTTTATACTATTTATAATAAGTTATATTAGGAAATATCTCAAATGCAGCATGCAAAGTAGAAAAAGAAAGAAACCTTTGTGCTTATCATCTATATTGAGCAAATGTTAAAGGTTTATTTGCTTCAGATTTTCTGAAGAGCTAAAACCTCATAAATACTTGAAGGCTTTTTGCACTCTCCCTATTGGATTTTCCTTCTTCTCACTCAGAGGTAACTTCTGAAATTGCTATGTATCATGTTTTTATTTACTTACAAATATGAATGTAGCCATAAACAATACATACGCTTGTGTTGTATATTCATTACCTTTGCCTATATTTCTTTTGGATTTTTTTCTTATTTATTTTTAGTGTGTTGTCTAGATACAAATCCATTTTGCCTTGTGCACATTGCAAAAATCTTGAATGGAATTTGATTGGACCTAATGTTTCTTTGATGGGTATATTTTTGAGTATGGATCCATTTCATTTAATGTTCTGTAGTTTATTTGGTTTTCTGTTGCTTTGTTAATTTGATTAATTTATATTTTTCTGGAAAGTTGTCCAATTTAATTGCAACTTAATGGCATTATTTATAATAGTCTCATAATTAAAAGAAAACTCCAGTATATCTGTAATTGTCTCCTGTTTCATGTCCAAAAATTGTTTCTTTTTTGCCTTTTCTTGTTTTCTTGATCAGTCCTGCCTGAAGTTAGTCTATTTCATTAGTTTAAAATACAAAGCAACTATTTTAATTAGTTGTAATAAATCCTTTCCAAGAATTGAATTTAGTTTTTTCTTTTTAATTTTTCATTTTGGGCACAATTTCAGAAAACCCATAATAGTAGAATGGTGCAAAGAATTCCTAAATACCTTTCATCTAAATTCCCCAAACGCTAACATTTTACCACATTTGTATAGGGGGTTCCAGGAACTGGATGGATTTCAGGGCCAGTTAAGGAAAAAGAAGTAAACATGAAGTGGCAGGAACACATGCAGATTATTTATGCATGCATGAGGGAGAAAGGGGCCTCTTGCAGCATGACCCCACCCAGAGGCTGGGGCCCAGGGGCCACTTCCCAGAAGAGAGGAGGACGAGGGAACCCTGGGGGGTATCTCTGGGTCAAAGCCACTTGGGGTCTTTATAGCCACATGGTTTATAGCTATCAGAAACTGGGTGTGGTTTCACAGGGTGGGTAAAGCATGCAGCTTCTAAATGACTAAAAATGTGCTGATATTTGGACTGTGTTTAAAACATTCACATGTGTTGACATTTGAGTTTGGGACTGCTGGTCTTTTGAGCTCTTGGTCTCAGTCTGCTGTGAAGAAATAAACCACCCAGGGGCCATCTTTGGCTCATTGCTAATGCAGTGAGCTTTATCCTGCTTTTCCTCCCCGCTCTATACATATGTATATGTGTGTGTGTGTGCGCGCGCGCGCGCGCCCGCGGGCACGCAAATACTTAAATGTGCATTTCCCAAAAACAATGGCATTCTGTCACACAGCCACAGTATAATGATCCAAATCAGGAGATTAACATCAATGCAATACCATTGTCTAATCCACAGATCTTAGTCAGATTTTACTAGCTGTCTCAATAATAATTTTTCTAGCTAAAGAAAATCCAGGATCATACATTACATTCCCCCCCACACAACATCTCTTTAGTTTCCTTTACTCTGGAACAGTTTCCCAATCTTTCATTGTCTTTAATAACATTGACATTATTGAAGAATACAGGCCAGTTATTATAGAACGTTCCTCAATTTAGGTTTGTCTGGTGTTACATCATGATTAGCTTCAGGTAATACATTTGTGGCATGATTTTTTTAAAAAATCTGCTTAATTATTTCTTTTATTCTTTTAAAATTTCTTCTCATACTTGTCTTTTTTTTAACGTCTTTTGAGTTTATTCTTTTTTTCTGTGCTAGCCTCCTGCATTGAATGTCATTAATTTCCAGTTTTAGTTTAATGCCTATCTTAGGGCTATAATTTTCCTTTAAGTATGTGTTTGTAAATATCCACCAATTTTGGTATGTACTATTTTTGTAGTCGTAAATATTTTTGCATTCTTTTTATTTTCTGATTTTATTACTTTTTGGTTTAGAGAGTGGCATCTATGCAGTATTGATTTTTAAAAGATTGGTCGAAGTTTATTTTTCAGCTTGTCAATTTTATAACTGTATCAGATGAAAGTATATACTAAACTCTTTTTGCTGTGATTGACGATTTGTCAGTTTCTCCATGTTGCGTCGCGTCAGTGTTCAAGTGCATTTGAGCTGCTTATGCATCGTGTACATTTGCTGGGGACACGGACCTAAGATCGAGTTGACTTCTGGTCATTGCTTTGTCTCCTTCCAGTGGGTCGTTCTTTCTTGTTTTTTGTCTGTCTCCGAATTTTTTAAATGAATGCCGCACATCGTGTGTGGCAGACTTCTGCTGGGCCGTTTCAGTGTGCGGAGCTGGGAGTGCAGGAGTTTGGCTGCGACAAGACTGGTCAGCAGTTGCCAGTTGCGCAAGGCTGGCATTTGTTGTCGCTATGGTTACTGTCGGCCTCGGCTGGCGTGGCTCTGTGCTTGGAGCCGGCTGGTTGCTGGTCCCCTCTCTGCGGCCGGCTTCCACCCACCCACCCCCCGCGCCCCTTGACTCTCCTCCTGCTGGCACTCCCGCCTGCTCCTCGGTGCTGGCTGGCCTGCTGGAGGAGGGGCAGGGTGCTCTTTGTGTCTCAGTCTCAGGAGGGCCCTGGGGCCTTGGGGATACTGCCCCTCCCTGTGAGGTTGTCGGCTCTAAAAGTCTGAGCCCAGGACCTATGTCTGCCCCTCTCCCATAGTGTGTGTTTGTTTCTTTTTCCCGCCACATGAGGTACCACTGCTCTGGGAGCAACAGGGTTTTGCTAACCTTCCCCCAGCAACACAGGGCTTTTGTTCCTCAGGAGAGAAATTTCTGGAATGATGGGGCTTCCCCCGTTTCCAGCAATGGCAGCCACTCCCCTCCTGTAGGCCTTCACTACCCAGGGAGTCTCCACGTTGTCTCCAACTCCGCCCTGTCTGTGTTCATCCTCTATATCTGTATAACAAACAAACATTTAGTGGTTTAAAGCAGCTCACAGCTCGGAGGCCAGACGTCCTGGTGGGATGGCCACACTCTCTGCTCGGGTCTCCAAGGCCAAAATCAAGGCACTGGACGGGGCGGCCTCTTCTCCGGGGCTCCGGGGGAGAGTCCGCTCCAGGAGATCGGGGTCAGGGGAAGTGAGTTTCTGGCGGTTTAGGTCGGAGGCCCCTGCGTCCCTGCCCGCTGTCGGCTGAGGGCCTGTCTCAGCATCTTCTCACACTCACGTCTGTCTTCAAAGCCAGAGACGAAGCACCGGCTCCTTCTTGGGCTTTCGTTCTTCCAGGCTTCCCCTCTGACCCCCATCCGTTTCCAACTCAGAGGTAAAGTGTCCTGCCGATATTTTGACCTGAGTCTCACCATGTCGTCTATTTATTTTCAGGTTTTCTTAGTGTCTTTGCAAAGGCTTAGAATCGGACTGTAGCCAGGGCGGCTCTGTCCTGTCTGCATATTCAAGCTTCTTTCTACCCGCTTCTACCTGCAGAGTCTCGGAGGCCAGAGCTGAGCCTCCAGCTGACGGTAAGTCCCCAGCAGGAGAGAAGAACTGTGGCGATGGGAATAGGTCCCAGTCCTCAAATCCCAGGCGCCCCAGAATAGAAGAATTCTCATAATAAAGGTGACCCGGTGAGCAGCCATCTCCTTGGCAAGAGGGATCCCTCTCTCATCCCGCTCCGTAGCTTAGGGCTGAAGTTGGAGGCTCACGATCTGGGGCAGCCCCCCGAATAGTGCCCCTACAACAGCCCGGGACCCGCTTTGCAGGCAGAATTGGGGTGATGTCATTGCCTTAGGGGATCATCTAGGACTTGATTTAGGGGAAGGTTTGGTAGGAGGAGAGGGGGGTCTCCCGCTTTAGGGCCTGAGAAGCATGAACTAGCAGGGAAGGGACCCCCATGGCTCTGAGGGTGACCCCCCCAACCACAGATTTCTCTCCACTCATTCACGTTTACTCTCATTCTCTGCTGTCCATCCAGCTAGTTGTGTAGCTCCTCCCATCCCACTGTCACCTCCGCACCTGACTTCTAGTGACCTGTAACCCCACCCCCCCTTCTAGTTGAGTCAAGGCCCAGACGCTGCTTTCTTAACCTAAGAGTATTTCGTTTTTCCTTCTCCTGTTAAAGACGAAAGAAAACGGGCGTGAGAGAGGTGTTCAGAGCCACCCAGCTTACTAGAGGCCGAGCCAGCACGGGCCCCCAGGGCTCCTGTCCGGAGGAGGCGGGGCGGGGCCCTCATCGCTAGGCCCCGCCCCTCCCCACCCTCCACCCCTTCAGACCTTCTCACGGATTTCCTCTCCTCCAGGGGCAGGACTCTGATAGGAGGTCATGGAGAGAGAACCCAGTAAGATGATATCTGTATATTTTTATGCCATACTTAAGTATTAAACAATGAGCACGTTTACTGTTGAAAACATTAGAAAACGTGAACAACAAATCCTACCGGGTGAAGGTAACCATTGCTAACATTTTGCGTGTTTTCTATAGAACTTTCTTCTTTACATGTTTATGAAAACCCATTCCATGACGATGAAGCAGGAAATGGAGTGGAGGGTCCCAGAGCACTGTTTCTGACCCACGCTGTTGGGCCCACCTTCCTCTATTAGCTTCCTGGGGCCGCCATCACAAGTACCAAACTGAGTGGCTCACACAACAGAAATTGAGTCTCACACAGTTCTGGAGGCTGGAAGTCTGAGATCAGGGTGTGAGCGGGGTTGGTTCCTCGGAGGCCATGAGGGAGGACCTGCCCCAGGCCTCTCCCCGAGCTTCTGGAGCTCTGCTGGCAAGCCGTGGTTTCTGCGGCATCACCCTGACCTCTGTCTTCCTCTTCGCATGGACTTCTCGCTGTGTCTCTGTGTCTAAATTTCCCCTTTTCATAAGGACGCAGCCATATTGCGTTAAGGTCCACCCCAGTGACCTCATTTTCACTCGATCGTCTGCAAAGACCCTCTTACTAAGTAAGGTCACGTTCTGAGGTCCTGGGGGCTAAAACTTCGGCATAGCTTTTGGGGGAACACAGTTCAACCCATTGTACTTCCCCTCCTGGACGCTGCCTCAGGGAACCCCACAGCTGTTGGGTCACTTCAGGTTATAGTAGAATAGGCCCCCCTCGGTTGCCAGCTGTCTGTGAACATCTTACTCTCGTGTCCCGTCTCCAGCTTCTCCCTCCCCCGTGTGGAGCCGGAGGTCTGGGGCCTCGCCATGGGAAGGGCATGTGATCTGTTCTGTCTCTGCTCCTTGATTCTTCCTTCTCACTGGATTCCCTCCTTTCTCCTCCAGGGTCAGGGTATGAGGAGGGGAGAGTAGAGGAAAAAATAGCTCAGATTTTCCCCTGCTTGGGGTTATCTGTAGCTCTCACCTGCCTAGTGCTGGCTGCCCTCAACTCCGCAGGAAGCCACGTGATGGCCCTTTGTCGGGGTGCCCAGCCTGGGACACCAGCAGTGACTCTCTGCAGACCTCCATGCTCTTGGCTCAGTGGTCCTGCCCCTCAGGACCGGCTCTCTTCACCCTGCCAGCAGCCTGCTTCATCAGCACCCCACTGCAGTAGGGCTTAAGCCCACTTAGCTTCCCCACCATCCACTTGGCTCCCCCAGGAACCCTCCCATCCTTGATCCAGCAAACGCAGGCCGTGCAGCTGGCTTCCGCTCCTGCGCCCTCCCCCTCCCCTGGCTGCCCTGACTTCTGAATTCTTCAGCTGGAAAGCTGGCTCCTGTTTCTGGGTTCCTGCATGCCCTAAACATTCAAAGGAGCCCCCCTCTGGGGAGTTTCTGCAGCTGGACATAACACCAGCCTGGGGGTGTAGTTCTCCCTTTTTCCAGGCTCCCTCCAGCACCCATGAACAGTTTTCTTGGAGCACAGCCCCTCTTGGCTTGCAAGGGGAGCAATCCCAAACTAGGACGGGAGGCAAGCCCCACGGTACACTTGCTCAATAGACAGCTCTCCTTCGGTAATTTCCCTCACCCAAAGGCAGGAATCTGTTAGGGTGTGTCTGGAAGCTTCTCCTTAGAATTTGGGCTGTTTGGGATTTAACTAAAATTTCCAAGCACGTGGGAAAAAGTCCCAACCTTTCTCCTGTTACGCATCTGTGAATCATATGCTATGTATCCTGCTTTTTTCACTTGCTGGTGTTGTTGGAAGATCATTCCATGTCAAATATTTATAATATTTTAAGTTGATTCATAGCTTGGCATGCTTTAATTGTATCATAATTTATTAACCAATCTCTTATTTTTAAGCACTTAGGTAGCCACCAATTTTTTTAAAAAAGACACCCTCAGAATTCTTTATGGAGTTTCTGTAATTCTAGAGTTTTAGTGTCTCTGCAGAATTCTTGGATCAAACTCCAGTGTGTCTCTATCCTGAGTAGGAACTTACCTAGGACCAACCTCGTGTCTATTCAGGAGAGATAGGTGTGGGGTCCAGTTGATGCTTCAGCCACAGTAAATTTGCTCCTGAACCTTCGTGGTCCTGTTCCCTGGGAAAATGAGGAAAGGAGGAGGAGGGCTCAGGAGAAGCCATCAGATCTTGTCCCATATTTGGTAAGTGGCAGAGTCAGACCGGGACCACTTTCTGGGCAGAGATCAGCACAGTTCAGCCCAGAACAGGTCTTAATAATAAAATTTACTGTCGAGAAACTACAGCTATGAGAGGAGAAGCAAACAAAACTTAGCAGGGTCCACGGATAGAACTGAGCGCCCCAGGTTAATAGACCTCCAGTTGCCTTAGCTAAGTGCCTTTGAATGGACTCCGCCTTCTAGAACCCATTTTTATATTTTCCTGTGAATTTCCTCAACACCAGGGGCAGGAATGGTGATAGAAGCTTTGGGTTAGAAGATTAGTAGGCTACAGATATTTTTAAAATGATAATTTTAAAGACATGATCATATATGAAATGCCCATTTGTCATAGAAGAGCTTAGAAAATTCATCTAAGTACAAAGAAAAAAATGTAAAATTGGGCATTATCCAACTATGCAAAGCTAACTACTACTTGCATTTTGTCTTACATCATTTCAGAGACTATTCTGTGTGAGTGTGTGTGTGTGTGTGTGTGTGTGAGATCAAATAGTTTTCAACCACCTTTTTCAGTTGCCCGTATACGATCAATAAATTGTCTTCTATGGTTTTATTTTTATTAGCTACATGATGTTTATTTCTCTTTGGTTGTGGTATATTCATTTAACTCGTCCTCTATAGTTGGATATTTAGTTATTTCTGTTTTTTCAGAGTTTTACCAGATTGTAATAAATATCTCGGCCGCTAAATCTTTGCCCGAACTCATGACTGTTTCTTCAGAATAAATTTCTATTAATTAAATCTCTGGGTAGTGGCAGGGGAGGGTAGTAAATTGCACATTGATTACTGCGACTCAGGGATGTGTATTCATTAAGTAGAAAAATAATTCAGGTTCAAGCCTCAAAGTTGGGTCCCCATCACATTGCAAGGTGAGGGCTTTGCTCTGATAAACGGGGTTCTTGGGAGGAGCCCCCATGCCACCCCGTGCCTGGGGTGTTAGAGCAGTTGATTCTGAGGCTGGAGGCAAGCTTGGCCTCTCATGTCCTCCTCTCCCCCCACCCCAATCTCTGCCTCCACAGGTGTCTGCTTTTCCCAGACCAGCAAGGAAGGACCATGTGCCAGGTGAGTGTGGCATTTCTTTCAACTGCGCTTTTTGTTTTACCATGGATTTCAGGATGCTTGTGAGAATTAATCCAATCAAACACAATGCAAACAGAAATCAGGATCCGTGAAAATAGGAAGAGAGTGGATGATCAAGGCCATGGGAAAGGCAGGGTGGGGGCAGTACAGAGGCTGCTGGGGTTTATTAGCTGACCTCTAAATTTATGCCCGACATGCCTGGCACTTTAAAAAGACAGATTCCATCCCATATACGACTTGTGTTGTCTGGGACAAGCATATCACCTTCTCAGGGGAAATAAAGCTTTTTAGGATATTTAGACATTTTTGTGATGGGTCTTCATACGTGAGATACAGCAGGCAGGTTCCTCAATAATAGCCACATTCAAATAAACACAACAGCAGATCTCCTGTGACTTCTTTTTTATTCCAGTATAAAGAGTGGATATTGTGCCAGTGCAGAAATCTGTGATTACAGTTGTTGGAGGAATCCAAACACTCAGGTCTGCATAAACAGCTGTGTTACAGTTCACACTGACCTAGATAAAACGCTGAATGATCTAGAGGAACGAGTGAGTGGCATGTTCTTCAAACTGCCGTTCATAATCATTTTTGACACAGATGGAGCTTAAACAGCTCCAAGCTTCCGTCTTCGGCAGAGGGACAGAAGGGAAGATCGTGCAAGCTCGCCTGCCTCCTCCTCTCTCCGCGACTTAGACCTCACCCATTGCCCTTGACCTCCCTTGCGTCCTTTCTTACTGGTCATTATCTTTCTTCGGACATCATGATCTCGTTGTGTTCTGTCAGCCGGTCATTCTCAAATGCCTCTGTTCCTAAAGGCCTCCCTCTTTACCCCGGGCTCTAGGGTTGCATGAACTTGAAGTGCACTGGTCAGAATCCTGGAAGTTACAAGAGCCCAAAACCCAGCTAGAGCTAGTTGAGGACAAAGACAAAAATCTAGGCAGCACCCCAAACTGGGAAGAGCAGGCGTGCAGCTGGGACTGGGAGAGTTCCGCCCAGGGACCCGGATCTCACCAGGTGTCTCTCTTGTTCTCTTGTCCCTGTTTCTGTGACTCCTTTTCTCATGCCGACTTCATCCGTATGGCCGGAAATATGGCCATCAGCTCTCATGTACCACATTGACAAGTTCTGCCGCAGAATGGGACCAAGTCTCCTTTCATAGGGCCAGTTTGAAAGATCTTTGGGAAAGATTGGGATTGGTCCAGCTTAGTTCAAGGGCTGAGGGGCTGGGTCTGCAGAGGGGCGCTCCCAGGAGCACCATGTGCTTGGGGTGGGGAGGAAGGAGGATGTTAGTCCCAGAGGAAGATGAGACCTGGTGGGTAAACACTGCAGCTGTCCACTCCAGGAAGCCAAGCATTCACAGGGTGTTGGTTTTGAGCTCAGGGAACTGTCTTTTTTGCCGCAGAATGCTCTATCTACAGGCGCTTTTTTTTTTTTTTTTTTAATTGAAGTATAGTTGACTTACAGTGTTGTGTTAGTTTCAGGTGTAGGGACCTGTCTTGATGGGAGTGTCTGTGCTTAATAAAGCTAGGACTACCTGGATATCTGGTACCAGGAACATCTGGGACAGGACCAATCTGAGAGGTTGAAAACCAGGTGGTGACTCCACAGCCTCCTCAGAGGAGAGAGCTGACCACAACATGAGGCTGTCAGACCTGTATGTGAAGCTGGAGGTTTCATTTGGTGTCTTCTGGGGGAAACTTTTGTTTTGTAGGAAACGAAGTCTCACTGGGAGCTCCTCCCTGTTATGGCTATGTGTGATAAAAGATAATGACAATAAAACTTATAAAACTATCTGTTGAGCACTTATGTGCTGGTCTCTGTGTTTTTCGTATATTGTTTCATGAATAAACCTGTGAGATAGATATTACCATTAACTCCTTCCCTCATTTTACAGGTGAACAAACTGAGGCTAGAGATGTTAAAATCCATTAGGCGATGGAGTTGGGATCTGAATGCAGGCAGGCAGACAGACAGACATAGAACTGGGCCCTTAATGATTAAACTGTAGTTTTATCTACCAATAGCAAATTCCCAGCAAAGGAATCCAGGAGTATTGATGTGTTCTAGACATGCATTGTCCATCACGGTAGCCAGTAGCCACAGGTAGATACTGAGCATCCAAAGTGTGGTTAATGTGACTGTGGTTCTGAATTTTTAAATTATATTTCAATTTAAAAACTGAATCAGAGGGCTTCCCTGGTGGCACAGTGGTTGAGAGTCCGCCTGCTGATGCAGGGGACGCGGGTTCGTGCCCCGGTCCGGGAAGATCCCACATGCTGCGGAGCGGCTGGGCCCGTGGGCCGTGGCCGCTGGGCCTGCGCGTCCGGGGCCTGTGCTCTGCAACGGGAGAGGCCACAACGGTGAGAGGCCCGCGTACCACAAAAAAAAAAAAAAAAAAAAAAAACTGAATCAGAGTAAATATTTTTTCAGGAAACACAACTTTGTTTTGATAGGACTACATTTCACCAAAGTGAAATTGAAAATAGTGTCTGAATTGAGATGTACCTTAAGTGGAAAATACACACCAGGTTTTGAAGATGTGATATGATTAAGAAAGAATGAAAACTATATCAGTGATTTTAAAATAATTATGATATGTTGAAATTATATTTTGGATAGATTAGGTTAAAGAGAGATTAAAATTCTTTTTTTTTTACTGTTTAAAAGTGACTACTAGAAATTTTTATTTTTTTAAACCACTTTGAGGTATGATTGACATTCAATCTGTACATATTTAATGTACACAATTTGATGAGTTTACAGATAAGTGTACACCCATGAAACCATCACCACGGTTAAGGCCATAAACTTATCCACTGCCTCCAAAAATTCCCCTCCCCCTACCTTTATAACTTTTTTCTTTTGAGGTAGGAGCATTTAACATAAGATCTATCCTCTTAGCAAATTTTTAGGTATACAGTACAGTATTGTTAAACACAGGCATGATGCTGCACAGTAGATCTCCAAAAGTTTCTCATCTTCCATATCTGAAACTTTGAATCCTATGACCAACCTTCCAATTTTCCCCTCCTCCCAGCCCCTGGTAACCACCATGCTACTCTTTAATTCTATGAGTTTGACTATTTTGGATTCCTCATAAGAGTGAGATCATTGTGGTATTTGTCCTTCTTTGTCCGGCTTATTTCACTTAGCATAATGTCCTTCAGGTCCATTTATGTTGTCACAAATGGTGGGATTTTCTTTCTCATGGCTGAATAATATTTCATTGTATATATATACCACATTTTCTTTATCCATTCACCCACTGATGGACACTTGGGCTGTTTCCATCTCTTGGTTATTGTGAATAATGCTGCAATGAAATGGGAATATAGACATCTCTTTGATACCCTGCACTAAGATAACATCATCTGCAAACAGATACATTTATTTCCTCGTTTCTGATGTGGATGCCTTTTGTTTCTTTTTCTTGCCTAATTGCTCTGGCTGGACTTCCAGTACTGTGTTGAATAGGAGAGGCAAGAGTGGGCATCCTTGCCCTGTTCCAGAACTTAGAGGGAAAGCTTTCAGCTTTTCACCATTGAGTATGATGTTAGCTGCGGGCTTTTCATAAATGTCCTTTATTGTGTTGAGGTAAGTTCCTTCTATACCTAATTTGTTGAGAGTTTTTATCATAAAAGGGTGTTGAATTTTGTCAAATGCTTTTTATGCATCTGTTGAGATGACTATGTGATTTTTATCCTTCATTCTGTTAATGTAGTGAATCACAGTGATTGGTTTTCATATGTTGAACCATCCTTGCATCCCAGGGATAAATCCTACTTGGTCATGGTTTATGATTCTTTTAACGTGCTGTTGAATTTGATGTGTTAGTCTTTTGTTGAGGATTTCTGCATCTGTGTTTATCAGGGATATTGGCCTGAGTTTTCTTGTGGTGTCTTTGTCTGTTTTTGGTATCAGGATGATGCTGGCCTTATAGAATGAGTTTGGAAGGATTCCCTCTTCTGTTTTTTGGAAGAGTTTAAGAAAGATTGGAACTAATTCTTCTTTGAATTTTTGGTAGAATTCAGTCATAAAGTTCCTGGGCTTTTCTTTGTTGACAGTTTTTTGGTTACTTCTTCATTCTCTTTGTTACTGGCCTGCTCAGGCTTTCTGTTTCTTCTTGATTCAGTATTAGTAGGTTGTATTTTTTTAAGAAATGTATCCATTTATTCTAGGTTGTCCAATTTGTTGGTGTATAATCGTTCATCATAGTCCTTATGATCCTTTTTATTTCTGTGGCATGAGTTGTAATGTCTCCTCTTTCATTTCTGATTTTATATATTCCAGTCTTCTCTTTTTTCCCCCTTAGTCTAGCTAAGGGTTTCTCAATTTTATCTTTTCAAAAAACCCTGCAAATTTGGGCTTAGTTTGTTCTTTTTCTAAAGGTGCAAAGTTAGTTTATTTGGTATCTTATTTTTAAAAGTAGGTGTTTATTGCTATAAACTTGCCTCTTAGTACTGCTTTTGCTACGTCTCCTAAGTTTTGGTTTGTTATGTTTTCATTTTCATTTGTTTTGATATATTTTCTAATTTCCTTTTTGATTTCTTCTTTGACCCAATGGTGTTTAAGAGTGTGGTTATTTAATTTCCATGTATTTAAATTTTTTCCCATTTTCATTATTTTTATTGATTTCTAGCTTTGTGAATAATTTATCTTCTTAAATTTGTTAGGATTTGCTTTTATGTCCTAACATATGATCCATCCTGGAGAACGTTCTCTGTGCTCTTGAGAAGAATGAATATTATGCTGCTGTTGGGTAGATTGTTCTGTATATATCTTTTAGGGCTATTTGGTCTATAGTGTTGTTCAGTTCTGCTCTTTCCTTGTTGGTTTTCTGTCTGGATGAGAATGGAGTATTTAAGTCTGCTACTATTATTGTATTGCTGTCTATTTCTCTCTTCTGATTTGTCCATGTTGCTTCACATGTTTAGGTGCTTTGATGGTCTGTGCATACATAGTTGTTACATCTTCCTGTTGAATGGACCCTTTTATAATTACATGACTTTGTCTCTTGTGATAGTTTTTGACTTAAAGTCTATTTTGTCTGCTATAAGTATAGCCAGACCTGCTCTCTTTTGATTACCATCTGCATGGAATATCTTTCTCCATCCCTTCACCCAATATGTGCCCTTATATCTAAAGTGAGTCTCCTGTGGACAGAAAACTGTTGGGTCTTGCTTTTTTATCCATTTGGCCACAGTATGTGTTTTAATTTGAGGAGTTTAGTTCACTTATATTTAAAGTAATTATTGATAGGTAAGGACTTACTATTGCCATTTTGCTAATTGTTTTCTGTTTTGTAGTTCTCTTGTTTGTCTCTTCCTCTCTTTGTTGTGGTTTGAGGATATTTTTGGTAGTGATATACTTTGATTTTTTTCTCTTTATTTTTGTGTACCTACTGTAGATTTTGTTGTGGTTACCATGAGGCTTGCATTGAATATTTAATAGTGTTAACAGTCTATTTTAACCTGATTAACAACTTAACTTCAATCACATACAGAAACTCTGCACTTCACTCCCCCCTCCACTTTGTTATGACAGATTTTACTTCCTTTTATATTGTTTCCATGAACAAATCTGAGATAATTATTCTTACACTTTTGCCTTTTAACTTCTAAACCAATATTTAAAATGATTTACACACGAACATTTTATATATATATATATATATATATATATATATAATACTCAGTATAAATTAAAATTGTAATTTTTGTTCTTAATTCATTCAGAGAGAGAGAAGAGGAGGGTGAAAGGGAAGGGGGAGCCAAGCCCTGTTCTGTGTATGTGGAATCCTTTCTCTGCTTTCCTCTTGTTGCCACCTTAATTTTGACCATATCACACGTTGATGATTATAATTGTACCCGAACTTTATTTTTATTATTATTATTTTTTTGGCTGTGCCATGTGACTTGCAGGATCTTAGTTCCCCAACCCATGCTCCCTGCAGTGGAAACACGGAATCCTAACCACTGGGCTGCCAGGGAATTCCCTATAATTGTACCCGAATTTTATTCATTCTCTCCCTCCCAGTGATTCCCACCTCAGTGATGCAGTGATCTTCCACATCAGTTTGTCTTTGGTAACTCCCCTTCTTAAATACTGTGATGGAGTCCCCATTGCATGTATGAAAAACCCTTTGTCCTATGATCTGACCTCTCTCTCTCTCTCTCTCTCTCTCTCTCTCTCTCTCTCTCTCTCTCACACACACACACACACACACACACACACACACACACACACACACATCCCCCTTATACTCTATACTGTCATTCCCTACTGTCATATATTTGCAGTTCCTACCAGATTTTCCTTGCCTTTGCTCAGGCCGTGCCTCTTGATAGGAATATCCTTCCGACATCAGAACACAATTTATTTTTCATGATTCTGCTGACAGGTGACTTCCAATGAAGCTTAACTTGACATCAGGATGTTGAATTTGACTGCTGTCTTCTTTGTGTCTGTTCTGTACTTAAATGTACTTCCATCATAGCCTTCAGTGTATTGTTACCACACAGCAGTCTCTTACATTCATCTCACTCCACCAGACTACAAATGCCCTAGAACAGAAGCAATGTGGCATTGAGCTTTCAACCTCAAGCACCATGCAGAACACGAGTGACATACCTGGTCTTCCGTAGATGCTTGCTCAGTGAATGGATGGATGGATGAATGAATGAATAGAGATCCAGAAGTGAGATATTTTCTAATGATCTTTTTTTTTCTCTCCCACAAAATGTCGTACAAAGTTAGGGGCATGCTAAGCTTCCTATATAACTTAACATGGGGAAACCTGACCTCCGAAGGTGGTAAGATCCATCCCCTCTACACCTTTGCCATAATACCCTGTGCTGAGCACTCCAGATTAATCAGGAGTGTGCTGTTCCAGGAGTCGTTATCATTCAGAGACGTGGCTGTGGGCTTCACCCGTAAGGAGTGGCAGCAGCTGGACCCTACGCAGAGGACCCTGTACCGGGATGTGATGCTGGAGAACTACAGCCACCTGGTCTCCGTGGGTGAGGAAGGCTTCCTGTGTCCCCCCTGCCCGCCGCTTATGTCTGAGCTCCTTTCTTTTCTCTGTTACGTAAGACCCTGTTAAGTACTAAAAATGTTTGGCCTTGGGTTTCAACCATCAGTCAGTCTTGTTCTCATCTCACCTGGATTATTTATGAGTTTTCCTCCCAAGTGAAATAGCTATTCTTTGGCTGAGATGTAAATGTTCATTAGGCAGCCTGAGCCTTCTGCTTCCTTGGATGGCCCAGGTGGCTCAGCATAAATCTTGTAACTATTTCTTATGAACAGGGTGTCAAGTCACCAAACCAGCTGTGATATCCAGGTTGGAGCAGGGGCAAGAACCGTGGATGAAGGAGGAAGAGATCCTCAGATGGAGCTTTCCAGGTGAGAGAGAACCAGCCTGGAGGGGGACAATGGACATGAGATTCCAGGAGGTCACAAAGCAGAACCTCAGATTATTTTTGTTTCACACATCTGTGTTAAAAGCCTTGGATCTTTGCAAGCAGCTATGGACATCTGACTCAAGGCCTTGAAATGCCCAAATGATTCCTGCTACCTGCATACATCACACATCACTGCATGATTACTCTCCTTTCCCTGGATTTTAAAGAAAGACATATTCTTTTAAAGTTTATCCATTCATTCTATTCCACTGCCCCCTTCTAAGACCTTGCTTTCTCAGTCTTTCTCTAGAATCTTCAGGCTTACGCTTGTCCCCATGGTTATAAAACAGGCTTTCTCATGCTTTCAGGGGTGCACAGATTTGTCCTATTTTAAAATAACTGTGTTATTTTGTGTCACTCATTTTTATTTAACTTGTCTTTTCTTTCAATGCCTTAAACACTTATTTTCTACCTTTTATATGACTTTAAATTCAACTTCTTTCCAGACCATGTAACATGTCCCCATTTTGTCTGATACGTTATAACTGAAGCTTTTCCCCCATCTCAGTGTGATCCCACGGGAAGCTGAGCCTTTGTTTTATTCATCTTTATTTCTGAAGGACACACATAGTATATATTGACTAACCCCCTCTACTGTCTAGGACAAGGATCCTTTATCAAGCATTTGTTCAGGGCAGTTGTTATTAATCAGGAGTGTACACCAGACTCACTGGGGGAGCTTTAAAAATGCCCCCTGGCTGGGTCCCAACCCAGAAAATCCTGCTGGGGAAGATCAGTAGGCATTGGTTTTGTCTCTTAGGAATTCAGCAGTGGGGCTCAGGGAACATAAATATTTCTAAACACAGGAGTTCCATGGTTCCATTGGGTATTAGTGCCCAAGGTGAAATAGCGGGGTATTTGTGGTTTAAAATGTAAGTAAAGAAAAAGCAAATAAAGATCTAAGCATAGGATGAAGAATCCGACAGTTAAGATTCTCCAAGTAGATTCCACAGTGCTGTGGAAACCAACTTGCCCAAAGAATGTCAGTATGGGTTTAGTGGAGGGGCTGATCTGCAGGCATATGGGAAGGGGACACGTAGGGTTGGGTTGTCAGCCAGATTTGGTTTTAAAGGAACCAAATGAAGAAAACGGTCATCTGAGCAATCAGAACACAACAGGGAATCTTCCTGGGGCAAGGATGGCTCGCATTCGGTTCTACGGTACTTATCTTGTGTCCATATACTGGACATCATAAAGACCACGTAGATCCATGTGAGAATAAATCGCTGCAGAATGGACCTCTGACTCTAGGAGAATTCCTTTAGCAGTTAAAGAAGTTGATGCTTTGAGAAAATTAATTTGATAGACAGAATGGAGGGGAAGTTAAGGTGGGAAGGGCACAGGAAGTGCAGGTGAGAGAAAAGCCTATTTGCAACCTAGGAATAAAGTGAGGGGAACTCACACTTGGTTCAGCCCGAGTCCTTTGCTCCTATTTCCTAAACACCCTTCTCCCTAGAGTCCCCTGAAAACTCTGGTCTGTCTTTAGTCTTTGTTCATAATTCCTAAATACCCTTATCTCCCGATGGGGCTTCCTTATTATGTCTTCCCCTTACCTAGGGATGCTAGAGCTAGTACCGGCCTGTGATGGCCAATGGTGGCAGAATCCTCTGGCTCTGCATTCTGGGATGTCATCTTCAAATTGGTCACATTGGGGAATGCTTTCACCATGGAGATTGGTAATTGGTACAGATCGGGGTTTCTTTTCCTCTTGGTGACCTGGTTCATCAGCACATCAATGCCTTGAGTCCACTATCCTCTAGTTTTTCTCTTGTGTGTGTTTTCACCTTCTTCCCAATTTAATGTGCGGACTTGATAATAGCAGAGCTTACATATATTCACCGTCAGGGCTTTATCTGTTTCCAGTTCTCTTTTTTTTTTTCTTTTCAGAAGCCAAGGGAGTAGGAAGTGTTTGTAGTAGGATTATGATTATTTAATCTGGGCAATCAGGTTTGAAACCACAAAGTTAATCCTCCTTCCAAACATTTCTGAAATAGTTTAGTTCTACGATGTGCTCCTGGAAAGATAACACGTTTGTGTCCTTATTTATTTTTTCCCTAGAAGTTTTGCAAGTTGATACCCAAGTAGATAGACAACGGGAACACCAAGACAAACTTTTGAAGCAAGTTGCACTCCTAGACAAGAAAAAATTGACCCCAGAAGGGCACAACGCAGGTAACACAGTTGAAAAAAACACCTGTCCAAACACAAACGTCGTTTCTTCAGGACAACAGGTCCCTAAGTGCGAGTTGTGTGGAGCAGCCTTGCCGGGTAATGCAGGCGTTACTCCTAACGCGTACCTTGCAAGAAGGAGATTTGAATATGATGCACAGGGGAACTTATTTCTCTATTCTAAGCTGGAAACTCCACATTCTGGGGCACACCCTCGTGAATGTAACCAATGTAGAAATGCTTTAAGCTGTGACCAAGCCCTTAATGCTGATCAGAGAACCGACAGTAACGAGAAACCCCACAAATGTACCGAATGTGGGAAAGGCTTCTCGCATAAATCAGAACTCATCACCCATCAGAGAGTCCACAAGGATGAGAAGTCCTCTGGATGCAACGACCAGGGGGATGGCCTGAAGGAGAAGGTTTGCCTCAGCAAAAAACATCCAGGAAACCACACAGACGAGAAACCCGGCGGAAACGGCAAATACGGTAAAAAGCTCTCCCCAGAAACAAGCCTCTCCATACCCGAGGCTATTCTGGCTGGAGAGAAGCCTTATAAGTGTTCAGACTGTGAGAAAATCTTCTCCCACAAGTCACGTCTCATCGAACACCACAGATCCCACACGGGAGAGAAACCCTATGGCTGTGAAGAATGTGGGAAATCTTTCTCCCGGAAGTCATGCCTCATTATCCACTACAGAATCCACACAGGAGAGAAGCCCTATGGCTGCAACCAGTGTGGGAAAGCCTTCTTCCAGAAGTCACACCTCATCCTTCACCAGAGGACTCACACTGGAGAGAAACCCTACGAGTGCAGCGAATGCGGGAAGGCTTTCTCCCAAAACTCCTGCCTCATCATACACAAGAGAACCCATATGGGCAAGAAGCCCTATGAATGCTCTGACTGCGGGAAAACGTTCTCCCAGAAGGCGAACCTCATCAGACACCACAGAATTCACGCCAGGGAGAAACTGTACGGATAAAGTGAGAGAGAAGGTTTTCATCAGGAATTCCCAACACATCTAGGAATGAAAACCCTGTGGATTTTGTGAACGTGAAAAGTCCTTCAGCAAGAAGTCCAATGCCACTGTGGGCAGACCTTCCTACCAATTTGGAGAACTAGGAAATGCTTATTCTCTTAAAACTAAGGATAGAAGAGAATGATGCTCTAGAGGGATCTATTTTTATAGGATAAACTTAACTATGAAGTGTATCTGTGTCTACATTAACTGTGGCTATTGAGCTCTAAGTGAATAATTTAAACTATTAAGACAACAGATTGAATAAGCCACAGAACAACCCCAGGGGTATGTGGGGACTATGTTCCTGGAGATGCTACATAAACAGAATTTTATTTTATTTATTTTTGAACTGCATTTGAACATAATTGTGAACTTGTAGACACAGATACCATAATATGTAGGATGACATCTATCAAGAGTTTCCACACTAAATTACACCCTTTTGTCTTTAATATACATTATAACTGGGATTTACTACTCGACCGGAAGTCCATACACTGTACCACATACCTTTTGGTTTTTTGTTTGCTGGCAAGTATTACAGAGCCCCCCTGGATCTGGAAACCAGCAATTTCATGACATCCCCTGATCTCTCTCCATCAACTAGTTTATAAGGCATGTTAAATGAGTAAGGTTGGGACTCACTTTTCTGGCAGTATAGTGGACCACCTAAAGTGAAAAATGTTCCACTGTCAACCACTTGAAATGATGGACAATAACAGGTAACATTCTTTTAAATGCATAATTCAGCTTGCAAGAAAATCAGTGAGGTTTCCAGGTGCCAGTTCCAGAGGGAACTGAAAAGTGTGCGAGTTGATGCTGTAAGCTGCCCTGTAGGTTTGTTTACCCAGAAGCTTGGGTGTTAAAAGCTATAGGCAGAAGGCTTGGCACTGAAATAACCCATAAATTGAGAAATTTCAAAAACCTGTACATATAGGGAAAGGATGGACCAGAGAAAAACCTGCTCATTTGCTCAGGAAGCTTGCCTGGGCTCTGGTAGGGAAAGAATTTACCCTGATGATACACAAGCCGTGACCTGCACCTCTTACAAGTTAGAATTGTGAATTTGCCCTATTCATGCCCCTGTTGAAAAACTGAACAATTAACATAGAAATTTGTCCTGGTCTTTGAAACAACTTTACAGAAGCAAACACAAACTATTCTTGGAGGAAGACACCCTCAACCTGTGTTTCTCAGGGTTCTGACATACAAACCCAAGATGAGTTCATAATCTAGAATAATAAAATGTGAAGAAAGTCAACAGACATTTTAACAAAATAAAAACCTCAAGTCTTTTAAGGTGACAGAAAAATCTGAAATTCTATAAAAATGACTGTCTTGAAAAATGATGAAAAAAAAATCAAAACTGCATGAAAGCAAAGACACAAAGAAAGATAACTGGCTTATTTGGAAAAAGAACCACATAGGGTGTCTACAAATGAAAAATATAGTCACTGAAATTTAAAACTCAACGTTAAAATATTCTACATGTCAAACAGATTATACTCAGCTGAAGAAAATGGGAACAGGAAGGCAGAGCTATAAGCCAATTCACAGAATTCAGTATATAGAGAGGTGGAAAATGTGAAAGAAGGGGGAAGAGACATAAAAATGAGAAGAGCAGGGACTTGCCTGGCATCCAGTGGTTAAGACCCCAAGCTTCCACTGCAGGGGGCACGGGTTCGATCCCTGGTCAGGGAACTAAGATCCCGCATGCTGCAAAGCATGGCCAAAAATAAAACAAAAAAACAAAAACAGAGAGAGGAGCAAACAGGAGCTCCTGAAAGACAAAATGAAAAAACGGAAGAAAAGTAAATATTCCAAGATGGATTGGCTCAGATTTAACAACAGATGTGCATTAACATGCATATGTGTGTGCAATATATATGTATATATATATGCATATATAGACATGCAATATACGCCTAGCTGAGTAACTAAAAATAAGTCCACATCTAGATGTACTCGATGTATATCCGTCCAGAGTTTAGCTAAGCTGCTCTCTAGTATTGCTGCCTCATCATCCATCGTGTTTGGTCAGATGGCTGCAGGGACCTTAAGCTGACACTAGCCCCTTGTGCAAGGACATGCCCTATAGCAGCCGCTCGGCCACAAGCAGATGTAAGTCCCTGGAGTGACTGCTCCGCAGCCCTTGTGATCAGTAGCTCACCTGTCTCCCAGTGCCTGTAAGCTTTACGTGCCCCTTAGCCAGGACCCCCGTGAGCTTACCAAAACCCTGCTCTTTGGGTTTGGATTGACCGATCTGGTCCTAACCTAGAAACCCCAGAGCACTCCCCCCGTGAACCCTAATAAAGGGATGTGTGCCAAGTCCAGTCCCTGTCTGTACTCCGCCTTGACCTCCCCTGGGGCCCCTCCAGTCGTGCTGTGTGCTTGGTCCAGGCCCTGTGAGTAATAAACTTGCCTATTTCGATTTCTCCGTGGTCTGTTGCTGAACCACTCATGGTCCTGCACCCTGTGCTCCACTTAACAAGTGTTAATTTCACGAAGTCTTCACAGATGGGAACAGGATGTTAGAGTCTTGCAATTGGCTGGTGGAGAAATGCCTTTGGCTGGCAAACGGGCTGTGGCTGTGTCTCCCACCCGTTGCTGGCCCGCGGAGGGTGAACTCCCCCCATGGGTATTAGACTTTGGGTGTACTTCCCCACTCCAGGCACAGACCCAGCAGCCGACTGTTAGGAGACTTGGCCACAGTTTCCAAAAGGTCCTGGCGGGGCAGGTGAGGTCTGAGATGCACTCTGCCACGAGCACACAGCCACCACCGACTCACCAAAGTGCTGGTTCTAGGCTCCGAGGTCCCAGCTCCGGTGATCCTGCTGCTTCTGTGCTGGTGGGGGTGAGCCCGATCCTAGTGAGGCTGATTGGGACACCCTGAGGGGAAGCAGCTGCCAATGAGTCCGGCTGCCTGGGGTTCCACTGCAGACCTTTATGGTAACATCCCCAAGGCCAAGTCAGTTGTCAGGGTGGCGGGTAATAGAGAATTAGAAGCTGAAAGTTGAAACTGTATTGCATCTTCGAAAGTTGCTGAGTGAGTGAATCTTGAAAGTTCTCATCACAAGAAAATAAAATTCAGCAATTACATGAAGTGGTGTTCATTACAGTCATCACGGTGATCATTTCGCAATGTACACAAATCACAAATCACTGTGTTGTACACCTGAAACCAATATGATGTTATGTGTCAATTATCTCAATAAATAAACTGAAACTTGAAACCTGATGCGTCTCAAGACTCAAAATATTTTGAAAGACTTTGTACAGCAGGAGGGAGAGAACAGGGGCCAGTCAGTCTTTCAAAGTATCTAAATCTGGCCCGGAGCTGCTACTCCCCACCATAGAATTCGTCCAAAGACCCAAAATGCCATGCCGTGCGGGATCCTAGTTCCCCGACCAGGGATCGAACCCGTGCCCCCTGCAGTGGAAGCGTGGAGTCCTAACCACTGCCAGGGACATCCTTGCATAACCTTTTAAAAGAACCTGGGGATGGAGGGCCACCATCAGCAGATGCAGGCTGGGCCTCTACCCTGACTTACCTCAACGCCAAAGCAGCTGCAGCCACCTGTGCTCAGCAACCTGACAGCTCCCACCAAGGCTCCCCACCAGGCAGTCAAATACAGAGGTTTCCTTGGTTGTGGTCATCGCCCTCAACCATGTACAGTGCGGATAACAGGACTGCTGGTGGCCCTCAGGCCTCGCCCAGTCTCGGGAGATGCGCTGGAACAAATCCACCACAGATACCAGGCCTGTCAGACTGCCAGCCCTAAGTGTCTCTTGAGGGAGGACTTCCTCATAGCTGTAGGATTTGGGGAGGAATTGACAGGGGGCTTCCTGTGTGCCTCAGGGTCCCGAGCACTGACCTCAGGGAGAAGCAGAAGCTAAGAACGAAGACGGCATGGACAGATGGACAGAGACCCCCTTTCACGAGATTTTTTTGGTCTCTTCTTTCTTTTTTAAATTGAAGTATAGTTGGTTTACAATGTTGTGTTAGTTTCAGGTGTATAGCAAAGTGATTCAGTTATACTTATGAATCTATCCTTTTTCAGATTCTTTTCCCTTATAGGTTATTATAAAATATTGAGTATAGGGACTTCCCTGGTGGTGCAGTGGTTAAGAGTCCACCTGTCAATGCAGGGGACACGGGTTCAAGCCCTGGACCGGGAAGATCCCATGTGCCGTGGAGCAACTAAGCCTGCATACCTAGAGAAAGCCCATGCGCAGCAACGAAGACCCAACGCAGCCAACGATAAATTTTAAAAAAATTGAGAATAGTTCCTTGTGCTATATGGTGGGTCCTTGTTCGTTGCCTATTTTATATACAGTAGTGTGTATCTGTTAATCCCAAACTCCTAATTTATCCCTCCCTTGCTTTCCCCATTGGTAACCCTAAATTTGTTTTCTATAATCTAGAGATTATCATACTAAGTGAAGTAAGCCAGAGAAAGACAAATACCATATGATATCACTTATATGTGGAACCAAAAAACATAATGCAAATGAACTTATCTGCAAAACAGAAACAGACTCACGAGATTTCTGAGGCAGCTGATAGTCATTCTGGTGTCCCACGTTGCCTGCACAGATCAATTCTCCCCAGCCTTCGAATCAGTTTTCGTAGACGTGCGGTTTCTCCAGCCAGGAGGTTAGGTAGGCAGTATCTACCGGCACTGATCCTGGCTCTAAGACTTCTAGTTCCTGACCGACCCTTCAGGAGGCATTTTGAGGAAAAGTTCCCTCTCACGGAATCTGGGACCCTGCCCTTGGGGGTACGAGCAGAGCTATCAAGTTTTCCGAATGCAGTTTATTATGTCAAGACACAAACGTGTTGCTTCTAAGCCTCCCTGCATTGGAAAGTTGGGTCCAAGCTGTCCAGCTGGGGTTTTCACAGCCAGCTCTGATGCTCTAAGACCCCAAAGAGGAGTCAGTCTTAGAGATTCTTGTCCTTGGCAGGACTCGAGAGCTGTGTCCCCGCCCTACAGCCAGTGTGTGAGACCCCAAAAGAACTCAGAGCTTGTCTATGGCTTATTCCTCCAATAAACATTTATTAAGAACTGCCAGGGTCATGGATCTTAAAATGTAAAAACAGGATCTGCAATCTGGCTTTATGGGGCTCACAGCCTAATTGTGAGTGGGGAAGTGGGGGAGTGGGTAGGTGACTGGGAAGTGAAGCAGATGCTGAAATTACATTTTAGAGTGACAACTGTTGTAACTGAGAGGAGGAAGGAAAGGGTGCCGTTTTAGTCCGTTCAGGCTACTACAACAGAATACCATAGAGCTGGAGGCTTATAAACAACAGAAATGTTATCTCTCACAGTTCTGGAGGCTGGAAGTCCAAGATCAAGGTGCCGGCAGCTTCAGTGTGGTGACAACTTTCTTCCGAGCTCATAGACAGCTGCTTTCTTGTTGGGTCCTTGCAGGGCAGAAGGGGTGAGGGAGCCCTTCCAGGCCTCTTTCATAAGGGCACTAATTCCATTCAGGAGGGCTCCATCTTCATGACCTAATCACTTCTAGAGACCCCACCCCTAATAACAAACTAATAATGGAGATTAGATTTCAACATGTGCATTTGGGTGGGGACACCTTCAGTCTATAGCAGGTACAGTATCTGGACTGATCACTGAATAATAAAAGGGATTTTCATAAGTGGAAACAGAGTGTACCAGGGGCAAAAAGCAGCATGAGTGAAGGCATGATGATTTGAAGGCTTGTCTTACTTTGTGAATAGCTTGAACCAGCCACAGTTCATTTCATGTACAACAAACTACATGGATCTTAAGGATGCATCTCCGTGAAGTTTTGCACATACACCCATGTAACCACCACCCAAGTCAAGATATAGAACGTTTCCAGTACCCAGGCAACCTCCCTGTGCCCTCTGCCAATTCAAACCCTTCCCCCAGTTAACCACTATGATGACATCAACTGCCACAGATGAGTTTGTCATTGGCCCTTATTTCAATGGAAGCATCCAGAAGTGTTCTTTGTGTCTTGCTTCTTACACTCAGTATTACATCTGGGTGGTCCTTATTTTTTTGCCAGTAGCAGTAGTTCATTCTTTTTCATTGCTGTGTAGTATTCCATTGCATGCATATGCCACAAGCTGTTTGTATGTATTCTATGTTCAAGAACGTTTGGATAATTTCCAGTTTTTGTCTATTATAAACAGTGCTGCCGGGCTTCCCTGGTGGCGCAGTGGTTGAGAGTCCGCCGCCGATGCAGGGGACACAGGTTCGTGCCCCAGTCCGGGAAGATCCCACATGCCGCGGAGTGGCTGGGCCCGTGAGCCATGGCCGCTGAGCCTGCGCGTCTGGAGCCTGTGCTCCGCAACGGGAGAGGCCACAACAGTGAGAGGCCTGTGTACCACAAAAACAAAAATGAAAACGAAAACAAAAATGAAAACGAAAACAAAAACAAAAACAAAAACAAAAACAGTGCTGCCATAGACTCCTTACTCACTCCTCTTCAAAAGATTCTGTGTGGCTACGATTCAGAGCAGTGGTTCTCAACCAGGGGTGATTCTGTCCCCCGGGGATGTCTGGCAATGTCTGGGGACACTTTTGATCATCACAACGTGGATGGGGGAGTGGTGTGTGCTACTGGCCTCTCCTGGGTGGAGACAAGGGGTGCAGCTAAGCGCCCTACAATGCACGGGACAATCCCTCCCACCAGAGAGAACTCTCCAGCTCAAAATGTCAATAGAGGAACTTCCCTGTGGTCCAGTGGTTAAGACTTCACCTTCCAGTGCAGGGGGTGCGGGTTCGATCCCTAGTCGGGGAGCTAAGATCCCACATAGCTCACGGCCAAAAAACCAAATACATAAAACAGAAGCAATACTGTAACAAATTCAATAAAGACTTTAAAAATGGTCCACATCGGGCTTCCCTGGTGGCGCAGTGGTTGAGAATCTGCCTGCCGATGCAGGGGACACGGGTTCGTGCCCCGGTCCGGGAAGATCCCACATGCCGTGGAGCGGCTGGGCCCGTGAGCCATGGCCGCTGAGCCTGCGCGTCCGGAGCCTGTGCTCCACAACGGGAGGGGCCACAGCAGTGAGAGGCCCGCATACCACAAAAAAAAAAAAAAAAAAAAAAGGTCCACATCAAAAAAAAAAAAAAGTCACCAGAAGCAGAAGAAGCAGGCTGGAGTCTGGTTTTGGAGTCCTTGTCTGCTGCACCCAGGTTGTGTCCAGTAGGCTTCGGGGAGTCACAGATGGTTCTGGAATGTGAGGTTTCCATCCGGGGGTGGTGGAGAGATTTCAGAACAGACTCCACCTGGCATCCAGCATTCGGTGACGTCAGCCTGGTGGACGGCGCCTGGTGTCCTGGAGCCGACCACCCGCTGCAGTGCCCCCTGCGCATCCCGGTTCCGCAGCATGTAGATGGCCGGGTAGAGCAGGGAAGTGAGGTTGATGTAGATGAATGAGACCAGCCTGTCCTCCTCCAGGGAGTGGCTGCTCAGTGGCCTGGCGTACATGGCCGTGGCGCAGCCGTCGTGGAGCATGGCCAGGCCACCGTGAGATGGGACGCCACCGTGTTGAAGGCCTTGCGGCGGCCCGCAGCCCCAGCAACCCCCCAGGATGACCAGCAGCACCCTGGCGTAGGAGAGAGGATCAGGGCCAGAGGCAGCACCCGCCGCAGCACGCAGGCCGCCAGCAGGATGCGCTCCTGCAGCTCCCGGTTCCCGCAGGCCAACACCAACACGGCCGGGAGGTCGCAGAAGACGTGGTTGACTAAGCCCCCATGGCGGAAGGCAGCTGGAAGATAGCCGTGGTGAGGCCCAAGGCCAGGAGAGAGCCCCCAACGCAGCAGGCGGCGAGAAGGCGCCAGCAGAGCCCTGCAGTCGTGAGCCGAGGGCGGCAGACGGCCGGGTAGCGGCTCAGGGCCATGGCCGCCAGCAGCAGACAGCCAGAGCCACAAAGGGGCCCATCTGGGCGGCCCCCAAGCGGCAGGAGGAGGCCGGCCAGCACGCGCAGAGTCAGCACCGGCGTGTAGGCCGCCTCCTCGGCAGACAGGTCCCCCAGGAAGCAGTACGTGGTGGGTGCAGGGCGGCGTCCACCACGGCCAGCCCCTGGACCAGCAGGTTTCCTGCCAGCGTGGCCGAACAGAGTGGCAGGAGGAGGGCAAAGGGCAGCACCCGGGGCCCCAGGGGCTGCCGGGAGAAACCCAGGATTACAAACTGTGGGGCGGTCCAGTGGCTCGTGTCGGGGCCTGGGGGAGGATGGACGCACAGCCTGGAGAGCAGCGTCAGGGCCTCTGCATCTCCCTGGCCCGGAACCCTGCGCCCAGCCATCCCTGGCCCACCCGTAGCTTCCCCACCCGCCACCCTTCCCAGGGCTTCAGCGCTTTCTCCCCAGTCCAGTATTTTCTATCCCTCATCTCCTGCAGCCCAACATCTTTCATGAACTGAGATGTTCGCAGCCACTGTCCACTCTCCCTTCCAGCCTCCTGTGCCCTGTGCATTCCAGGGACCCAGGTGTCTCCGTCACGCCTGTCCACCGCCCTGAAGTTCTGGCCAGACTTCACACCGGCTGCACCAAGGAGCCCGGCCTCCCGGGTTCCAGCCTATAGTGATGACAACGGTGGGGCAGGGGGCTGAACCCCGGAAGAGGGCTGAAGGGGGCCCCATTTCTGCCGGCCAACCCTGAACAGCACTAGCATCTCTGGCTCACAGAGGCCCCGCCTTCTTCCCCTGCGCTTGGCACCCCTCGGGGAGATCCCAGCTCCCAGCTCTTTGCAGATAGATTCGTGTGCTCCTCTCCTACCTACCCCGGCCTTTGCTTCCTGTCGTGTTTGTTTTCCATTTCTTCCTCTTGGCTGGATTCAGGACAAACCCATGGTACTCCGGGGCCTGTGCCTTTTGGGCTCAGTTACAGGGAAAAAAATGACCAGGGACGAAGGTCCACACCCTCCACGTTATGACAAGCAGCCACCTTCCTGAATGGTAGCACCCTCTTCTGTGACTTACACCCTACATCTCTCTCACGACCCCCTCCCTCCTCTTAGCTGCATCTCGGCCAACACTTCCAATCCAACCAGTCTTGAACTAAATGCGTTCTTTCCACCCCAAACTTCCCCTCTTCTGTGGGAGGAGCTTGCCTAGCGCCAAAATTGGAAACCAGGAAGGCATGGCAGGTGAGTTCCCTCTCCTGCTCCTTTAAGTACAACAGGGCACCCCGTCCTGCTGGGCACACCTACAGCCTCCAGAGGCTCGTTTCTCCCATGACTCCTGCTTTCTCTTTCCTGAATGAGCACAGCAGATCCTACCTGGCCTCCTGCTTTCTCTTTCCTGAATGAGCACAGCAGATCCTACCTGGCCTCCTGCTCCCAGCTGCTTCCGTCCAACCACTTTCTCATACCACCAACGGGAACAGCCCTTCTAAAGGATGGATACCAATTCTTTGCTTAACTCTCCCTTCCTTACCTTCAAGCTTAAGTCCAAAGTCCTCAGCACAGCACATGCCCAGCTTCACATCCTGCTCATCCCATCCCCTGGAGTCCCGGCATTATCTACCTAAAAAAATGGGAAATTCTGTTCCTTCTCCAAGGCGGAACTTACAAGCCACATCCTGGGTAGAGACTCCTGTCCCCCAGGCAGGCTTCGTGTCATCCTCTCATTCCACGGTTATTACAGCAACGCCACTAAATTCAGCCTCCTGGAACCAAAGATTTGAGTCGCGCTTGTTGTTCGCAGAATGACTGTAAGTGAAGGAGTTACTCAATCCTCATTTCTCCCACATATATGCCTCCTCTCAGTGTCCCTATTATGTCCCTAACCTGGGTTTCTGGCCCTGGAACCTCAGAGGCCCCGCCCCTTCACAACAGCCAATTGCCCCAACTTCTGTGGGCTCCTTCCCTAAAATGCTCCTGGCCATTTAAAATCCACGTTGCCGTCAATCTCACATGGGGTACACAATCATCTTCAGGGTCAATTCCCCCCCCCAAAAAACACCCTACTGGAATCATGTTCATCTCCCCATCCAGCCATCAGAGGTCAATTGGCCTGCCATCCCCTTAATTCACTCAACAAGAGACACATTCTTCTCTCTCTCCGTACACTCTGATCCTTAAAATATCACTCCCTCGAAAGCTAATTCAAACTGACCTTTCCTAAGGAGCCCTATCCGGCCGGGGCCAATCACTGTTTCAAGGCACTTACACGTGTAACAACATAGCGGACATCCATCGACGCACGTCAAACTGCCTGCCAGATCAGGCCGATGCTGATGTGGACATTCCAGCATCCCTTGAGCTGTCCCTTCATAGTTAACCGATGGTTCCTCTCCTCCTGCGCTGAGGTCATGTTATAGAATATGCACCAATAGCCGCTGCGCTGTGAACCATGAAACCCTTGACCATCCACTAGCCGGTCACGATGCACCACTGCCTGTTTCCTTACCTGTAACATAAGAGAGTTGGGCCAGATGACCTTGAAAGTTTCTTCCAGTTCTGATATTTTATGATTCTATCAAAAGTTGTGTTTGTGCTTAGGCTTTTATTCCCAAGCTAAGCCATTTCAAAGGATATTTTGATGTTTTAGGAGTCCATAAGGAAGCTACAAGAGGTCAGTTTAATTTAGAATCAGTAAAGGAAACAGCAGATGTCGATTTACGGATCTTAGAAGGGCCTTAGGCCAGTGCACGTATCAACACAGCCCTTTCTAGCTACACCTGTGGGTTTGTGCGTCTATTTTCACACGAGTGCGCAGTGCATTTTTGGATGTGTTCTGCCTCATCGTTCAATTTTGGGGGGCAGTGCTCAGATAATAGGGCTGTTGGGGGGCTGAGTAAGGAGGTTGGGTTTCTGATCCTGTCTGTGATACTGCCCGAGTCACCTCTTTTCTCTGTGCCTCCCAAGAGCACCCCAAGATACAACGGTCTACTTCCTCTGTCCTCTTGCAGCCAGGATGGCTCAGGGGCACACACCTGGCTTCTCGTCTCAGCTCTTCCACTGGCCAGCGGAGGGAGCTCGGAAAGAGTTTTTGTTTGTTTGTTCGTTTGTTTTTTTGCGGTACACAGGCCTCTCGCTGCTGTGGCCTCTCCCGTTACGGAGCACAGGCTCCGGATGCACAGGCTCAGCAGCCATGGCTCACGGGCCCAGCCGCTCCACGGCATGTGGGATCTTCCCGGACTGGGGCACGAACCTGTGTCCCCTGCATCGGCAGGTGGACTCCCAACCACTGCGCCACCAGGGAAGCCCTATACAGATGTTTTTTGATGGGGTTACTCCTGATAAACCCATCATAAATTGAAATTATTGCAAGTCGAAAATGTATTTAATACACCCAACCTACTGGACATCATAGCTTAGCCTAGCCTACCTTAAATGGGCTCAGAACACTTACATTAGCCTACAGTTGGGCAAAATCATCTAACACAAAGCCTCTTTTATAATAAAGTGCTGAATATCTCATGTAATTGATTGAATACTATTCTGAAGGTGAAAAACAGAAGGATTGTACGTGTCCAGAATGGTTGTAAGTGTATATTGCTTGCTTACCCTCATGACTGCAATTGCGTGGCTGACTGGAGCTGTGGCTCGCCACCACTGCTCAGTCTCACACTGCATGTTGCTAGCCTGGGAAAAGATCACAGTTCAAAGTTCTGCTGAATGTGTACTGCTTTCACACCATCGTAAAATCAGAAAATTGTGAGTCAAACCAGAGTAAGTCAGGGACCATTTGTAACTTACAAATAACATCTTAATTTAGGGACTTCCCTGGTGGCACAGCAGTTAAGACTCTGCCTGCCAATGCAGGGGACACAGGTTCAACCCCTGGTCCAGGAAGATCCCACATGCCACGGAGCAACTAAGCCCGTGCACCACAACTACTGAGCCTGCACTCTAGAGCCCGCAAGCCACAACTACTGAGCCCGAGTGCCACAATTACTGAAGCCTGTGCGCCTAGAGCCTGTGCTCCGCAACAAAGAGAAGCCACCGCAATGAGAAGCCCGCGCACCGCAACAAAGAGTAGTCCCCGCTCGCTCCAACTAGAGAAAGCCCGTGCAGAGCAAAAAAGACCCAATGCAGCCAAAAATAAATAAATAAATATATTTTAAATCTTAATTTAAAACAGTCTAGCTTGGATTACTACCAACCTAATTCGACAGTACACAAAAACATTCCTACAATATACCTGCCCCTGCTTTGTGCTATTTTGGTCATACAAATTATATCTTATAAGCTCATCAACACAGGTTTTGTAATTTCCTTATTTGAACATATTTTTAATGGCTTATTTAAAGTCTTTGTCTAGAAAATCCAACATCTGGGCTTTCTCGGGACCAGTTTCTATGAACCGCTTTTTTATTTTCTGTGTATGAGCCACACTTTTCTGTTTCTTTGCATGTCTCCCCCCCTTTTTTCATAAAACTGAACATTTTAAATAATATACACCTCTAGTAATCAGATTCCCTTTTCCCTCCTCAGTTTGTTTCTGTCCTTTGTTGTTGTGCTGTTTGTTATTTGCTCATTGTCTTTGACTAATTCTATAAAATCTGTATTCCCATTTTCTTTAAAAAAACAAAAAACAAAGAACTCCAAACTGTTGTGCCACATGGCATGTAGGATCTTAGTTCCCTGACCAGGGATTGAACCCACACCCCCTGCCTTGGAAGCTCAGAGTTCTAACCACTGGACTGCCAGGGAAGTCCCTAAAGTCTGTATTCTTTTTGTGTGAAGGCTCTGCTCAGTTATTTTAGCTTTCAGTTAATGATGGGACAGAGGTTTCCTTACATGCCTTAAACCAGTAAGTCTCCCAGGCTCTACCAAGGGGCCGCTGTGTGTTAGGACCACCTTCAATGCCCCAGCAGTCGACAGCTCTGCCTTAGCCGGCACTCCCTACTTGCTCAGCAGCTCAAGGCCAGCCAGATGTGAGAGATTAAAGCTGTCTAAGGTTTTTCTTGGGCATATGCACAGTCCTATGCATGGGCATGATCTTCTAGATCCCTGGGAAAATACATCAGATCCTTTCAAAGCCCCACACAGGCTTCTCATTCCCGAAATTTTCCCTGTAAGTTTTGTGGCCAGCCTCTTGTTTGCCCTGACTGATATCACCTGAGTGAGCTCTTAATCAGGGCAAATAAAGACAACTCCTGTGAATGAAGCTTTCCAAGGCGTCGCCATACAGGTGAAATATTGACAACGCTCTGGGGATGAGGCTTTTTGGGAGCTTCAAACCCATTTGGTCCCCTCCGGTGGCAACTAGGCTGCTGGTTTTCACAGCTACTGTGTTTCTGCGGCCATCAGTTTTCAAGGCCACCACAAAGCTGGGGAGAGGGGGATGGAAATAGTGCAAGTTAACATGCCCCAAAGTTCACTGTTCTCATAGATATTCAGCCATTTTCTTGAAAAAAACTCCAAATTGTTGCAAGCCTTTGGCTAAATTCCAAAGTTCTGGAAAACTACTGGTAGATTTTGACAGTTTTTGCCAATGTTTTTGTTGCTTTTATAAAAGATTTTCAGAGGTCCTTATTTTTCCATTCTGTAAGTGCTCATTCCCTCAAATTTACCCTTGATTCAATAAGTTAAAAAAATTAAAATATTTTGCTTTTGCAAAAATATTGGCAAAAATTTTTTTAAGTTTCTAAATCTGGAGTGGGCCAGTGGGGTTTCTCACACACAGCTGGTGGGGCTGTAACTTTCTGGAATGAAATGTGGTACTTGTCCCTACAAACTGGCCTCTCAAATTTCACGTTTGCCTGGTGGAGCCCTTTGGGTCAGAGGCTTTATTAGATTAGAGAGGGAGCGTGGTCCTCCCAACCCGGAGGACAGAGGAAGGGCTTTTGCCAAATGGGTCAAGGTGGAGAGATGCTGGGAAAACGCAACTCCACACTTTGCCACCAGAGGGTGCGGCTCTGTGCTATTCATGGGTTGGGGGGTGGGGGATTGGAGGCACCTCCTCCAGGGGTCCTCAGGAAGCCTCCAAGGAAGGCTCTGGAAATTTATTAATAGGGTTCATTACTCAACGTCCCCCCCAAACCAGAGACACATTGTGCCCTGTATGCCCACAAGAGCCAAACCACAAAACACCTTTGGCCAGTAGTTTGGCCCTGTGATCAGCAGATGCCGAATCATCTATGATAACATCTATAAAAGTTGGTTAGCACACCCCTTCTTCACATGCCCAGGCTCCACACTCCCATCAAACATAGCAGCCCGGGACTTCCCCAGTGGCGCAGTGGTTAAGAATCAGCCTGCCAATGCAGGGAACATGGGTTTGAGCCCTGGTCCGGGAAGATCCCACATGCTGCGGAGTAACTAAGCCCGCGTGCCACAGTTACTGAGCCTGTGCTCTAGAGCCCGTGAGCCACAACTACTGAAGCCCGTGCGCCTAGAGCCCGTGCTCCGCAACAAGAGAAGCCACTGCAATGAGAGGCCTGCGCACCGCAATTAAGAGTAGCCCCCACGCAACACAACTAGAGAAAACCTGCATGCAGCAACGAAGACCCAATACAGCCATAAATAAATAAATAAATTTATTTAAAAAAAAAAACTTTATGAAACAAACATAGCAGCCCAAGAGAATGGGGAGCCCCCTCTTGTGGGAGGTGCTACTCCTGTTCCCATTTTGCAGATGGGGAAATGGAGACCCCGCATTTGAAAAGGGAGCAGTCACATCACAGCAGAGACTATGCTGGGGGAGGACGGGAGCCAGGTGTCTGTGCCTGTACTGTCCTCCATTTCACACCCATCCTCCAACACCGGACCTCACCCTGCTTCTCCAGAGTCAGGGCTGGACGGGGTCAGCCTGCTTTACTCCTGAACTGTGAATGTTCTCCAGCTGGAGGGGCCTCCTTGGGCTCCCAATTCTCCCCCATGCTTCCCAGAGGGACACCGCCACTCTCCTCAGCCCCCAGCCCAGTCCATCCCTTCCAGGGGCTCTAGAATTCTCTCCAGGGCAGACTGACCTGGGGGTGACACAGGGCTCTCCTGGACACAGGTCCTGAGTCTGGAACTCTCACCTCCATCTCCGTCTGTCTTAGGGCTGGTCCATGGTATCGGTGAGAAGAGGGTCCACTCCTTTTGAAACTGAGGGCAGTCATCAGATCCATTAAGCTATAACTTGCTTAATAAATAATGTACTGTACTGACGTCAGCATCAAGCTTGCTTTAACTGTTGCTACAAAAAACTTGCATGTCCTCCAAGTGGCCTAAACAGTAAGATGTTTGCCCAAGTTGTTTTTCAGGAACTTGAAGTCGGCAGTGTCTAGTGCGAGCTTGAGCCAGTTAAGACTAGTTGAGACTACTGACCACCCCCCCCAACGTGGGCATGCGCGAGCAGCTGATGTGTGGCCTTCTGACGTCAGAGGGTGGAGAACTCCACCCTCAGAACGTGCTGGAGCCGCCCTTCTCCTTCCATGAAGAAGCCTGTAGCTTAGCTTAGCCTGTGCAGAACTAGTTACCTCACAGTTTTCTTATCTCCAATCACCTTCCCCCAGGTGACTCCCCACGTGGCAGCTTTATTCCATAAATATCCTGAGCCCCTCCCCTTCAGGGAGGCGGGTTGAGATTTGTTCTCCTGTTTTCACCTGGTGGCCTCCTGAATAAACAAACGCTTTCTTTGCTGTGCACCTCACTCCTCACTGTTTGACGTGCTGTGCGTTGGGCAAACAAAACACTCTCCCCAAGACCCTTAACTCAGCTCCTGCTTTCCCCAGACTCAAGGGAGCTAGGCTGGGACGCTCTGCTGCAGGGCTGGCACCTGGACAAAGGTCTCCTCAAGCAACAGAATACAAAGAAACTAAAAGGGACTAAAAATAACTGCAGGCATGCACAAACGGGGCAAATTAGGAACAATGAGATACAAAAAGGCCACAAACCAACTGGCACTTCTGAGGTGCCTGGAGCAAAATCAGGGCATGATCCCTGCACCACCAAGGGGGTGGGCAGCCCACCTAAGCCGCCGCCTCTCCGGCAGACCCACCGATCCTCCCCCTCCCTCATCCCATTTCAGGAGCCAGCCCACCCTCCTTGGAGAGCAAGCAAGGGCACCGGTTACTTGTTTTCACTCCCTCGTGCTGCAGTGTGAATCCCAATAAAGCTTTGCCTGAATTCCTCTTCCGGCCTCTTAAAAATTTCTGTTGATTAAAGGGTCCAAGGACCCAGGTCGGCATCACAAGTGTCACCAGCAAAAGCCCATTAACAACTCCTGGGAAATAAAAATAGAATCTGGGTAATAAAATAAAGTCTAACTCTTTTTTCCCCCTTTGTGCTTAGTCTAGTTTCACTTGCTCACAGGGTGCTGCGGGCAGAGGCCTGGCACCTGACACTTCAGACCAGAGTTCCCAGTGTAAAAGAGTGCAATCTGGAGCCGTGAGCAACACAACTGCGACCACCCCTCTCCCCATCCCGCCACTGCAAGAACCCTACAAAGCAGTCCCTACCCTGGCCTTTCGGCTTCTTGGCGAGGGCAGGTACCCTAGACTCTGAGCTCACCCCTCTCCATTCTTTGATCAAAGAATAAAGCTTTGGGCTTCCCTGGTGGCGCAGTGGTTGAGAGACTGCCTGCCAATGCAGGGGACACGGGTTCGTGCCCCTGTCCGGGAAGACCCCACATGCCGCGGAGCGGCTGGGCCCGTGAGCCATGGCCGCTGAGCCTGCGCGTCCGGAGCCTGTGCTCCGCAACGGGAGAGGCCGCAACAGTGAGAGGCCCGCGTACCGCAAAAAAAAAAAAAAAAAAGAATAAAGCTTTTCTGTGCTTCTGAACGGAACTTTAGTCTCCTTTTCTTGGCTCCAGCGGACACCGGGCAGAAGGACTCTCGTTGGGGACCAACTCGGGTGGGTGGGTAAAACCAGGGATCCCGGGGGCAGGTCCTGAGGAGGAAGAACCCTTGTGAGGCGCCCTCGTGTGGCTTCAAGGGCCCCTCCCCCTCCCCCTGGCCCCAGAATTTGCAGGCACAGGCCAGGCTCTACCCGGGAGGGCGAGGTCGTGCGAATGAACTGGCTGCCCCACCCACGGCTCCTGCCACACCGACCGCGCCTGCTGGTCCCAGCATCCCCCGGCCGTCACCTTCCATCCATACCTGCCCCCGGGGCTCAGCCCGAGGGAACCTGAGCTCAGAACCCCTGGTCGGGACCCAAGCGCTCAGAGCCGGGGACCCAGACCTGAACCCCTCAAACCTTTCTGAGGAAGACGAACCCAGGCCCCGGGCAGCGGCAGCCCGGAGGCCCCAATACCAGGGGGCCCACAGCCCAGCACTCACAGCCTGGGACGAGGAGGAGGAGACCAGAATGGGGAGCCCGGCTAAAACCTCTGCTCCCCAGCCTGGGTAGCCTTGGGGACAAAGATCAGCCCCCGGAACCCAGAGGCCATTCTTCAAACCACATCAAACGTCCCTGGTCTTCAGACGGTCCCTCCCTTATCACCTCCCTGAGACCCTTGCTCCCTTCACAGCAGTAATTGTTTTCCATCAAAGTGTTGTCTGTCTCCTCATTAGACTGGTAGCCCACAGGGCGCTCATGACCGGGGGTGTCCCCAGGTCCCCACACACAGCGGCCCCGGCCACAGTTCCGGGAGGAAAGAACGCGAGTTGGCGGTGCAGTTCCGAGCGCTGCCGCCAGAGGGCAGGACTGCCCGCACGTTCCCCGGGGACGCGGTGCTCCCACGGCAGCCGGCTTCCCCGCGTGGGCCGGTTTGTCCACGGAGAATCCTGCGCTCTCCTACCGGGCGCGACGGGAGAGGGTGCTCTCCGCTCAGGAGCCGAGCCGTGGAAGGGGGCGGTCGTGGTCTCACTGTTGGGCGTGCGGCTTTCCCGTGAAGGCCCTGTCTTCACTCGAGTCCTTCACCTGTGCCACCACCCCCAAGCGCAGAGCCGCTTTCTCTTCCATCTCAGGCTGGGGCGAGTGTCCGTGCAGGGTTTGAGGGGGTCCTGAAGTCTCACTGCTCTCCACTCAGTTTATCCAGCCCTCCTGTTATCAGCCTCACTCCTCATCCCCGCCCACTAGGTCCCTCGGTCCCCCGACCCCTGAGCGCTCTCCTCTGTTCTTAACTTCTTCAGGAACTTACGCTCCTGTCCTGTTTGCTCGGCTCAGGCAATGCCCATCAGCACATCCTTGCTCTTCTAACATGGTGTGGACCTCTCTCTTCTGCTTTCAACTCTCTCCCCTCCCCCCCCCCGCCCCCGGCCGAAGGGAAAGGCACGTGGGATCCTTGTTCCCCGACCAGGGACCAAACCTGCGCTCCTTGCAGTGGAAGCATGGAGTCAACCACTGGACCACCAGAGAAGTTCCTGCTTTCAACTCTTTTTATGTTCCCTTTATCCTTGGGGTTTAAGCCTCTTTAAAAAATAATAAATTCCGTGTTGCAGGTTTTCAGGCCGAGTGGAGATAAGCCTGTCACAGGCTGGTTGGTAGGTTGGGGGAAGGTTAGATGCTGCATCCTGCAGATTCTGCGGGCAAATTATTGTAGTTTTGGCACCATTCTCTGGAGGTGGTGGGATGAAGTAAAAAGAGCAAAGATACCCAAGCTGACACATACACTTACTTATGCAGGAAGTGAATAGAACAACAGATTTGGGGGCTTGTGAAAAAGGGCAGTTCACACTGCTCTCCTCCCATCCGAAGTTTGTAATTCACTGAGAGACACACACAGGAGTCAGACACACAGACGTGAAAATATCAGCTATATTAAGAATAACTCTGAATTGGAGGAATGATCTAGATCTGGGGCCATGTGGGTTTCCCAGTACTTTGCACCTGCCAGTCACAGGTGAACTGGAAAGCCACGGGTGTCCTCTGTGAGGGAAAGAAGGACCTAAGGACAGGTTGCCCCGGAGAGACCAGGTGGGGTCTGCTCAGCGAACTCAGCGCCTCCTCCAAACTCACAAATACTGTGAGTCCAGGTGAGCAGGGGGCGAAGGGGGTGGAGAGACCTTCTGTACTTCTTCAGAGGCATGAAAATCCCTTTCTGGAAACATGAGGAGAGACAAATGTTGCCAATGGCATAAGATTTTTCCAGATCCCAATTTATAGCCCAGTGGTGAAACCAATTTTCGGAAATAAAACAATAGAACAGGGGCTTCCCTGGTGGTGCAGTGGTTGAGAGTCCGCCTGCCGATGCAGGGGACACGGGTTTGTGCCCCAGTCCAGCAAGATCCCACATACCGCGGAGCGGCTGGGCCCGTGAGCCATGGCCGCTGAGCCTGCACGTCCAGAGCCTGTGCTCTGCAATGGGAGAGGCCACAACAGTGAGAGGCCCGCGTACCGCAAAAAAAAAGAAAAAAAAAAAACCCAGTAGAACACTTGGCATGTCCTTCTCAGATAACTGGGCATCATGCATCCCAAATATGGTCAATGGAAATTATGGATAGCATATAGGACCACTTTAGTGAAAAAAGGCATAGATAGCTGAAGTCACAACTACACTAAAGAGCTGCAAGCCACTGACCTGAAAGTCATTGGTTGTGTGCAACAGTGAGCTCAGGGGGAAGAGGGAGTTGTCTTTTCTGAGAAGCAGAAGGTACACATCACAGTGGTATCTTTAGATCGGCCAGAGTAGGATTATTTACACTGTGAAAATTGGCAAACACTTCCAGTTGGGGTTCCATTCACTCAGAGAGCCAGTTGTTGACACTCAACATCACACCACTGCCTCGTTGCCCCTCAGCTTTACCAGCCTCGGGTACCACCTCCCCCCACAGAAAGCAGTTTCCCCACTCCCGACCAAACCCCAAACCTGCTTCCCCTTCCTCTTAAAAAAAATTATTAATTAATTTATTTACTTTTGGCTGCGTTGGGTCTTCGTTGCTGCGTGCAGGCTTTCTCCAGTTGCGGTGAGCGGGGGCTACTCTTTGTTGCAGTGCGCGGGCTTCTCATTGCAGTGGCTTCTCTTGTTGCGGAGCACGGGCTCTAGGCGCGTGGGCTTCAGTAGTTGTGGCACACGGGCTCAGTAGTTATGGCACATAGGCTCAGTAGTTGTGGCGCACAGGCTTAGTTGCTCCGCGGCATGTGGGATCTTCCCGGACCGGGGCTCGAACCCGTGTCCTCTGCATTGGCAGGCGGATTCTTAACCACTGTGCCACCAGGGAAGTCCCTCCCCTTCCTCTTGAGAGCACACACACACACACACACACACACACACACACACACACACCCCAAGCAGGTTCTAGAACCCATCATCCAGGCAGAAGGGATTGCAAATCAGTCATCCATCAGCAGTCAACACTAGTACCTGCTTCTCCCTCTGGAGGGACATCCGTGGCCTGGCCTCTGTGGGGAGTGGCTTGTGGATTCCTTCCCCCAGGCTCCACGCTGGATGAGGTCCTCAGGGCTGGTGCCTCCAACCACAAATGAAGCTTTGAGGTGCACTTGTCAGCAAATCTGAGTCTTGCAGCAGATTAAACCCAGACTAGAAGAGAAGAGTCTCTGTCGTGGACCTGCCTCTTCCTTACCCGTGCACAATTACCATTTCACCTGAATCTCGTTTTTCCCTGAATTAAACATGATGCCTACCTCAACTGACTCAGCCCTGAATTCTACACCATGTGACATCTTATTCAGCCTTCAGTTGCTGGATCCCACTCTGTTGTGTACTCACCCGAACAGCTCTGTGCCCGGCAACTTGGGGCTGAGGTTTTCTATGTGATTAGGCCATCGTTCTCACAGTTATCTGCCTTAGACAGTGATGGATTTGGCTAATTCATTGGGCTAATATCTCGTTTAAGATCTTTTCATCTATGTGCATGAAAGATATTGGACTGAAAATTGTTCCTTTCTCAAAATTTACTTCTTGGGGTTTGCAACAAGGCTATTCTGGCTTCCAAACACAGGTTTCCTATTCTCTGGAATTTATATAAGATTGCCATTAATATTTTACTAAAGTGTTCAGAAGGATTTACTAATGAGGTCATCTGAGCCTTTAGATTTCTTGGTGGGAAAATTTTAAACTACATATGGAATTTGTAAATTTTTACAAACTTAAAACTTTTTTAAACCTACAGTTTCAGTAAGTTGTGTTTTCCAGAAAGCTGTGCATTTTATCAGATGTATCGGCACAGAATTTTCATATCTTCTTCTTGACTCTGGAATGATGTCTCACTTTATTCCTTTCCTGATGGGCTGAGGCGAGGCCAGAGACAGGCACTGCGGGCAGTGGAACAGCACAGGCAAAGTCCAGCACAGAGGATGGGCCAGCCACTGGACCCCCTCATCTGCCTGGAGATTCGGGGCACATGCCCCAAAGATATAAAGGGTCCCAATACCAGGACTTGCGGTTACTGGATGGGCATTCTGCCGGCAGGAGGAGCTGCCATTTGACTGGATGGTTCTATCAGCCTGGGGTCCCAGAGACAACCTGAGTCACGCTGTTTTTTGAAGACGGGGGCAGGGCAACCATCACACCTTCTGGAGGCTTCCCTGCACCATTTGGGCCCCATTTCTTGCTGCCCAATATCTTTGTTAGGCATGTTCACTCCAGGCCCCTGGTGCACCCCCACCCCACCACCTGCACCCCCACCCTCGTGAGCCAGTTTATAATTACCAGTCACGCACGCCCACCCATCCTGCCTTTTTATGCCAGCCCAGCTGTCTGCACGTCCTCCCTCTCTGGCCTCCAGCTCTGCCCCCTGCCCCTTTTCTTGATGCCCATGCACCCATCCTGCCCCACCCCCTGAAGACAGATGTCACGGTGGGCCATCTCCTCTGGCTTGGAGTATGGGACCTCTCCAGGCAATGGTTGGGACCCTCAGAGCCGCAGCACAGCTGGGCATGCCTGTGCTGCCGTAGGGCCTAGACGGCCTGTGCCCAACATCGGACCCCAGAACATAGAATAGAGCTGACGAGGAATCTGTCACTTCTTTAACCTCAAAACTTAATTTTAGCAAGTGTCCTCCTTTGTGATGCCCCACTGTGCATCAGAACCACACTGACCCCATGTTGTCAGCTCCATCTCGGGCCCGCAGCGCCCCCCCCACCCAGCCTGAGCTTTAGCCCACTCACAAGGAATGTACCCCCCCCCAGGTAAGCTCCATATTTACCCTTGCCTTCATCTGATCTGAAAACTGGAAGAATGCCTTTTGCTGGCACAGATGGTTAATGGTCATGAGATCCCCAAGGGGGGAGAAACCCCCATTCCCCGTCAGTGCCGCCGTGCACCTCCCTTGGTTGTCAGATTCTAATTTTAGCTTTGGCCCCTGTAAATCCCCCTGGACCCCTTTCAGCAGCACAGAGTTTAGCTGCAAATGCCTGCGGATAATCGTCTGCCTGATCCTGCCTGTAGGTAAGTTACCCACAACGAACTTCATAATTGTACTTTATGGGATTGCCTGCTTCGTTTTCGGTCTTAAAGTTTCTTCTCAATTTGGGGGATATTATTCAATATTTGTGCTGCCCAACACCCATCTATGTGTGTTATCTTCAATTTTCAGCATGAGGACACTTATAAGGACTCAGCATTTTTAAACAGTCCCATATGATCATAATTTTAGGCAACTTTCAAGGTGAGCCTGGGGCTGGAGCATCAGGGAGCGTGTCCCTCCAGACAGCACCCAGGGGACGCAGCTATGTAAGCTCCATTCTCCACAACAAAATGTATTTGAGAATCAAATGTGAGCCACTCTTCTCTGGTAAGCCTCATGCAACAGAGCCCAGTTCCTGCCTCAGGAAATTCTAAAAGGGATTAGGTAAAAGTAAAGAAGTTGTTTTAGTTGGCTACACATTGGAGACTGGCCCCAAAAGGAAACTCCACAGCTGGCTGTAAGAAAGAAATTGATTCCTAAATGGAGCTGGGGGTGGGGTCTGGTGAGGGTACACGTCTGTCCCCTGCCCACCCCCAGCCCCTGCTCCTGAGCCTGGGAAGGGACAAGAAGTGGGTCTTGGGGGGTGTTATTTGGGGTGGGGGAGGCTCCAGGTCGCCCCGCCTGTAGCCCGGGATGCTCCCAGGCTCCGGGGCTGCACTGCTGTGGCAGCCACCTCATACCGTGGGAGGACAGCGGAATTGAGTGATGTGCCCTGCGGCTGCCCCCGGCGCTGTTTCCTCCAGCTTGGGTACCTGGGGAAGAACAAGTTGGCTCCAGGTGTTGCTGGAAGGGTGCGGCTCCCCAGCCAGCGCCCTGGTCCTCTGTGCTGTGCAGCTCCTGGAGAGGCACTGAGCGCCAGGGCGGGTCCCCCCAGGGCTTGGAGCAGGTGGTGTGTGGGTCTCGGGTGCCCCTCCAGACCTGTCCCCATATCCCCTCGACCCCCTCCCCCTCCATCTTCTGACCCTCAGGGCTGAACCAGTCCACCCCAATCTTGTCCCGTTCTTATCTGTCCCATTATCTCCTTGTTCCTGCCCCTCGCCTGTTCTGCTCTATCTCCCTGTCCCTGTCCCTCGGGCCCCCTCCCTGTATCTGTCTCTCCCTTCCCGGTGTCCCTCTGGCCTCTTCGCTTGCTGTCTTCTCTGCCCCTCTTCTCCGTCCTCCTCTCCCCAGCTCCCAAAAAGAGGCTGTTGCAACCTTGCTGGGGGCTCTGCAGGCTGTCCTGGGTTTTGGCGTCTGGGATGGGAGCGGCAGTGGCGGTGGGGACAGGGGCGGCCGGGAGCAGCAGCAGGACCAGCGGGCACCACATGGCCAGGCAGGCAGGGCAGCTGGGAGGGTGCGAGCTGTGGGGGGTCAGAGGCCCCGCCCTTTGTCCCCTCCATCCCCACCCTCGCCCCTGTACTCCCCTCTCTATCCCCTCCCCCTTCCACGTGCCCGGTGCCCCACACACGGGTCTGTCACTCTTCACCTGCCCGCAGGCCTGCCGTGTCTTCCGGTCACTGGCCTCTGGCCCCCCAAGGACTCTTAGATCCAAACAGTTCTCGCCTGAGGAGTGGCAGCTGCACCTCTTTGAGCCCAAGCCAAGCTCCACTGCTGACCGCACCCCTGGCCCGAGCTACGCCCTGTCCACTGTCACGCCCACCCCAACACTCTACAAAGGCCCTGCCTCCAGGACAAAACCACGCCCCAATGCTTTAACCACACCCGGGCCACGCCCTATCAGAGCAGGCCACGCCCCTAGGCCAGAGCCACGCCTCCACTTGTTGAGCAGTCCTGCCCCAGAATGGAGCCCCCAACGCCCTTGTGTTTGGAGTTGGGGGTTCTCCAGTGTTAGGATCCCAGAGCCCTGCGCAGCTCTCTCCTGTTCACACTGCCCTGACTTCTAGCTCCTCAGCCTTCCTGAGTTCTCAACTCGGGGAGGCCACCCAGCTCTGCTTGGGGTGCTCTTCCCTGCACTGTGGCCTCGGGGCCACGTTTCTCTTCTCTCAGGGATCACTGTCCTGCCTGATGTCCAGTGTCAGAAAGCCATGGTTTCATCTATTTTGTCCAATGTTTCAGTTATTTAGTCAGGAGAGTAAATCTGTTTCCTGTTACTCCATCATGGCTAAAAATGGAAGATGAGACATCTGCTTGTTATCTTTTGGGTGACTGCCTCTTTAGAGAAGCCTTCAAACATTTATCTTTGATATTCTTAACTTTCACTTTAATGACATGGCTCTTTCAGTGTCTTTCCTGTTTGGAGCTCCAGCTGTTCTTTTAATTTGACATCATATTGGGTTTTCACTTATATGAAATGGTCACTCCCCTCCCTCCATGTAGCTCCTCCCGTTCATTGGTGGGTGTCCTGCTGAAATCTCTACTTCTAACCTTTTCACATCACATTTTCTTTACTCTCTCTAAAGCCTTCTGCAAAAGCTCTTTGCTACACAGTGTCTCCCACTCATTAACCACTGGCTCATCTATTTAATTTTTATTGTTGATTCTAAGTATTTCCCTTCTTTTGAACTGTTTACCTCCACATCGCTTTACCAATACACTTTTTTTTTTGAGGATGTTTATTTAGCACAGGTGGTTCTGTTTGTCTTTCTTCTGTGGCTGAAGTCCTCAGGGTTTTTTTTTTTTTTTTTTTTTTTGCCAGAACTCACTTTCCCCTGGGAGTTCCTGCGCTTCTGACTGGAGGAAAGGCCAGTCCCAGCCCTGCTTCTCAGTGTGGGTTTTTGAAGGACACAGCTGCCCCAGCGGGAACACAGTCAAGCAGGGATGGACCACCTGAGCCTGTCAACCCCTCCCAGACATCGTGCTACAAAAGGACTCCGCTTCTTTAAAATCATCACTAAAATATCAAATTTCTTCTGACACAGGCCTGAACACCCTACATTTGTTTCATCTACTTCCCCCACAGGATTGGGGGCTCAGTGCTGGCTTTCCCCTCCCACTGATCAATCAGTCAGGCAGATTCCCCTGGGCTAACGTGTGCAGAGAACATTTGTGAAGCTGTGCTCGGCAGATGCCATGCTACTGGCACCAGTGTCTTCACTGTCCCGACTCCACATCGTCCTCCACTGAGAGCACAGCCGTCCCTTCTTCCCTCGGAGGATTCCTGACACTGTTTCCCCTCCATACAAGTCAGCATTCAATGGCAGTTCACCAATCCAGCAGGAACTACAAGGGGGTTGATTTCTTTCATGTGAAAGGAAATTTATTTTTTTGGTTATAATTACCACTGTGGCAACTGGGGAGGGTTATTTTTTTTGTGGCCTTCATATAACTTAATTTGGGGAACACTGTGACACTGTCATTGCCACGTTTCCCCTCTTTACAGGGATTAGGTGGGGGACTTCCCTGGTGGCGCAGTGGTTAAGAATCCACCTGCCAATGCAGGAGACACAGATTCGAGCCCTGGTCCGGGAAGATCCCATGTGCCGCAGAGTAACTAAGCCTGTGCGCCACAACTATTGAGTCTGCGCTCTAGAGGCCACGAGTCCCAACTACTGAGCCCACATGCCACAACTACTGAAGCCCGTGCGCCTAGAGCCTGTGCTCTGCAACAAGAGAAGCCACCGCGATGAGAAGCCTGTGCACCGCAATGAAGGGTAGCCCTTGCTCGCTGCATCTAGAGAAAGCCCACACGCAGCAATGAAGACCCAACAGAGCCAAAAATTAAAATAAATGAAATTAAAAACATGTATTAAAAAAACAACTAAGTACATAGTCCACACCATCAAATGTCATAACTCCTCACTGTTGTGCCATAAAGCCAGCCAGCAACCCCCATTCCCCAGGCTGAGTGCTCTTACATTTTATACTGCAAGGTCTTAATTAACTGTATCACTCACTAACATTTGTGCTGTTAACTGCCTATTTTAAATTTGCTGAAAGGATAACTTGAAAACTTAAAATTTTTTTTTATCAAATCAAACTCACCGTTATACTTAAGCTCAAAGAAAGCTCACCTCTGTGACAGGGTGATGGTTAAGATGCATCCCAAATTCAGGAATGTAAAAAACAATTCGCCTGAGAAAATATGAAAGGTTTACACACATCAGTTCTTTATTGAAGAAGCAGTCCAGACCTATTTATATGTGCCAGATGCATTTATATATGCAGAACAGTAGGATGACAACATATGTAATGGCCCTGTCACCTTTTCAAATATTTACTGAAAATATACATTACACTAAGCTTTACGGTCAGTGTAGGAAATCTTAGTAGTTGCCATTAAAACTAAGAGTATTTCCTGCACAAAGTTATGCAAAATCTACCAGTTAATTCCTGTTATGCAGCATACTCATATACATCTAGAAAAATATGGCAAGAGTGCTGAACAACAAAAATGGTAGACACTTGTGATTTTTAAAAACATTTTATGGAAGTATAATATACATGCAGAAAAACACACAAAGCTTGAGTGCATGGAACACTCAGATATTCAGCACCTAGATTTAGAAACCAGTTGTTACCAGCACCAGATGAATGCTCCTTGGCAGCCTTGGCCAAGGCTAACCGCTATCCTGATTTCTAACTGCATAGACACGTTTTACCTGTTCTTATACTTTACCTGTTTGCTTTTGTGTCTAGATTCCTTCATTTAGCATTCTTTGTGAAATTGAGCTATTGCCTGTGCTTACTGTCCATTCACTCTCCTTGCCTTAGAGCGTTCTGTGGTGGAAACACACCACTGACGTTCAAAGTTCTACTGCATAGGTGCCTTCAGAGTTGTTTTTTGAAGTTTTAGATCATGAAAATTCTAGGACATGTCCCTTGGTGGACATATACATGCACAGTGGACACATTCATGCATGTCTGCTAGGTTTGGGTTTGTTGAAAGGGTACAAACACAGGTTTGGCTATAAGTGCCAGCTTTCCAAAACGGTTCTATCAATGGGCAATACCACCAGGAATGTAGGCAAGCTCCTGGTACATTCTTGCCAAATCTTGCTTTTTCATGCTTTTCATTTTAACCACTTCAGAGGGGGGCAGTAGTGCCACACGGGGTTTTAAATCTTCCTTTTTCAAGATTATTAATAAGATCAACATACCTTTTCGTATGTTTTACTGGCCATGTGGATAGCCTCTTTTATGAAGTGGACGTCCAAGTTTCTGCCCTTTTTTTTTTTCCTTGCAGATTTGTAGGGGTTTTTATTTTAGATCAGGGGTCAGCAACTATGGCCTGCTGGCCAAATCCTGTCCTCCACCAGTATCTGTGAATAAAGTCTTAATGGGACACAGCCATGTTCATTCGTTTTTGTCTTATTTCTGGCTTTCACACTACGACAGCAAAGTTGAGTGGTGGTGAGTGAAAATGTGTAGCCCACAAAGCCCCAAATATTAATACTCTCTGGCCCCTCACCAAAAACGTTTACCAAGCCCTCTTCTACACTCGATTCTGCTGCCATGTATTTGAATTGCAAATATCTTCTCCCCACTGTGGTCTGCCTGTTCACTTTCTCAATGGTGGCTTTTTGAGAAACAGAAGTTCTTTAATGTAATATATTCAAATTAACAAGTTTTATTTTATGATTCAGTGCTTTCTGGGTCTTAAGGAAACTGCTTGCTGTAAGGTTATAGTCTTCTTAGAGCTTTATTATTTTACATTTCATACTTAACACTGCACTCCACCTCAAATGATTTTTCTATTAAATTATGAAAGCATTTAGTGGAAAGAACATCCTTTCCCACATTACGATGCATTATTACCTTCACCAAAAGTCAGGTGACTGAATTACGTTTGGGAGTTTCTGGAATCTTTATTCTGTTCCACTGGTCAATTTGTTTATCTTTGTGCCATTACCACACTATAATTCCTATGGCTTTGTAACAGCTCTTGATATCTGGCACTATAAGTTCTGTCTATTCTAGAAGATAGCTTTGACTATTATTGGTCTTTTGAATTTTCACATGAATCTGAGAATTTTCATTTATAAAAAATTGCTAGGATTTTGATTAAGATTGCATTGGATATATGAATTAATTTGGGGAAAACTGACATCTTTTTAAGATTGTCTTGGAATCCATGAACAGGATACATCCCTCTTACTGTTCTGTAATTTTTTCCCCCTGGATACAATTCTTGAAAATACAGTGTTAGGTAATTTTCCCCCCAGGCACTTAAGGATTTCTGATATTACTGTAAGTGGCACTGTTTTAAAACTTTTCATTTTCTGTGTTCGTTGCTGGTATATTAAAAACCAATTTTTGCATAATGACCTTGTATGTGGGGATTCTGCTCAATTTACTCAATTCTAATTATCTGAATATTCCCTAGAATTTTCTATGTATAAAAGCATGTCATCTGCAAATAAAAGTTTTACTTCTTCTAATCCTTAAGCCTTTTCATTCTTTTGCTTCCCTTACTTTCCTGGCTAGGTCCTTCTACACAATACTGAATAAAATTAGTCATAGCAGTTAACCTTGTCTCTTTTTTTGATCTTGGGAGAAAACTTTCAATATTTCACCATTTGATATGCTGTTTGTTGTAGTATAAGATACTCTTTATCCAATAAAGGAAGTTCCTTTCTATCCATAGTTTGCTAAGAACACAAATGGATGTTGATTTCACCACATTTCCTGCATACCAGACTACTTTTCTTCAATGTGATATATTACAGTGATTGGTTTTTTTTATTATTAAAATACCCTCACGTTCCTGGAGTAAAATCCATTTGATCACTGTTTTACCTTTTTCCAGAAACGGTCTGTTTTGCTAGCCTAGGATTTGGTCATGTGACCACTATAAACGAGTTACTGGTGATCATAATGAAATTAGCATGACTGGTTTAGATTACTCAGGATTTACCCTCCATGTCTTGTGAATAGCAGATACCTAAACTCTTCCAGCAAGTAAAGAGGAGAGGAAGGACACTGAGGTTAACCAACAAAAAATGTCTGCTAGAAGCTTGCATTAATTTGTTCCAAAATACTGGGAATAAGAGGCAGTGCACAAAATAATGACACCGTATTCATATCAAATAAAAGCACAGGTAAAATTTCTGAATTACCAAATAGTGGCATACTGCACACTCAAACCTATGGGTTAAAAAACAAGAGTGGTAGGAGAGCTGGGCCTATGTTACAGAGCATGAGCATCCTTCACTGAACAGACTAGATTCCAAATCATCTATGCATAGTTTATGAAAATAGTATTTTAAGTCTCTTTTGTTCAAATGCAGTTGGAAACTTTACAAAAGTCACTGGTTCCTCTCTTGATGAAGCACTCATTAAAAACCATTTGTAAATGCCTCTAAAGAACAGAAAACTATGTATTTAACTATTCTGTACCTATCAAACACCTCACCAACAATATATCCTACATTAGTATATTTTGCCATCTTAATACTCAAATAAGAATACTGCCTTCTCACAAATTATTCAAATCCAAACTTGCATAGAGTTGCATAGAATTAATCACATTTTGGAAACGTGAAAGAAACCGCCATATACATATTTAATGCTACGATCCTCATAATCAACTCCAGAAGATTTTAAAACTTCATTTTCTGCAATGAAGGTTTATTCAGAGCTGATAGCTTCTGATATCATTCCTAAAAACATCTGATTTTATATCAGAAATATGGCTTTTAGTATAACAATTTCCAAGACAATGTATTTTCCACATTCATCATTTTGACAGGTTTCACCTTGGTATGATTCCCTGATATGTGAATACAACTGGAATCCAAAATAAATATTAAATATTTATAGAGTTTCACTCTTGTATAAAAGTCTAGTGTCCAATGAGTTGTAGGGTCTTGCTGAAGGCTTTGCTTCTTGTTGCAGTTTTAGGGATTCTTCTCTATGAAAATTCAGATTAGAATAAATCTAACACCTAAATGCTTTTCCTCATTCAGAAACATGAACTCTCAGACAGTGATATCTGACTCCCGACTGACTTCCCATACTCATTATGTGCAGAGGGTTTTCTAAAATGAGATCTGACTTCAGAGGAGCATTCCCATGTCAAGTACGTTCATATTCCCTCTCCTGTGAATTCTCTGATGGCTATTGAAGGCTGATCTGTGGTGGAACTTTTTCCCACATTCGTTACATTCATAGGGCTTCTCTCCTGAATGAGTTCTATAATGCACAGTGAGGTATGACTTCTGAGAAAAGACTTTCCCACATTCATTACATTCATAGGGCTTCTCTCCTGAATGGCTTCTATAGTGTACAGTGAGGTTTGACATCCGAGAGAAAACTTTCCCACACTTACTACATTCATAGGGCTTCTCTCCTGAATGAATTCTATGATGTATAGTGAGGTAAGACTTCTGAGAGAAGAACTTCCCACATTCATAACACTCGTAGGGTTTCTCTCCTGTGTGGACTCTTTGATGTCTAAAGAGGGATGAGTTATGGGAGAAGGTTTTCCCACATTCGTTACATCCGTAGGGCTTCTCTTCTGAATGACTTCTATAATGGATAGTATAGTATGACAGCTCAGAGAACAATTTCCCGCATATGTTACATTCATAGGACTTTTCCCCCTTGGGAAGTGACTGGTGCCCATCGAAGGCTGAAGTTTCAAGTAAGGTTTTCCCACATTCACTACATTCATAGGGTTTCTCTCCTAAGTGAGTTGTGTGATGGTCGGTGAGATATGAGAACTTTCCACACTCACTACATTCGTGGGGTTTCTCATCTGTGTGTACCTTCCGATGTCTAATGAAGGCTGAGTTTAGATTGAAGGTTTTGCCACATTCATTGCATTCATAGGGCTTCTCTTCTAAATGACTTCTGTAATGGATAGTGAGGTATGACACCCGAGAAAAGAATTTCCCACATTCACTACACTGATAGGGTTTCTCTCCTGTGTGTGTTCTCTGATGTGTAATAAGGGTGGATTTTCGGTAGTAGGATTTCCCACATTCATTACATTTATAAAGTTTCTCTCCCGTGTGTGTTCTCTGATGGTCACTGAGGGCTGACTTGCGGGAGAAGGATTTCCCACATTCGTTACATGGATACGGTCTCTCTCCTGAATGGTTTCTCTGGTGTAAGGTGAGATGTGTCTTTTGGCAGAAGGTTTTCCCACATTCATTACATTCATAGGGTTTCTCTCCTGAGTGAGTCCTCAGGTGTTGAGTGAGGTGTAATTTCTGACAGAAGGTTTTCCCACACTCATTGCATTTATACGGCTTCTCCTCTAAGTGTGATCTCCGATGTACGGTGAGGGTTCCTTTTTGGCTGAAGGATTTCCCACATACGTTACATTCGTAAGGTTTCTCTCCTGTGTGAGCCCTCTGGTGTATAATGAATTTTGACTTTTTACAGAAGGATTTTCCACACTCTCTGCATTCAAAGGGCTTCAATTCCATCTGTGATCTCTGGTATACATTAAAATTTGACATCTGGATGAAGTCTGATCCAGAATCATTCCAATCATAGGGCTTCTCCCCCATATAAGCTCTCTTATGAGTAATGAAAACAGCTTCATTGTCTAAGGCTTCTGTGCATTCATTATATTCAAAGGGTTTCTCCAAAATACTAATTTTCTGAATACTTTCTTCATTTTGAGAAAAGGCTTCCCCATTTTGATGAAATTCATAGAGTTTCTCTCCATGAAATGTTTTCCCACATTCACTACACTCATCAGGATTTTTTGTTGCATAGCTTCCATCACTAATAATTAATTCTGAAGTAGATCCCAAAGTCCTTCCACATGAGACACAATTATGAGACATTAGGTTTGAAGGTACAAGGCTTATTTCCATGTTATAAGTTTTATCAAATGCAACCTCTCCCTCCTCAGTCAGGGTTCTGCTGTTGATAGAAACAGCTTGCCTTGAACATTCGTCTTTATTTTCTTGGGCTCTCTCCATCAGGTCATCAACTTTCCAGACTTCTTCTAAAAAGGAATAAAATTAAACAAACCTTGTGAATCTGAACATACCAGTTATAGAATGGGAGCAGTACTCAAGGGCCTACTGTGGGCTTGACTCTGGCTTTAGGGTCAATCTCCACAAATAAAAATAATTATCAGTGTATAATCCTCTTTCCCCCTTAATTTGTCATATAAGACAAACAGACAGACATGGGGGGTGGGGGAGGGATGGGAAGGGATGAGAGCAGGATAGGACTCAGCAACAGAAGAAAGAGTAAATTCATATTGAACACAAGTACCTTTGTTACTTTAAAAATATGTTCAAAACTTTGGTAGGAAATGTGAAATAAACCCAAGAAATGATGAGCAGAGGACAAAGTCACTGAAGAGGTCCCAGGTCAAGGCTGAAATGGGAGGACTGAGAGCAAGTGGGATTCGTGGGAGAGCAAGAACAATTACTGGATGTATAACCCAAGGAAATATTCAAGTATGGATTATGTTTGGGAGTTACAATGTATATTAAACTATATAATATCACTTCATACCAAGATTAGCATGGTAACATGCTCACTAACCTAGACCCTTCCAAAATCTTTGCCTTTCTATTCTGCACATAAATCCAAATAAACATTCTAAATGCTCCAATTTCCTCATGTTTAGAGACAGTCCCACAACCAGGGCTCCAACTCCCTTGCCCTGACTCACACTGACCTGTAAGGAGAGACCCAGGCACATAAATGTCTGAAAGAAACCTAAGTAGACCAATCTCTCCAGTAAGATCAGCTCTCTGGAGAGTCCTGTGGTCTCCTTTAACACTAAGTGACTTGTCTACAACACAGTGCACAGTGGCTACCAGCAATGGGCGCCCAACTCCAATGTGTCATAGGCTGGGGGACCTGGGCAAGTTACTTAACTGTGATGCAGTTTCACTCACCTGAACTGTGGACAAGAGCTCCTAAAACACAGGGCTGGGCAAAGACTATTGATACATTAGTTAGCACATGTTAATGCTTAGAACAGTGACACAAAACAAATGCTCAGTAAGTTTTTCCATGAATTTTCTTTCAATCTGCTGACTTAAATTTACCCAAACCAGTCATGTTCCTGACATAATACTATAGCTTAAGTCTGAATACAAACAAGAGTTCCCATACTCTCAGGTTTCATTTGGTGTAAAATCTTCAATATCAGATTTCTAAAGTAGCCCCTACAAGCTCAACTTTTATTTCCATGTATTTTACATGTTTTTGGATCTTCTGAACTATGTTTAGTTGCTCTCATCCACATTCAGTGCAACACTGACAGTTCTGGGCTCAGAAATCTACAACATCCCTGTGCCCAAATACCAGCAGAAAAAAAAAAGTTATCCTTTACCAGTAAAATTTTCATTCCCTAGATTCACAATATATATTCAAACTAGCATTGCACTCATCTTCCAAAAACACCTTCTGCTCCAGGAAGCCTGGGCCCTGCCCTGCTCACGCCCAACCACAAGTCTGCACACGCTCTTGTTCACTCAACCTGACTTCCAGCTTGGTATGTACTCAAAACCTAGCTATGTTTCAGGGGAAGCCTTAAAATATTTATAAAGTCTCTTTCCAACTTTTTGAAGCTCTCCTTCCCTTAAGTTTTAAAATAGCCTTAACACAAAGTTATATATCATGTATTTGATTATGAACATTCCATTTGAAAGCTAATTTTAAACTAGTTCATGCAGCTGTGCTCTCCTTTCTTAACTCAAACCTCTGCTTGTCAAAAGTATGACCACACTTGCTATTTTTTTTTAATCTGTCCAACAGAAATTAAAGTAGTAGTTTCTAATCTGAATCAAATGGGGTGCTTTCAGGTTAGACTCTAACCCCCAGCTGTTTTTTCAGAATCCACAGTTCAGAATAAATTCTCTCTCAAATGAAGCTCCTCAGTGAGCGAATGAAAAATCTACTGAGTATCTTCTACATGTTACACAGAAAAGCAGAGTACTAAGACCCTTCCTCTTTGTAGGGTTATAATTCAGGTAGAGAAAGGAGCTCAAGCGACAAACACTTGCCATTACACATCAGACTGCACAATCGTGTGCTAACAACCACTACGTGGAGGGGACATGAAGAGAAGGGAAAGACTGGATGAAGAGCGAGAAATGAGGGAAACTTCAAGCAGGAGCTGAACTTTCAAGGTCAAATTTAAAGGGTAAAGTTCTAGAGATTCTGTTGGACAACAATGTGAATACAGTTAACACCACTGAACTGTTCACTTAAAAATGGTTAAAATGGTAAATTTTATGTTTTGTTTTTTTTTCCCAAACTACAACCAAGGAAGGAAAGAAGGGGAACAGAGGGAAAGAAGATGGATCATCTGGGCGAGCAGAGGGATGACAGTTTGAATGGAAGACATTTAGAAATCTAGACCAAATGGCATTTGACAAGAGTTGGGGGAAACAGGACATTCACTGTGATACGCAACATTGCACCACACTGTGGGGGACTGAGGAGAATTTAAATTCTACTTAAGAAGAAACGGAATAGTTATAGGCTTATCTTCTGAGCCTAGTGATAAGATCAACTGGATGTTTCAAATGAATAGATTTTGCAACATCCAAATAGGATTCACTGTAATCCAGGTACGTATGAAAAAATACTGTTTACACCAATGTCAAAAGAAACTGAGAATATGCAGAAAATTTTTAAGGCATTTCATAAAAGACAACAAACAGGAACAAGACAGAAAAGACAAGTACAACGTAATAAATTAAGGGACTTGGGGAAGATGCACAGAATTCGTGGTTTGGAAAGGTCATAGTGTATCATCAGATGTGCTAAGGAAGAAGGAAGTGGACGATCCTTCCTGTGCTACTGTTCTGTCAGGTAAGAGTTAAAGAGGCTACAGGTTACAGATGTCGGGTATCAATTTGGATGAGCAATATAAATAAAAAAGTCTTCAAAGTTGAGGCTAGGTGAACCCTTTTATGGGATGCAAAGAAGACTAAAGAAGTGGAAGACAGGTCCTAGAGGCTCCTGAGGAGGCCAGAGAAGAATGGGAATTCACTGATGAAATAAACTCTTCCTGAACATCTGCTGCCGACACAGGGATGGGCAGACAGATGGGACAGGAAGGAGCACTTGGGAAAGAGGACGGCCCAACTCATGCTGTGTCACTGAGTCACCGAGGATGGGCTTCAGGGACAGTGATCAGTGCACCCACGGCGAGGAGGGGCCGACCCACAAGCGTAGGGAGGACACCACGCTGGGTGTCTGAGGGCCTAGAGGGGGGCGTGAAACTGGGGCAGAACACAAGCCGGAGGCATTTCACAGCAAGGAAGGGAAGAAAATGGAAGATAAAAAAGAATGACCAGGAAAGTCTCCAGTTAACTTTTCTGTCAGACTTTTGAGTGCCTGAAAACAAAGGAATTCTGTGATAATAGGGAGGTTAGTCACAGACAGTATGAGAGGAAGAGGGAGTGAATGCACCCTCAGTCCTAGAAGACACAGAAATCCTGTAAACTGTAAGCCTGGTGCAAAATCAGAAAGGGAGCATGCATATACATGGTGGAGGGCAAGAGCTATTGGTGCCAGGAGGTGAGATTTAGGGCATCTGTGGTCACTCCAGAGGACCGGAGCGGCCATTTACAAATTCACCCTCCACCACCTCACCTGGGTGAAATGGCCGCGGGAACCCGCCATCTGCTACCCAAGGCTCCTCTCCCTGCTCCAACTTGAGGATCACGTTCGGTTTGGCGCTGTCGTACCCTGTGGATGAGAAAGAGCGGACTTGGACCTGCTGCTCGGCTCCGGGTCTCTGAGTAGAAGGTGCTGCCCCAGAGGCCACAAAATAAAGCATCTATTTTGCACCGAATCAAAATCAGAACCTTTTTGATCGATAAGCAAACAAACAAATACTTTATCTGGTGCCCAGAAAAAATTAAACAGTCTCATCACTGATTTCTTCGAAGTCAAGCATAAAATCCTTAAACTGGAAGCCCCCGCAGAGCAGCAACTCAGAAAGCAGGCTCTCCTCACCCACGGAGACCAGATGGCTGTAGTTCTCCAGCATCACATCCCTGTAGGTTGTCTTCTCATCAGGGTCCAGCTGCTGCCACTCCTCCTGAGTGAAGTCCACGGCCACATCCGTGAATGACACTGGCCCCTGCAATGGCACCGTGATGGGAATTGGGTGACGTAGAGAAGACTTAGGGGAACAAGAGCTCACCCAGCTCACCGGGAATGTCAACTACAGACCCTGAAAACCTCATGGTTGTTACAGATCGTGGGAGGCAAACAAGCCATAATAGAAACACACTGCCTTTGGGTTCCTTAGTGTGTCAAACAAACGAACCACCCAAAAAACCTCTCAAACCAAAAAAAAAAAAAAAAAAGAGCTCCAATTTTGCAACTGAAGTATCTGAGTACTGGGGGCATAAGTTAATGAACCACCACTCCTGCTCTCACTCAAAGAGCTCACAGCCTGGCGAGGAGACAGTGGCTAAGTGAACATGGGCATTTCTCTCCTTGTCGCTCTCTTCAGCAGCCTCTGCTGGCTGGGCCTCCTCCCCCTACCTCCTCATGCTGGCGCGGCCCAGGACTCGGGCCATCCCGGTTCAACTCTTTCATCCTCTGGCCCCTCCATACTTACAGCCAGCTACCTGGAGCCATCTGCTTGGCTAAGTTTTCTAGTACTTCCTTCAAGTTGTATCTCAAACATCTCATTGTGGCAGCAATGAAAATTTGTTGCCTGAAAGACTGCCCGAGGTATTATCAGAGTGACACATACAAGGTGGAGCATGGTCTAACACAAGAGAAGTAAACTATTTTAATTTTATGTTGGCAGACTAGGCTCCGCAGGCTCAGCTGGGTGTTCTACAGGATTCAGGGGAAAGAAGAGGACGCAGTGTAAAAAGTACCCACGGCAAAACCTGCAGCAGCACCAATATTTAAGAGGTTGGCACAGGGCAGAGACCAAGAAGGCACTTTCTCGAGGGCAGCTTTTGGACAGGAAGAGTTGCCTCTAATTCAAGAGAGTAAATGAACATATGTAAGCATTGGGTTGGCCAACATGTTCTTTCAGGAAACCCAAACAAACATTTTGGCCAACCCCATACTTCCCTGCCTCAAAAACAAGACAAAAACCCAAAAAGCCCAATTCAAAGAAATATGAAAGTAGTGTTCTCATAATAGCACTGGAACACAGAAGTTACCAACAGCAGGAATGTTTTTGAGGAAATTCTTGATTTATCGAGTAGATGAGATGAGAAACCAGGACCACAAGACACACTCACACAGGGGCAGAGGCGGGACTGCTGCAAAAATGACAGCAGGCTCACCACCAGAGCCCTGGAAAATCTCCAGGCCCATCAAGAGGGCCTAGGGTTCCTGCAGCAGTAGAGTGACTGGCTGACAGAGGGATGACTCACACAATCAACCAAGCAGCTTGAGAGGCTTCCTGTTCTCATTGCACAGAGCAGCCAGATCCACTCAGACTGTGCCGACAGCCCCTGGCCGTGGGCTCGGGGGCCAGAGATGGAGCCAGGACCCCTGCAATGAGGGTGATCACACATTCACTGTCCAAACGGAAAACTGCTGTCTGGGACAAAGGATAAACCTGACAGGACACCAGGAAAGGAGGTGCAACCCAAGACTATGTCAGGCACGTCTGGACAAAGAGCCAACTGTTTCCACATTGGACACAGACGTTTTTCCTAAAGCAACTCTTAGAAGACTACTCTCACCGTAAAGCACCTGAGCAACTTAATCCTGTCTGCCGACTTGCCACCAGTTCAAAATGCAGTGGTGCCCACAGGTTCTGTGCATCAGAAGACACAGCTGACAAGGAATAAGGGAGACCATGGAATGGGAGAAAATATTTGCAAATCACGTATCTGCTAAGGGATCGGTATCTAGAATATATAAAAGGAAACCATAAACAAGATGAAAAGACAACCCACAGAATGGGAGAAAATATTTGCAAATGAAGCAACTGACAAGGGATTAAAAGCAGCTCATGCAAGCTCAATATCAAAAAAAACAAACAACCCAATCAAAAAATGGGTGGAAGAACACATGAAAACATGCTCAACATCACTAGTTATTAGAGAAATGCAAGTCAAAACTACAATGAGGTATCACCTCACACCGGTCAGAATGGCCATCATCAAAAAATCTACAAACAATAAATGCTGGAGGGCTTCCCTGGTGGCGCAGTGGTTAAGAATCTGCCTGTCAATGTAGGGGACACGGGTTTGAGCCCTGGGCCGGGAAGATCCCACATGCTGCGGAGCAACTAAGCCCGTGCGCCACAACTACTGAGCCTGCGCTCTAGAGCTCACAAGCCACAACTACAGAATCCCGTGCACCTAGAGCCCGTGCTCCGGAAGAGAAGCTACCGCAACCAAGAGTAGCCCCCGTTCACCGCAACTAGAGAAAGCCCATGCACAGCAATGAAGACCCAATGCAGCCAAAAATAAATAAATAGAATAAATTTTTTAAAAATTAAAGAAAAAAAGGGCTTCCCTGGTGGCGCAGTGGTTGAGAGTCCACCTGCCAATGCAGGGGACACGGGTTCGTGCCCCGGTCTGGGAGGATCCCACATGCCGCGGAGCGGCTGGGCCCATGAGCCATGGCCACTGAGCCTGTGCATCCGGAGCCTGTGCTCCGCAACGGGAGAGGCCACAGCAGTGAGAGGCCTGCATACCGCAAAAAAACCCAAAACCCAAAAAACAGTAAATGCTGGAGAGGGTGTGGAGAAAAGGGAACCCTCTTACACTGTTGGTGGGAATGTAAATTGATACAGCCACTATGGACAACAGTATGGAGGTTCCTTACAAACTAAAAATAGAGCTACCATATGACCCAGCAATCCCACTCCTGGGCATATACCTGGAGAAAACCATAATTCAAAAAGATACATGCACACCAATGTTCACTGCAGCACTATTTACAACAGCCAGGACATGGAAGTAATCTAAATGTCCATCAACAGAGGAATGGATAAAGAAGATGTGGTACATATATACAATGGAATATTACTCAGCCATAAAAAGGAACAAAACTGTGCCATTTGCAGAGACGTGGATGGACCTAGAGACTGCCAGACAGAGTGAAGTCAGAAAGAGAAAAACAAGTATCATATGATATCACTTATATGTGGAATCTAGAAAAATGATACAGATGAACTTATTTGCAAAGCAGAAATAGAGACACAGATGTAAAGAATGTATGGATACCAAGGGGGTAGGGGGCGATAGGATGAATTGGGAGATTGGGATTGACATATATACACTACTATGTATAAAATAGATAACTAATGAGAACCTACTGTATATCACAGGGAACTCTATTCAACGCTCTGTGGTAACCTAAATGGGATGGAAATCCAAAAAACAGGGGATATATGTATACGTATAGCTGATTCACTCTGCTGTACAGTAGAAACTAACACAACACTGTAAATTTATACTCCAATAAAAATTAATTTAAAAAATATTTAGAATATACAGAGAACTACTAAAACTCAACAACAAAAACAACAGTTTTAAAACAAAGTGAAATAAATAAAATAAAAATTTGAAAAATGAGCAAAGCACTTGAACAGACATTTCTCCAAAGAAGTTTTACAAATGACCAATAAGCATATGAAAAAGATGTTGAATATCACTAATAATTAGGGAAATGAAAATCAAAACTATGAGATACCACCTCATACCCATTAGGATGGCTACTATAAAAAAACCGAGAAAATTACAAGTGTCGGAGAAACTGGAACCCTTGTGCACTGTTAGTGAAAATGTAAAATGGTGCAGCTGCTGTGGAAAACAGCATGGTGGTTCCTCAAAAAATGAAGAACAGATTAACATGTGATCCAGCAATTCCACTTCTGGGTCTATACCCCCCAAAAATGAAAGCAAAGACTTAAAGAGGTATCTGTATACCTAGGTTCACAGCAGCATTATTCACAATAGCTAAAACGTGGGAATAACCCAAGTGTCCATCGATGGACAAATGGTTAACAAAATGTAATATACATACACAGTGGAGTATGATTCAGCCTTAAAAAGGCAGGAAATTCTGACATCTGCTACCACATGAACAAACTTTAAGGACATTAAGCGGAGTGAAATGAGCCAGTCATGGAAGGACAAATACTGTAGGATTCCGCTTAGATGAGGTATTTAGTCAAAATACTAGAGACAGAGAGTAAAATGGTGGTTGCCAGGGGCTGGGGAGGGAGAAATGGGAAGTTAGCGTTTACCGGGGGCAAAGTGTCAGTTCTGGAAGATGAGAAACACTCTCGAGGTGGATGGTGGTGATGACTGCATAACATTATGAATGGCCTTAATACCACTCTACTGTACACTTAAAAAATGGTTACCTTAACACTACTGTACTGTACACTTAAAAATGGTTAGGATGGGTGGGAGGGAAGACGCAAGAGGGTGGAGATATGGGGATATATGTATCCGTATAGCTGATTCATTTTGTCATAAAGCAGAAACTAACACACCCTTGTAAAGCAATTATACACCAATAAAGATGTTAAAAAAAAGTTAGGATACTAAATTTATGTTATGTGTATTTTACCACAATAAAAAAAAAGTGGAAGGAAAAAAATGCAGTGATGCTTCTCAAATTACACACCCCTACCCACTCCCTTACAGAGCTTCTGCAGCCATCCCCTCCACAAAGGAAAGAGGAATGAAATGGGGTCATGGGTTGAGTATGTTCACATTAGTTATTAGTAATTATTCTCTCAAAAAGTGAAATTTAAAAATTAAGAATCATCAGCTAATTTAGAAAACAACATAAATAAAGGATAAGCATCAGGATGAACAACTCAACAATGACAACCAAATTCACAAAGGAAACAACTTTCATTTGTGTCTACTGATTTATATTTTTTAATAAATTAAGCAGGATATTGCTTCCAGAAAATGAGAACATTCTGCTAAGAAAAAACCACTGGAGAATACTTAGAAATTGAAGACTGGATTGTTGAATTTTTAAAAAATCCTCAAGTAAGAAGCTTGAATAATAAATGGGACATAGAATAGATAACTTAGGAAATCTCTCTGAAAACAAGAAATTGAAATGATGAAATTTTGAGATATTGAAGCCAGATCCAACAGATTCAACATTTTCAGAAAGAGATTATAGAGGATGAACAAACAATCATCAAAGGCAGAATGGAAAATGATTCCTGAGGTGAAGATCATAAAAATAAACAAACAAACAAAACAAAACAAAACATCATCAAAAGGGGCCATATAATCTACAAAGAAAAATACTGGGGAAACAAACAGATCAAGAAATTTCCTGATAAAACATCCAAAATTTAAAAATTAGAGGGAACTCCCTGGTGGTCCAGTGGTTGGGAATTGGCGCTTTTGCTACGGGGGCCCGGGTTCAATCCCTGGTGGGGAGCTGGCATCTCGCAAGCTGCACAGCCAAAAAAAAGAAAAAGAAAAGGGGGGGGGGCGGAATCCTAAAAAGTTACAGAGGGAAAAAAATACATTAGTTACCCTAGAAACTGACATTCTAATTCTCAACCAAGAGAAAACAATGGAGAATGCCCACAACTTTTAAAGAAAAAGGATTTTGAACCTAGAACTGTACACCAAGCCAAACTATCATTTAAGCCTAAAGACACTACAAAGGTATTTTCAGAAAAGCAAGACAATTTTTGTTGAAGAAAACAGTTTCCTTAAAACAGTCAGTGAGGGGGCTTCCCTGGTGGCGCGGTGGTTGGAAGTCTGCCTGCCGATGCAGGGGACACGGGTTCGTGCCCCGGTCTGGGAGGATCCCACATGCTGCGGAGCGGCTGGGCCCGTGAGCCATGGCTGCTTAGCCTGTGCGTCCGGAGCCTGTGCTCCGCAATGGGAGAGGCCACAACAGTGAGAGGCCCACATACCGCCAAAAAGAAAAAAAAAAACCAAAAACAAACAAACAAAAAAAACAGTCAGTGACATACTTCACCGAAACCCAAGAGCTCCAACAAAGATGAACATGGGGATGTAGAAACCTCACTGAATGACCAGCAAAATGGGTCAGCAAAATGGGATGTAGAAACCTCACTGAATGACCAGCAAAATGGGTCTCAGTTGTTGGAAGGAGCACTTGTTGGGACTGTGAACATTTAACTTGTATTTTGGAAGGGAAGTGCTCAGTAAACATGTTCTATTAACCTATTATTTATAAAGGGATTCCACCCACTGGTACAGCCACATCTGTGCAGGTCTCACAGCTGAGATTCGCCAAGAGAGCCTAAGATTATCCCAAGGCAAGCCAAATGAGCTTTAACATCACCTATAGGAAGTAATAACCTTCTGGGTTAAGGCAGTCCAGAAGGCAAGAAGTGGCAGGGGTTAGAAGACTGATCAATCAAGCAAATAAATTAAATTACATATCAATATTGCTTCTATCGACACAAGTATCCAAAATGAAATATTAGCAAACAAAATCCAATACCACATTGAAAAGAAAATATGTAATTATCTAAACAGGACTTATTCCAAGCATATAGACTGGTTTAATATTTGGAAATCCATTAATACAATAGGCCGTTATAATATAGCTAAGAAGAAAAATCTTACATTTCCAAAGATGCTGAAAAGACCTCTGACAATATTCAAACGCATACCTAATTAAAAAAAAAACTCAAGAAAATAGGAATTGATGGATACTTCACCAACATGAATATACCTATGTATACACATACTCATACCCTAATGTGCACAGTACGTGTGATACATATACACACGGGTACATACATACACTTTGTTGAGTCTAGACACAAACACATTTCTATGCTTCAGTCCTCTTAGTTTTAAAGTCAGGACTTACTTAATGGGTAAACAATAGACACATTCTCACAAAGATTAGAAACAAGGCAAAATGCTCATTATCTCCAATCAGAGAAAACAATTAAAGGCCTAATAAGCAATAAGAAAAAGTGAAACTATTTCTATTCACAGATGATATACTATACCTAGAAAACTCAGAGAATCAACAATGGAACCAAATCAATAAAAAGAACTGTTAGGTAACAATATATAGTTAACGCACATAAAAGCAACAGCCCTCATTGTGTAAAAAGGAGTAAAAAGATGTAATTCACGTGTACACACAGTTTACAATAGCAACAGAAAAAAACTCTTAATAAGAAATATACAAAATCTATACTAGAAAATTTTTAAAACACTCCTGAAAGACAGAGAAGTAGACCTGAACAAATGGAATGATTCTCCTTGTTCTTGGACACACTGTGAAGCACAATAAAACGAGGCATGCCTTCACCAAGACGTATAAAAATCAAATGGCTAAAAACTAGTGATAAAAAATAAAGAAAGACACGTTATATACAGAGGAACAACGATGAGGATGACATCAGATTTCTCTTGGAATCAATGTAAGCAAGAAGCCAGTGGAGGAACACATTTAAAGTACTGGATGATAAAAAAACAGCAATAATCTCTTTAAAAGAGAAAACAAAATAAAGATATTTTCAGACATACAAGAGCCATAACAATTCATTATCAACTAGAAGAAATGTTAAAGAAAGTCCTTCAGGCAGAAGGAAAATGACAGCAGATAAAAATGTGGATCTACACAACAGAATGAAGCATCAGAAACGGTAACTATGTATTTTCTCTCATTATTTAAATCTCTTTAAAAGATTAATTAAAAATGACAATGTATCAGGAATTCCCTGGTGGTCCAGTGGTTAGAACTCAGAACTTTAACTGCAGGGGCCCAGGTTCAATCCCTGGTCAGGGAACTGAGATCCCACTAGCCACTCGGTTTGACAAAAAACAAGCAAACAAAAAACAAACAACAACAAAAAACCCAGTGTATTGTGGGGCTGGTATTACCTGTAAAAACTAAAATGCAACAACAGTATAAAGACCAAGATGGGAAAAAGGGAACTGTAGCTAAGTGATCAGGCATATTACTTGAAGATAAACTATAATAAATTAAATCTACATACTATAAACACTAAAGCACCCACTAAAATAACTAGTGTTATGGCTAATAACCCAACAAAAAATATAAAATGGAATCACAAAAAATAGTCAATCAAACAGAAGGAAGACAAAGAATATGGGACAAATAGAAAATAAAGACAACAGACTATAATCTAACTGGTTGTATCAATATTCACTTTACAAGTAAGTGGTCTAAACACCCCAATTAATAGACAGAAATTGTCAAATTGGATTAAAAAAAAAGACCTAACTATATGCTGTCTACAGTGCTGTGCTTTACATATAAAGATGCAAATAGGTTAAAAGTAAAAGGACGGAATAAGACACTGCACACCAACACTACTCAAAAGAAAGCTGGAGTGGCTTCATAAGTATCAGAGATTCCATTTCACAGCACAGACCATTACCAGGATAAAGGAGGCCAATTCACAACAACAAAGTGGTTAATTAATCAAGAAGGCCTAATAATCTTAAATGGTTAGGTATCTTTTCACAATATTCATGAAGCAAAAACTGACAGAGCTGCAAGGAGAAACGGACAAAACACAATCGCAGGAGATTTCAATTCCCCCTCTCTCACGACTCATGGGACAAGTTGGCAGAAGGTTAGCAAGGATATGGTGCACCTGCCGAACATTCCCAACTTGATGTTACTGACATTTAGAGAACACTCCACCCACCGAGAGCAGAACAGGTACCCTTCTCAAGTGCACATGGAACTTCTCCGAGAGAGACCCTACTCTGGGTCATAAATCTCAAAAGAGTCATTATTTATGTAGTGTTCCTGCCGAAAAATCACCATCTAAATCTATGAAAAAATATCGGGGAAACATAAATTCAAAGAATTCTACAAAATAATTGGCCTGTATTCTTCAATTACTATAATGGCATTGAGAAACTATTCCATATTAAACAGACTTAAAAAGCATGAAAACTATATGCAATTCATAATTCCGGACTGCATCCTCCATCAAAAATAAAAAATTGCTAAAAAGGAAGTTACTGGGAAAACTGACAAAACTAGAAGTTGGATGACTGGATGACCTGTAGATTGAAGTATTATATCAAGGGGACTTCCCTGGTGTTCCAGTGGTAAAGAATCCACCTTACAATGCAGGGGACGTGGGTTCGACCCCTGGTCAGGGAACTAAGATCCCACATGTCGCAGAGCAACTAAACCCACATGCCACAAGTACTCAGCTCGAGCGCCTCAACTAGAGCCCTCGTGCCACAAACTGCAGAGCCCACACGCTCTGGAACCGGAGCGCCACAGCTAGAGAGCCGACACGCCTTGAAGCCAGTGCGCCACAACTAGAGAAGAGAAAACCCCCATGCCACAACTAGAGAGAAGCCCACGCCTGCTCACCACAACTAAGACCTGACGCAGCCATAAATAAGTAAATAATAAATAAATAAATAAATAAATAAAAATAAAGTATTGTATCAGGAACTTGCCTGGTGGTCCAGTGTGTAAGACTCCCAATGCAGGGGGCCTGGGCTCAATCCCTGGTTGGGGAACTAGATCCCGCATGCATGCCGCAACTAAGAAGCCTGCATGCTGCAACTCAGAGTGGGCATGCTGCAACTAAGACACGGCACAGCCAAAATGAATAAATTTTTAAAATTTTTTGAAAAAATAAAGAAAGTATTATATCAATGTAAAATTTCCTGAATTCAGTTACCTCTGGCAAGCATACATAAGAAAATATTCTTGATCTTAGGAGATACAACTGAGACATTACAGGGTAAAGGGGCATGACACACACTCTCAAACGGTTCAGAAAAAAAAATATGTTAAAGTTAAAACAACTGCAATGCAGTCAACACAATTCAAGGCTAATCAACTGCAACGTATGGGCTCTATTTGTATCCTCGTTGAAAACAAAAAACTGAAAAACATGTAGAAAATTGTGAAACTCTGAACATTGATATTCAGAAAAAATGGTATTGTGGGTTATCCCCACCCACTTTTTATTTATTTTTTTTTTTTTGCGGTACACGGGCCTCTAACTGCCGTGGCCTCTCCTGTTGCGGAGCACAGGCTCCGGACATGCAGGCTCAGCAGCCATGGCTCACGGGCCCAGCTGCTCCACGGCATGTGGGATCCTCCCGGACTGGGGCACAAACCCGTGTCCCCTGCTTTGGCAGGTGGACTCTCAACCACTGCGCCACCAGGGAAGCCCCCACCCACTTTTTTTTTTTTGGTACGCGGGCCTCTCCCTGTTGTGGCCTCTCTCTCTTTGCGGAGCACAGGTTCCGGACACGCAGGCTCAGCGGCCATGGCTCACGGGCCCAGCCGCTCTGCGGCATGTGGGATCTTCCCGGACCGGGGCACGAACCCGTGTCCCCCGCATCGGCAGGCAGACTCTCAACCACTGCGCCACCAGGGAAGCCCCCCCACTCACTTTTTAAAAGACTCATTATTGTTTAAAGATACATACAGAACACAAGTGAATTTTTTCTAAAGGATTTTTAAAAGAATATTTATTTTTAATTAATTAATTTTATTTATTTATTTTTGGCTGTGTTGGGTCTTCGTTGCTGTGCACAGGCTTTCTCTAGTTGTGGTGAGCGGGGGCTACTCTTTGTTGTGGTGCGTGGGCTTCTCATTGTGGTGGCTTCTTCTGTTGTGGAGCACGGGCTGTAGGCACATGGGCTTCAGTAGCTGTGGCACAAAGGCTCAGTAGTTGTGGCTCGGGGGCTCTAGAGTGCAGGCTCAGTAGCTGTGGTGCACGGGCTTAGTTGCTCTGCGGCATATGGAATCTTCCCGGACTAGGGCTCGAACCCGTGTCCCCTGCAGTGGCAGGTGGATTCTTAACCACTGCGCCACCAGGGAAGTCCCAAATGAATTTTTTTTAAAGCCAAGAAAAGGGAGACTCCATGAGTTTGGCAGTAACAGATGTCAAAGGCAGATGGATGGTCAGGAGAGGTAAGGACCTGAAAATGTCCACTGGATTTGACTATAATTAGGTCACTGCTAATCTTTACCAACAGATTCAGGAGAGTGGTAAGGATAAAACCAAGACACCAAGAACTGAAATGGGAATGGGAAGTGAAAACACCTCCACTGGAGAATATCTGTCTGTACTGTGTGCTGTAAAACGCCCCCCAAAACACACTAACAAATATCTGAAGGATGTGCAGGCCATTCCATGATTTAGGTTTTAGCCTTGGACTAAATAGTAAAAATGTAAACAGGTCTACTTGGATCACAATATTTTGGAGCCTGGAAAAATCACATGCATCAAGTTCCCGTTGGGCAGCAGGCCCACTGCTAAGATAAACAATAAGTCTAAGCCATATACTGAAATGATTTGATGCCTGTTATTAGGAGAGCTATCCACAATTATTTCAACTTCAACAAACAAATTTTTCCAGCTCTTAGGAAATCTTTGAAACCCACAAGTAACAAAAATGCTCTCTTCTTATAGTCAACACAAATCACACGATGGATGGTATTTTTCTTTTTCTATAACTGTCAAGAACATGAGTCATATTTGCAGCTCAATTCCAGTAGCCTTAAAGCATCATACTACCTATATGTGTGAACCTGACAACAACTAGGTACCGCCCTGACTCTGTAACAACTGTATTTTATATGATAATGTCTTTTACCTATTCCTACCTTCACATTTCAAAATGTGGATCCTTATACACCTCCTAAAATGCATTACAAAACAAAGTGGGGGAATACATACACCGACAGGAAAACTCACCTGGGATTCATTCATTTTCTGCTGCTCTTGGAAAAATCGTAGACTGTAAACGGTGGACCTAGAGGAAGGGAAACAAGTAACTGAAGTGCTGAGTAACCTGACCTGCCCAGGCAGGAACCTACTGCATCAGAACCATCAAAGAAAGCCCAATAAAATGACACCCTATGAACATTCAGTAGAAGCTAAAAGGGTCCTACAAGAGAAACACACACCTGTACCTTTCCAACTCGAACACGATCAAGTTACTCTCATTGGTGAAAATGAAGGACTGTTTCAAAGAGTTAAATAAAAAATGCAAATAAAAAAATTTCCGTGACACTACTTAAGTATTTTCTTATTGTCTCTTTAAATTGATTAAAATCAGGGCCTCCCTGGTGGCGCAAGTGGTTGAGAGTCCGCCTGCCGATGCAGGGGATACGGGTTCGTGCCCCGGTCTGGGAGGATCCCATATGCCGCGGAGCGGCTGGGCCCGTGAGCCATGGCCGCTGAGCCTGCGCGTCCGGAGCCTGCGCGTCCGGAGCCTGCGCGTCCGGAGCCTGTGCTCCGCAACGGGGGAGGCCACAACAGTGAGAGGCCCTCATACCGCAAAAAAAAAAAAAAACAAAAACAAAAATTGATTAAAATCAAAGATTCCACATTAAGGGAGAATGTAAGCTCTAAAAAGTGGGATAAACGTGCATCAAGGCACCGCACTGTTTGTAAATCATCTGACTCAATTTGGTTACCGCTGCACTTATGAGTGTTTTATTATGAAACTGACTTTAACTGGACAGAACACCTGCCCTAGGAGTTTGGAGTCCTGTTAGCGACCCTACGTGCACACCTGGTGAGGATCTGGGACAAGTCACCTCCCTTCTCAGGCCCAATCTCTTCCTTCCTCAACCGAGAAAGCGAAACAGAAGCCTTGCAGACTCATACTGCACTAACTACACTGTGCGACTCCACAGGGCAGAACCCAGGGGGGCACCGGACGCTTAGATTTGACAACCAAGGTGCTGATGGGCCTTGAGAGACACGTGCGAGATCGCGACAGGAGGAGGAGGACGAGGAGGATCGGGGTTGGAGAGAGGGGTGGACGCGGCACGTCCCGGCCGAGCCTGTGTTCCCTGCTCCCCCAGGACACCCGGAGCTCACAAGTACCACGGAAGCCCCATCCGGAGCAGCCGGCCCTGTCCTCCAGCCCGGCCCCTCCACCTCTGGGAAGCGGTCAAACCCTCCCGGTCGCTCTCCCGCGGGGCCCAGGGCGGGCTACCCCGAGCCCCGCTCTCCAAGGGCCGCAGGGTCCACAACCGCCTGCAGGCCCGAAGACGCACCACCTACCCGGTCGGGAATCGCTGACCGGACCCGGGCTCCCGAGGCTCCGGGCCGGGGCTGCTCCTGCGGCGCGCTCCTCTCCCGGGGTCCCTCCTCTCCGCCTCCCGAGGCCACTGGGCCCGAGGAGCTGGCTCTGGGCCTACGGGACAAGCTCCCTTCAGGCCCACGTCCCTCCCGGGGCCTCGCTGTGCCGCGCGGTGCAGACTGTCTGGCACTGCGCCGCCGCCGTCCGCCCGGCCCCTCCGGCCCAGCCCGCGGGCTCCGGAGCTCGCGCTCGGGGGTCCCCGTTCCAGCCTCTGCCCAGCCCACGCGAACCCTCGCCCACACAGCCCGCGCCCTCTGGGTGCCGGCCGGGCCAGACGGCGTCCAGCCCTTCAGGCCCTGGAATCCTCGCCCGCCGGAGGCCAGAGCCTGGGAACGAGAGCAAGCGATGACCCGGGTACGGATAGGAAACGAGAGCGGCGCGGCGCAGCGGCGGTGCGCGTGCGCGAACACGCTAACAGGGTGAGGCGCACCAGCGCAGGAGGACGCCAGAAGTCCGCCTGCCAAGGCCCTCCCCGGAGAGCGAGAAAAATACCAGGACTCTATTTCCCAGAAGTCTCCGCGCCGTCAAGTTAGGGAACGGCTTAAATATCTCCGTCTCATCTGGCGGTGACGAGCTGCTGTGCTGAGAAGTTGGGCCGCCTGGACCAGGGACTCAAATTTCCCCTTACTTTAAGGGAACGTCTGTTATGTCACCGCTTCTCGAGGAATCTTACCTGTGTTCTGGTGGGCTAATCTTTTCCTTACCTTGAATGCTTAAGTCTTAGAATAAGTGTCCACAGACAAGTGATAAATAAGGGAAAGGGGTTTATCATGTTAGCTTACTATCATAGTGAGCTATTTAATTAAAATATTAGTGAATAGAACTTAGCGTTAACATAATAGAGTATTAGCTTAGGATACCTCCCTCCCCCTCTTAGGGAAAAATGAAACATATGTTTTCCAAGCCACTTTTAATTCTTGAAAACTGTAGAAAAATCATAAAATACAGAATTGAAAGAAGAAAATTACCCATACCTGAAGAGGATTATGTGTGTGGGAAAAAAAATTGTGTGTTTCAGTGGACAACTAAGCATTATTTGGAGGACATCGCTCTGCGTTGATTTCAGCCCTTTCTTTGTCTTCGAGTTGTTTTACACGTCTTCGAAGGTTGTAGGTAGCATGAAATTCTGTCCACTTGGTAGGAAGTTCAGTTGACTCACCAAACCCCTACCCAGGAAAAATCCAATTTTGCCTTCATTTCTTTATTTACATATTCATTTCAGTAGCCCTGATCTGTAATGTGTCTCTTTCTCAGATTCTCTTTTGAACCGGTTATAACGGCTGCAGGTTCCCTCTTGAATGAAATAAAATACTTAGCCTGTGCTCATTTTTATATCTGTATGAGAGTCATGATCTCCCCTTATTTTTTTTAAAGATTTATTATTTATTTATTTATTTTATTTACCTTTGCCTGCGTCAGGTCTTAGTTGCAGCAGGAGGGCTCTTTGTTGTGGAGCTTGGGCTTCTCTCTACTTGTGGTGCGTGGGCTTCTCTCTAGTTGTGGCGGGCTGGTTTTCTCTCGTTAGTTGTGGTGCACGGGGTCCAGGGCACATGAGCTCTGTAGCTTGTGGCACTCGGGCTCTAGTTGAAGTGTGAAAGCTCAGTAGTTGTGGCACGCGGGCTTAGTTACCCTGCGGCACGTGGGATCTTAGTTCCCTGACCAGGGATTGAACCCAGGTCCCCTGCATTGTAAGGGGGATTCTCTACCACTGGACCACCAGGGAAGTCCCTATCCTTATGTTTTAACAGTTTTGGAGGTCTTCACAGAGATCCTGGATGGATTCACCTAACAGCACCAGGTAAACTTCGTGTCCAGAGTAGTGCACCTCATTCCTCAAGAATTTTAAAGTAAAACTATAAAAGGATCCAGAAATTCCACTTCTGTGTATTTTTTTGGAAGAAAAAAAAACTTTAGTTCAAAAAGATACATGCACCCCTATGTTCATTAAGCATTATTTATAATAGCCAGTGTATAGAAGCAACCTACGTGTCCATCCATAGATGAATGGATAAAGAAGATGTGTCATATATATATATATATATATATATATATATATATATATATATATATATATATATATGTATAAACACACACACCACAATGGAGTATTAGCCATGAAAAAAAAAAAGAATGAGGGGCTTCGCTGGGGTTTCAGTGGTTAAGAATCCGCCTGCCAGTACAGGGGATACAGGTTCAAGCCCTGGTCCAGGAAGATCCCACATGCCACGCAGTAACTAAGACCATGTGCCACAACTATTGAGCTTGCGCTCTAGAGCCTGCGAGCCACAACTACTGAGCCTACGTACCACAACTACTGAAGCTCGCTCACCTTGAGCCCATGCTCTGCAACAAGAGAAGCCACCACAATGAGAAGCCCACACAGCACAATGAAGTGAAGCCCCCGCTGGCTGCACCTACAGAAAAGGCCACATACAGCAACAAAGACCCAACGCAGCCAAAAATAAAATAAATTTTTAAAAATTAAAAAAAGAGAATGAAATCTTGCCATTTGTGGCAACATGGATGGACCTAGAGGGTATTATGCTAAGTGCAATAAGTCAGAGAGAGAAAGACAAATACCGTATGATCTCATTTGTATGTGGAATCTAAAAAAACAAAGCAAAAGAACTAATGTCACTAAACAGAAACAGACTCATAGATACAGAGAACAAACAGGTGGTTGAAAGAGGAGGGTAGGTGAATGAGTTAAATAGGTGAGGGAGATTAAGAGGAACAGATGACCAGTTACAAAATAAATGAGTCGTGGGAATGAAATATACAGCATGGGCAATACAGCGAATAACATTATAATAACTTTGTACGGTGACCGATGGTAACTAGACCATAACTAGAGTTAATCTTGGTGATCATTTTCTAATGTACAGAAATATTGATATTATGCACCTGGAACTAACGTAGTGTTGTAGGTCAGTTACACTTGAATTAAAATTTTTTAGTTCAAACGAAAACAGTAGTGTGCCTTGTTAACTAGAGATGCTTAGTCATACAGCAGTTCTCTAGAACATATTCATCCTGTGTAACTGTAACTTTATACCCATTGAACAACTCCCCATTCTCTCCTCCCCCATTCCTGACAATTTATGTGACTCTTTTAGATACCTCACCTAATATAAGTGGAAACACCCAGTTTTGTCCTGTGACTGACTTATTTCACCTATCATAATGTCTTCTAGTTATATCCCTGTTGACACAACTGGTAGGATTTCCTTCTAATAAGTCTGAATAATATCCTACGTATATACCCCATTTTCTTTATCCATTTTTCTGTTGATGAAAATTTGCGTTGTTTTCCTATCTTGGCTCTGGTGAATAATGCTGTAATGAATATAGAGATGCATATATCTCTTCTAGATATTCATTTCCTTTTCTTTGAGTATACAGGCTCTATTATATTATATTATATTACATTATATTATATTATATTATATTATATTATATTATATTATAATTATTGTGCTTCCCGGATCTTGTGTTTTTCACAAATTGAAGGCTTGTGGCAACTCTTTGTTGAGCAAGTCTGTTGGCACCGTATTTCCAACAGCAGTTGCTCACTTCTTGTCTTTGTGTCATATTTTAGTAATTCTCACACTATTTCAAACCGTCCATCAGCAAAGAGGTTACTGCTCGCCGAAGGCTCAGATGATGGTTAGCATTTTTTAGCAGTAAAGTATTTTTAATTTTCTTTTTGTTTCGGCTGTGCTGCACAGTACAGCACGTGGGATCTCAGTTCCCCGACCAGGGATCAAACCTGCGCCCCCTCTATTGGAAGGTGGATTCTTAACCACTGGACCACCAGGGAAGTCCCTAAAGTATTTTTTTTAACATCTTTATTGGAGTATAATTGGTTTACAGTGTTGTGTTAGTTTCTGCTGTACAACAAAGAGAATCAGCTGTCTGTATACGTATATCCCCATATCCCCTCCATCTTGCGTCTCCCTCCCACCCTCCCTATCCCACCCCTCTAGGTGGTCACAAAGCACCGAGCTGATCTCCCTGTGCTCTGCGGCTGCTTCCCACTAGCTGTCTGTTTTACATTTGGTAGTGTATATATGTCCATGCCACTCTCTCACTTCGTCCCAGCTTACCCTTCCCCCTCCCCGTGTCCTCAAGTGCATTCTCTACGTCTGCGTCTTTCTTCCCGTCCTCCCACTAGGTTCATCAGAACCACTTTTTTTTTCCCTTGAGATTCCATAAATATGTGTTAGCATATGGTATTTGTTTATTTCTTTCTGAGTTACTTCACTCTGTTTCACAGACTCTAGGTCCATCCGCCTCACTACAAATAGTTCAATTTCATTTCTTTTTATGGCTGAGTTATATTCCATTGTATATATATGCCATATCTTCTTTATCCATTCATCTGTCAGTGGACACTTAAGTTGCTTCCATGTGCTGGCTATTGTAAATAGTGCTGCAGTGAACATTGTGGTACGTGTCTCTTTTTGAATTATGGTCTTCTCAGCGTATATGCCCAGGAGTGGGATTGCTGGATCATATGGTAGTTCTATTTTTAGTTGTTTTTTTTTTTTGTATAAATTTATGTATTTTTATCTATTCATTACTTTTGGCTGCCTTGGGTCTTCGTTGCTGTGCACGGGCTTTCTCTAGTTGCAGCGAGCAGGCGCTTCACTGTTGCGGTGCGCGGGCTTCTCATTGCGGTGGCTTCTCTTGTTGCGGAGCGCGGGCTCTAGGCGTGCGGGCTTCAGTAGCTGTGGCATGCGGGTTCAGTGGGTGTGGCTCGCGGGCTCTAGAGTGCAAGCTTAGTAGTTGTGGCACACGGGCTTTGTTGCCCTGCGGCATGTGGGATCTATCCGGACCAGGGCTCGAACCCGTGTCCCATGAATTGGGAGGGGGATTCTTAACCACTGCGCCACCAGGGAAGCACTATTTTCAGTTTTTTAAGGAACCTCCATACTGTTCTCCGTAGTGGCTGTATCAATGTACATTCCCACCAACAGTGCAGGAGGAGGGTTGCCTTTTCTCCACACCCTCTCCAGCGTTTATTGTTCGTAGATTTTTTTTTTTTTTCTGTACGCGGGCCTCTCACTGTTGTGGCCTCTCTCGTTGCGGAGCACAGGCTCCAGACGCGCAGGCTCAGCAGCCATGGCTCACGGGCACAGCCACTCCACGGCATGTGGGATCTTCCCGGACCGGGGCACGAACCCATGTCCCCTGCATCGGCAGGTGGACTCTCAACCACTGCGCCACCAGGGAAGCCCTGTTTGTAGATTTTTTGATGATGACCATTCTGAGTGGTGTGAGGTGATACCTCACTGTAGTTTTTTTGGGTTTTTTTGTTTTGTTTTGTTTTTTGCAGTATGCAGGCCTCTCACTGTTGTGGCCTCTCCTATTGTGGAGCGCAGGCTCCGGACGCGCAGTCTCAGTGGCCATGGCTCACGGGCCCAGCCGCTCTGCGGCATGTGGGATCTTCCCGGACCAGGACACAAACCCGTGTCCCCTGCATCGGCAGGCAGACATTCAACCACTGCGCCACCAGGGAAGCCCTGTAGTTTTGATTTGCCTTTCTCTAATGGTTAGTGTTGTTGAGCATCCTTTCATGTGTTTGTTGGCAATCTTATATCTTCTTTGGAGAAATGTCCATTTAGGTCTTGTGTCCATTTTTGGATTGAGTTGTTTGTATTTTTGATATTGAGCTGTGTGAGCCGCTTGTATATTTTGGAGATTAATCCTTTGTCAGTTGCTTCGTTTACAAATATTTTCTCCCACTCTGAGTGTTGCTTTTTGTCTTGTTTATGGTTTCCTTTCCTGTGGAAAAGCTTTTAAGTTTCATTAGGTCCCATTTGTTTATCTTTGTTTTTATTTCCATTTCTCTAGGAGGTGGGTCAAAGAGGATCTTGCTGTGATTTATGTCATAGAGTGTTCTGCCTATGTTTTCCTCTAAGAGTTTGATGGTGTCTGGCCTTACATTTAGGTCTTTAATCCATTTTGAGTTTATTTTTGTGTTATGGTGTTAGGTAGTATTCTCATTTCATTCTTTTATAGGTAGCTGTCCAGTTTTCCCAGCCCCACTTATTGAAGAGGCTGTCTTTTCTCCATTGTATATTTTTGCCTACTTCATCAAAGATAAGGTGACCATATGTGCGTGGGTTTATCTCTGGGATTTCTATCCTGTTCCATTGATCTATATTTCTCTTCCCTAAAGTATATTTCAATAAAGATATGTACATTGTTCTTTTAGAACAGACTATCACACACTTAACGGACTACAGTATAGTGTAAACATAAGCTTTTCATGCACGGGTACAGCAAAAAATTCATGTGACTCACTTTATGGCGGTATTCGCTTCATTGCAGTGTTCTGGAACTAAAGCTGCAGTGTCTCTGAGCTGGGCCTGTATACCCAGAAGTGGGATTGCTGGATCATATGGAAATTTTATTTAAAAGATTTTGAGAAAACTCCCTGCTGTTTTCCACAGTGCCTGCACGATGTTACATTCCTCCCTACAATATGCAAGGGTTACGATTTCTCTACAACCTTGACAACTCTTATCTTTAAAAATAAAAAAAAATTGTAGGCATTCTAACAGATGTGAGGTAGTATCTCATTATGATTTGGGTTTGCATTTCCCGGGTGATTAGTGACGTTGATGTACCTGGTGCTGTGTTAAGTATTTCTAACACACATACACACACACAAAGGGATAGAAGGAATCTTTTGGAAGTGATGAGTATATTACCGTGATGGTGGTGATAGTATCACAGGTGTGTGCATATGTCCAAACTCATCAGGTTATATAAATTAAACATGGGCTGGTTTTGTATATCAGTTGTACGTAAATAAAGCTGTAAAAGCCTAGCAACAAGTGGTGTATTTCATGAGCCGGTGAAGCCCAGGTACATCTTTTCTCCTCTCCCAGGGGTGAACCCAAGCAGCCTTTGAACTTGGCTCACTTTCTGTTTCTTTAGTTTCCCCTTCTATTACTTTTGTGTTTTCCTTTGTTTTCAGATTACAGCTCAGTGGTTTCCCATTTGTCGCAGCAGTGATTCTGAGTTTGGCTCTGTCGTTTCAAGACTTTTGATGGTCTCTCCAAAGGATTAAGTTTCTACAGAACTAATCTCAGTTAGGTGAGAGGTAACAGAGGATGTAGTATGTTAGTCTTTTCTTAGTCTTTTCTGTTTGTCTATTTGTCTACTTGGACAAGCTCAAATCAATTAAGAATCTCTTGCCCAATGGGAGGAGAATGGCTCTTTAATCTCTAGACTCACGAGTGTTTATTCCTGACCCATGTCTAAGACTTTAGAACTGAAGGTAAAAGTTCCATTTCTCTGTATGTCTGTGTGTCTGTAATTCAAAAAGGTCTTTACCTCTGACAGTGAGAGTATGTAATCTTTTCCTACTTCTGGATCTATTAAAGTAGATTGTAGAGTCTCTTAAATTCAAGGGTTTCTGTCCTGATTGGCTTACAAAGATACAAATGTGCTTATAAAAATTATATATCCCTAAAATTCTCAGAGAGAAAGGAATTAGAACTGCTAATACTTTAAATGTGCTAGAAAAGTATTCTTATAGAAATGAAGTCAGGGAATTCCCTGGCGGTCCAGTGGTTGGGACTTGGTGCTTTCACTGCCAGGATCCGGGTTCAGTCCCTGCTTAGGGAACTAAGATCCAGCAAGCGTCTCAGTGAAGCCAAAAAAAAAAAAGTCAACTCAGAAATTTAAAGACTTCAAGTTTACATAATTTAGGTAAATCTTTGACAAATGAAGCTAGTTTCATATTTTGGGTTTAATAAAAATTTATTCCTATCTTATTTATCAGTGTTAGGCATACATTTTAAAAAATTCTACTTGGGTGTGTTCTTCCTAAATTTATATAGGTGTGCCCATCAAGTAAGCTAACATTACTTCTACTTAATATTTAAGGTTATGAAAAATGTAAATTTGTGTTTAACCACATTTAATTTTTATTCTGACAAACTTTCTTTCAACAGTAACTATGTTTTGTACTGAGTTAGCTTGTCCATAAATTCCGAGATGTTCAGTTTACATAAACCCTTGAACTGTTATTAAATTGTGTTACTTACTGGATAATCTTTGGATACCGAGGTCATTTCTAAGCAAGACAGAAACCTGAAACACTGATTACTAAGCATAATCTCAAGTTCTATGCTCTTGCTGCATATGTTTACTTGTTACCTAGAGGCTCTGTCTGTGGGTGTGTTAATGAATGTGTTTGTCTCTGCCACTTGGAGAAGTTGTGTAAGGGATGTTTGTAGTTGTGTTCTGTGTGTTCATGACCTCTGCTAGGCTGAAATGCTGATGTGTGATGGGCAGTTGTCAATTATTCACTTCTAGTTTTCTTCGTGAAATGGAAGTAACTTTGGTTCAAAGTTGTTATTATTATACTATGAATGAGACTTGACCAATAGTGATGTTATCAGCTGGAACCGAACTCAGGTTCAGCTGCTCATCGCTCAGAAGTCTGTGTTCCAGAGACAAGGGTTGGTGGAAGAAGAAAGACACTTTATTCAGGAAGCTGGCAACCTGGGAAGATGGTGGACTAGTGTCCCCAAAACCATCTCTCAGTTGCCAATTAGAGGGAAAAGGGGTTGATAGGGAAAAGATGGGAAGTCTCTGGGCTGTGCCGGTGGGGGCTACATGCAGAGTAGCACAGTCAGCTCTGACCATCATCTTGAAATTGGTCATGCAGTGGTGTGGTCAGTGTCATGCTGATTGTTTCAGGCACAGTTAATCTTCAACTCCAGTGTTGGTTTGTTCCCATTTCCTTGAGGCCAGTTCCTGGAATTGTGTAAGCCATTGGTTCAGGTCTGCTCCAGATGGAGCAGCTCGTGTCATAGCTCCAGTCTGGTCATCATACAGTTAGCTTTCTCCTCTTGTAGTGGTTTTAGTATCTGCAAAACAAGTTAGGAGTGTGTGTCTGACACTGTTACTTCTGTCCTTCGGGAGGAACTAGAGGTTCTGTGACTGCTGTTGTCCTGATCATTAACTGCTTGAACCTGTTCTTGTGTGACTCAGGGGAGGCCTGCGAGGCTGCAGCTGTTTTACAAACAAGAGGCAGGGGAGATGGAAGGGCCCTGCAGGGTTCTGCTTGGTTCCCGCAACGGAGAGGTCCAACTTTGTATGCAAGATAATGAGATGTAGTTTTGTTTATTAACAGGAACAAAAATAGTTTGGTCCTAAAGTGAAATGACTGATTTTTCCAGCACCAGAGAGAGGATAGTGAAGGACACAACCTGAATGAATATAGAAAGGTGTAGGAGGTGGGTGGAAAGGGAATTTTATTTATCTGAGCCCAAGGCGGCTCAGTTTTGATGTTTATTCCAGAGATTTTCAAAAAAGAACTTATGGTTCTCCTCGTATCAAATATTATATTGATGCAAAGCTGGAGTTTGGTTTTCTCTCTGTATAAATGATACATCTTTTTTGTGGAGTATTGGTCTCTTTAATAAGTGGTTGGAAAAGTTGTTCTGTAAATCTGCCCAAACAGCAGAGATTCTGTATCTCACTGGAAGAGGTTTCTGCACCTACTTCTGAATTCATCCAGCCTTATTATTTTTTGAAAATAAATGCACAGGGACTTCCCTGGTGGCTCAGTGGTTAAGAATCTGCCTGCCAGGGCAGGGCACATGGGTTCAAGCCCTGGTCCGGGAAGATCCCACATGCTTTTAGAAACTAGAGCACAGAAAGAGTAAGGTCATGTGAAGTCTGACATGCTAAATATTGTCATAGTGTTAGGCGGTTTGAAGATTGTTGGAAGAAATTATTTGTCATTCATTCAAGAAATAAACATTTGATGAATAGTTGCAAAAAATAAAAAATAAAAAAAGCTCTAGAGCCCGCGAGCCACAACTACTGAGCCTGCAAGCCATAACTCCTCAGCCCGCGAGCCACAACTACTGAGCCCGTGCTCCTAGAGCCCATGCTCCGCCGCCAAGAGAAGCCATTGCAATGTGAAGCCGGCACACCGCACCGAAGAGTAGCCCCTGCTCGCCGCAACTAGAGAAAGCCTGGGCACCGCAACAAAGACCCAACTGAGCCGAAAATAAGTAACACAGAAATCTTAAGAAAATAAAAAAGAATTCTCATTGTTGTGCAACCATCCCGACCATCCATCTCCAGAATGTTTTCATCCTGTCCAACTGAAACTCTGTCCTCATTATACACTGACTCCCCATCCCCCTCCCAGCCCCTGACACCCACCATTCCACTTTCTCTATGAATTTGACCCCTCTGGGGATCTCACAGAAGTGGAATCATGTAACATTTGTCCATTTGTATCTGGCTTATCCACTTAGCATAATGTCTTCAAGTGTCGTCTGTGTGGTAGCCTGTGTCAGAATTTCCTTCCTAGACCCCAAAGCCAGTGTGGACAGTACACGGTGAGTGAGAAGGAAATAAAACCCTGGGTCTGAAGAAGTTGAGATGGATGCCAAGTGCAGTGGGAAACCAGTGGATGAGAGGTGTCGTGATCCAGTTTGCACTGAAAGGGAAACAGTTGAGTTTGGCTGCTGCATAAATGGATGGGGTGGGGTTTCAGTAAGAGTGGAAGTCGGGAGATCCAGATATGGTTAGGAATTTGGCGTGACAGTCCAGGAAGTCGATGTCTGAGAAGGTGGAGAGAAGTAAACAGGTTCTATTAGGAGGGAGAATCAGCAGGGCTCATCGGGGGATCAGATTGGGGGGAGGTAGCGGGGTGGTATTTCTGTTTACTGTGTGTGCACGTGTGTGCTTATGCCTCTACTGCTGAGACTTAATTGTTTCTGCAAAGAAACACTACCCTCTCCTCTTAAAAGTGGAATTGTTAAATTTTCACTGTTTATACAAAGAAATGTCAAACAATCATTGAAAAATACACCAATGGTCTTTGTATCATTTAGAAACTTTCCTCCCTGTTTGTGGATGAATACTATCTGTTGTATGAATATACACACTACATTTTCTTGATCCATTCATCTGTCAATGAACACTTGGGTTGTTTCCACATTTTGGCTCTGAATCTTGCTTTTGAATTAGTGTTTGGGCTTTGATGAGAAGCATCTCTGTTGTTCAGGATGTGCCCAGAGTTTTCTTTTGTCTTTTCATCACTTCCATATTTCTAATTAGCCCAAGCAAAGCATACGTAGAGTCACATCAGTTCATCCAAGGTGCAGGGACTGAGTGTCTCTTTGGTTGGCACTCGGGGACTTTCTGAGATGTTCTAGGTCTCAGAGGCCGTGCAAAGAGTGTCTGAGGTCCTCCAGAGCTGCCACAGCCTGGCTCTCCTCAGGGTCTGCACTGCTGGGAAAAGCACTGCTGCTTGAGGACCTGTGTCCCTCTGCTGTAGACGTTGCATTGTTAGGAGGCAAATGAGTTCAGATTTGCATTCGTCATGCTTTCAACCATCACAGTTGTTTGGGTCCTTGAATAACAAAACCGAAGTTCACTCTCCCTCTTGGTTAACAGGCTTTCAAATATTAGAAGGTTGGTATTCTGTCCCCATGAAAATTTCTCTTGGATGCTGTGAAATACCCTGATTGCTTTATCTAGCCTTCAGATCTGGATTTGCATAATTCCACCGCATCTCACCTTGTCCACATGTGCTACAGTCGGGTGGGACCCATCTTAAGATGTGTTGGTATGTTGTCCAAATATGGCGTAAACAGCCCAGATTGAATGTGATGTTGTAAGTGAGCAGGACCTTGTGGGGCCTTCCTGGGACGGATTCTCCCCATGTCTTCTGCCTGCTTCTTGTCTTTAGAAACTTGAAGCGTCCTAGCCTTCCGTGAGTTCGAAACAAAGAATTTAATCAGAGAAGGGAGAAAGTGCAAAATGGAAGGAAAACAGTCCAAAAAGACCAAATAATACTAGTGTAGCCGTTAAACAAAGTCAAGGACTTTTAGTTCCTCCTCAAGGGCTGTAGATACTGTTCTGAGCCACATCCTTGGAGCTGTTTTGCAGAGACTGAAGCCCCCAGCAGGTGGAAGAAGTTAACTGCATGCTGCCCACAAGCACGTACACCCCAGACCAGCTGGAATCAGAAGGTTGATGATGTTGACCTCAGATTACCTCACCACCAACCAATCGGAAGAATGTCCACAAGCTGACCACACACCCCTCAACCTGCCCTCCCTCACCCCACTCTTTTGTAATTCACTTTAAACATTTTTTAAATTTTATATTGGGAGTATAGTTGATTTACAATGTTGTGTTAGTTTCTGGTGTACAGGAAAGTGATTCAGTTATATGTATACAGATGTCTATTCTTTTTCAGATTGTTTTCCCATTTAGGTTATTACAGAATTTTGGCTTTTTTCTTCGTCGCGCCGTGTGGCTTGTAGGATCTCAGTTCCCTGACCGGGATTGAACCCGGGCCACGGCCTTGAAAGCCCAGAATGCTAACCTCTGGGCCACCAGGGGACTCCCTAGGTTAATAGAGAATATTGAGTAGAGGTCCCTGTGCTATACAGGAGGTCCTTGTTGATTGCCTGTTTTATATATAGTTGTGTGCATACGTAGGTCCCAACCTCCTGATCTATCCCTCTCCCCCACCTTTTCCCTTTGGTAACCATAAGTTTGTTTTCTATGTCTGTGAGTCTGTTTCTGTTTTGTAAAGAAGTTCATTGGTATCATTGTTTTAGATTCCACCTAGAAGTGATATCATATATGGAATTTGTCTTTATCTGTCTGACTTCCTTCACTTAGTATGATAATCTCTAGGTCCATCCTAGAGATTTGCATCCATAATGCAAATGGCATTATCTCATTCTTTTTATGGCTGAGTAGTATTCCATCGCATATATGTACCACATCTTCCTTATCCATTCCTCTGTCGATGGACATTTAAGTTGCTTCCATGTCTTGCCTATTGTAAATAGTACTGCTATACATATTGGGGTGCATTTTCTTTTTACAACTTTATTGGAGTATAATTGCTTCACAATGGTGTATTCGTTTCTGCTTTATAACAAAGTGAATCAGTTATACATATACATCTCTTCCCATATCCCTTCCCTCTTGTGTCTCCCTCCCTCCCACCCTCCCTATCCCACCCCTCCAGTCGGTCACAAAGTACCGATCTGATGTACCTGTGCTATGTGGCTGCTTCCCATTAGCTATCTGCCTTACGTTTGGTAGTGTATATATGTCCATGCCTCTCTCTCACTTTGTCACAACTGCGTCGTGTCTTAGTTGTGGCACTCAGGCTTAATTGCACCGTTGCGTGTGGGATCTTAGCTCCCGGACCAGGGTTCCCGGGCTTCGAACCCGCGTCCCCTGCATTAGAAGGCGGATTATTTACCACTAGAACACCAGGGAAGTCCCTCCCCTCCCTTTAAATTAAGACGTGTCGCTGAGCTTCAAAGAAGAGCCTGTCCTTTTCTGTTAATTAGAAACTTGAGTTTTCTTCTTAAACGTTGCGTTTCCTGGTTGTAGTAGATGCGTCAGTGTTGAAAAAAATGGTTGAGAGACTTTAAGAGGAAAATGATTTTACAAATCCTGAAGATGGGTGCCAGTTATCTTGATAAAATTGCTATGTTAAGAGACCAAAAATAAAGAGGAGAAAGCATAGGCAACTACTTAGGAAATGCAGGATGGGAAAGGCTTCTTCAAGTACAGTGTCAAAGCAGATGAAAAGTATGAAGTGAAAGTGAAAGATTTGAACACAAAATATTTTTTAAGTGTCTGTATAACAGAATGTGAGAGTAAAAAATTAAGTTAAAAAGATAAAGAAAACAGGATTTGACAGATACACACTTGTATATGTAAAATAGATAAACAATAGGGACCTACTGTATAGCACAAGGAACTATGTTCAATATCTTGTAATAACCCATAATGGAAAAGAACCTGAAAAAGAATACGTATATTCTTACATAAATACATGTAACCGAATCACTTTGCTGTACACCTGAAACATTGTAAACCAACTATGCTTCAATAAATATAGATAACTGACAAAATAGGGAAATTATCTGTATTTAATAGAAATGCAGGTACAAAAAGAGAAAGCTTTATATTGTAAATATCCATATATATGAAGAGATCTTAATGAAACCAAACTAAAAGGTGGCCATTGCTGCTTCTGGTCAAGGTGAAATCGCAGGGTCCAGGTTTACCCTCCTAGCTTCAACAACTTTGAAAAGGGGGAAATGTATGAAATGACGGTTTTTCGCCTTTTGGAGAGAGGGGTGAGTCGTGAGAGACATCAGCTCACTGCTGGACATCCTATTCATAGGGATGACTCTGTACTTACTATTCCCTTTTTTAGAGCATTTCCTCAAGACAACTTGTAATAGAAATACTTCCAGAGAGTGTCCAGGGCAAAGTACAGGGCAGGGGGCTGGGGAGCCCAGCATGTCTCTGGGCTGAAGGGATAGAGTGAGGTGTTGAGGTGGGCACAGCAGCTGGGGTTCACAGGCCACCCCAGTCTTCTGCTGAGACCCGGTCAGTGCACGTGGGTGAGGTGAGAACTGGAGGCCTGGTGGGGGGCTGATGGGCGCACTGCCCATCCAAGGTGCTTCCAAGCAAGGTACTCAGTGTATCTGACGTCTTTACGTGGTGAAAATGGAAAATGTGAGAAATGGGCCCTGGATGTTTGCCAGGCTCAGGCTCAGAGGAGGCGTGGTCGCTGTCATCCCCACACAAGCAGCATTTCATCGGTGAGAATTCAGGCAGAGGCCACAGTCAACAGCAGCAAGAAGCGGAAAAGACCATTCCTGGCTCCAAGCAGCCACTTCCAAGAGCAGTTATGGAGAAGCACCCATGTTGTGCAGGATTAATTTAACGTGGCAGTTCAGCTGGGGAAACCAGGAATGGGTTATGTGCTTATTCATTTGGATGAATCATCACTTCTTATTTCCGTTTTTAGAGGATTTCCTCAAGATGCTTGTAATATAAATACTTCCTCTGTCCTTTTCGTAAGTATCTAAATCTTTTTAAAAGCTAAATCAGTCTCTTGCCAGCATTACAACCCAGGAATGTTTTTGTTAAGGACCTGAGAGCTATCTTCTTTATCTCTCTGTCACCAGGCGAGTTTAGGCTAGGTGTTAGGCACTTTGCTCTGAGCTGTAAGTACCTGCTTGTCCTAGAGATAGGAGAAGTTGTCTTTCTCCTTTGCATAAAGGGTATTAACTAGTATGGACAGCCACCGAGATTACCAGGTGAATTTAGGATGTACTGTGAAAGAATGTATGCCATTTTTATGGTGTTGTCAAGTCTTTTCACATGAGACAAGTTCCCGTTTATCTTGAGAACATGTATGCAACAGATTTTATCTGCTGAGCTATAAAAAAAAAAGATGAGATTGATTTCATTTGCACAAATATTAGTGGTTCGCCTTTGGTGCACAACACAGTCTGGTTTAATGGTTATTCAACAGTAAAACGGTTTTCTTTATCTCTACATTTGTGGAGAGGACTTTCTCGGTTGGCGGGAGATTTTATTTTTATTTTTATGTTAATTACTTAATTAATTAATGAGACTGCGCTGCGCAGCATGCGCGGTCTTAGTTCCCAAACGAGGAATCAAACACGTGCCCCCTGCAGTGGAACCTAGGAGTCTTCCCCACTGGACCGCCAGGGAAGTCCCTGGAGATTTTATTTTTAACCTTTCCCCTAGCACCCCTTAAGGAACAGGTGGCCAAGAACACAGTTATATTATTTCACCCCCAAAATGTGATAAATCATTACCCTTATGATTCCATTTTTAAAAAATGATATTTTTTCCTAACATAAACAGTATCCTGTTTAAGAGGTAAGATCCCAGGTATCTGTTTTCTGTTTTCGGTTTGTGTGTACCTTCTGATTTTCGTACAGTTTTGAATGCGTTGGTTGTGTAATCTAAACAGCTACAATTTCTATTTTCTTTTCCTTCCGTGGGTAATATTAGTTTGTATCATGGCTGGGCATTTATTGTATCGTAGGATTTGAATGAAAGTTGTAGCGTTTCAGTTAAGCGAACATGATACACTCCTTCCCCTGTCCTGGTGGTGGGGGAATGTCAGATGTAACCCGAAATGTCTCAGAGCAGGGAAAGGACCAGGGACCCTGGAGGCCATCACACAGCCCCCACTTGAGGCCACACCTTTCCTTGATCCCTAACACGAGTGAAGACAAATGGGCAATTGAGTCCCTGGTCCAGGCGGCCCACCCTCGCAGCACAGCAGCTCTTCACCGCCAGATGACATGGAGATACTTAAGTCGCTGATTAACTTGACGGCGCGGAGACTTCTGGGAAATAGAGTCCTGGTACTTGTCCCGCTCTCAGGGCTGGCTTTGTCAAGCGGACTTCCGGCGTCCTCCTGCGCAGGTGCGCCTCACGGTTTGTGCGTGTTGGCGCACGCGCACCGTCGCCGCGCCGCGCTCGCTTCCTGTGCGTCCCCAGGTCGTCGCTGGCCGTCGTTCTCCCGTCTCGGCCTCTTGCGGGCGGGCATTTCGGGGCCTGCGGGGCTGGACGCCATCCGGCCTAGGCGGCAGACAGCAAAAACGGGCTGTGCGCGCGAGGGTTTTCGCGGGCCGGGCGGAGGCTGGAACTGTGACCCCCGAGCTCGAGCCGCGGAGCCCGCGTTTGGGCCGGAGTGGCCGAGTGGCCGGCGGCGGTGCAGTGCCCGACCGTCTGCAGTGCCCGACCGTCTGCAGCGCGCCTGAAAGCGAGGTCCTGGGAGGGACGTGGGCCTGAAGGGAGCTTGTGCCGTAGGCCCAGAGCCGGCTTCTCTGGCCCAGTGGTCTCGGGAGGCGGAGCGGAGGGATCACGAAAGAGGAGCGCGCCTGAGGAGCAGCCCCCGGACCGGATCCTCGGGAGCCCGGGTCCGGTCAGCGAGTCGCGACGGGGTAGGTGTTGCGTCTGCAGGCGGTCGTGGACCTTGCGGGCCTTGGAGAGCGGGGCTTGGGGTAGCCCGCCCCGGGCCCCGCGGTAGAGCCACCGGAAGGGTTTGACCACTTCCCGGAGGTGGAGGGGCCGGGCTGGAGGATAGGGCCGGCTGCTCCGGATGGGGCTCCCCTGGGACTTGTGAGCTCCGGGTGTCCTGGGGGAACAGGGGCCACAGGCTCGGCCGGGACGTGCCGCGTCCTCCCCTCCGTCCCACCCCGATCCTCCTCCTCCTCCTCCCCCTCCTGTCGCCGTCTCGGCATCTCGCAAGTGTGTCTCAAGGCGCGTCAGCACCTTGGTTGTCTAATGTAAGTGTCCGCTGCCCCCCTGGGTTGTGCCCTGTGGAGTCGCACAGTGTACTTGGTGCAGGATGAGTCTGCAGGGCTTCTGTCCTGCTGCCTTGGTTGAGGAAGGAAGCGATTGGGCCTGAGAAGGGAGCTGACTTGTCCTAGATCCTCACCGGGTGTGCACGTGGGGTCGCTCACAGGACTCCAAACTCCTAGGGCAGGTGTTCTGTCCACTTAAAGTCAGTTTTAATAAAAGAGTTTTTTGAGCATCGCACTTAAGTTTGTAAAGTTTGTACAAATAATTGAAAGACGGAAACGCACCTGAGTGTATCCCTTTATTCTGTGATTCCTGTGGATTTTCTGATCTAAGTTGTTAACAGGCTTAGAAGAGATAAACTATAAGCATTTTTAATTTCATATTTAATGACGGAGGTTTATTTTAATAGGATTCAATGTACACTCGCTACTGAAAACAAAAGTATCCCTTCAGGTACCACAGTCACGTGGGAGTTACAGACCTGAGGGTGGTCGCTCCCTCCTTATTCTCACAGGCCCTTCTGAAGGTGAAAGGGCGGGTCTCCCACAGGGGTCTCTTGTGGAGCGCGGGGCGGGTGCTCGTGCACCCCGAGGCGCTTCAGTCGTAGCTTCACTGCCTGCGTTTTCCTTCTCCAGGCCCGCCTCCGCTGTCACAGTCCTGCACGTTGTTCCAAGAGCAGCGGAAAATGAATCGGCCTCTGGTGAGTTTTGCTGTTTACGTATTTACCTGCTGCTGTTCTTTTGTGATAACAGCTTGGGAGGCGAATAGTTCAAAATTTAAAATGGGAAAGTAGGAGTAAGTAAAAGACGTGGTTAGACAAAGCGTAGAGGAGGAGGTCAGTACCAAGTGTTTCTGGCAAGTTCTATGCGTAGATCCCACGTTCCTCTTATAGCCAAAGTACAAGCCTCGTGTTCCTGACATTTGTGGCAAAGCACCCTCCCTTGCTGACTTACATCGTCCTGCCGAAGCACTTTTGTTCTCGGGCGTTAAAGGTTTCCTTGAGGATCCCGCTGTAGGCCGCGAGCCTTCCTGAGCGACAGCCCCTAACGTGTTGACATTGGTGCCTTCCTTGTGCTTCCTGTAAGCCGAGAGCGTGCTGTCCAGGGAGAACTCGGTGCATATAACTTGTCTGTTCGGTAGAACACGGTTGTCACATAGGTACATTGTTTTCAGTGCTCAGTCGAGGGATGCAATGAGGATCATCTGGAAGAACAGCCTTGTCACCCTTCCAGTAAATTTCCCTCTGTGTCTCTTACAATCTAACAGGGTCGCGTTACACACCGTGCAGTGAGGTCTCTGGCAGAGATTCCTGGTTTCCCAGCTGAACTGTAGCTTGCAGCCTGCGGTCTTGGTTCTGCCCCTCCCCGGAACCTGATCCGGTTGAGGTGACCTGGCATCCAGCATACAAACCAGTGGAGATTTGCCAGTCGTCACTTCAGACCACTGTCGCCTTCCCATCTGCAGAGTTGCTATGTTGGTTTCTGTGACAGATCTCTCCTTGCTCTCTTCCTGACTGATTCTTTCTTCCGCCCTCTTTGTGTGTTGTCTTTTCACCCTTGGTTCATGACTCTTCAACCTGTCTGATCTCACCCTCTGGTGCTTTTCACCTGCCGCTCTGTCAGTTCTCCCACCTGGACCACATAGATGCCTCTGTCCAGCCACTCGCCGGCATCTCTATGGAGTTTGTCCAGAGGGCACCTCAGATTACTAGATCCAGTAGATCCAAGAATGATTGTTTACAGCTCCCCCGCCCCCTTGCCTTCTTCTTTTGTCGCTGGCGGCTCATCGTTGCATCATCTAGCCTGTCACCCTACCCAGAAAAATGGGTTCATTCTAAAGTCCTTCTCCATCCTCTGTTACCACGTTGTCGTATTAGGCTTGTTAATGTCGTATTCTAAATGGTTTTTATTCGTTCTCCTCCATCCCATACTTGCTACCATTAAAATAGCTTATCTTTTCATTTCTGTAGTTACAGAAACTTTTTTTCTGTGCTGCTCCCTGTTTCCTCCAGCAGCTCAAGTGTATTCTCCCAAAATATGAATCACAGCGTTTTGTCTGCATGTGGGAAGCACTTTAGAGGTTCCCTGGGTGACTGGACAAACGAGGTTGCCGTTCTATGGAGCCATTAACCATCGAGCCCAGCACTGGGGGGAGATCGTACCTTGCTGATGATGCATTTGGATGGATCTGTGGGGTAAAACCCTGATCGGAGAGGCTTAGGAGAGAGGAGCGGGAGAACTGGGTTTGTTCTGTTCCCAACTTTTTCAAGACGTTTTGCTGTGACGGGGAAAAGAGAAATTGGACAGTAGCTGGGGTAGGAGCTGAGGTCCGGGGAGGATGTTGTGTTGTGTTGTGTCGTGTTGTGTTGTGTTGTGTTGTGATGGGAGAAATAACTGAGAATGATCCAGTAGATGCGTGTGGGTGAGGGGAGAGCTGCTGCCCGGGGTCCTGGAGTAGGGAGGGGATGGCAGAGCTGGGTTGCAGGTGGGGAAGCCCTCCGATGGCTTCTCTGTTCTCAGGGAAGCAGCTCCTCAGCTGAGGGTGAGGGTGAGGTTGGGGTTTGAGGAGAGGGCAGAACTCTGGGGCCCAGCTCCATCGTGACCATCAGCCCACACAGTACAAAGACTGTACTTGCCTTCTCTGCCTGAAAAGCCATCTCCTTTCTTAAATGTGGGAGTAATTACTCTTTGGGGAGCCTATGTAATTACACGGGTGCTTCTCAGCTCAAAGGGAATTGAGTGCCAGTTCTGGCCACAGACATTTTCTGCTCTGCTGATGGAAGGGTCCCCAGGGGAAGTGTCCTGCTTGCCTGCCTCTTGGCTTCGGGGACCCTTCACACCATCTAGTGTTGTGTCTTTTTTCTTAGACATAAACATCAAATGTCTTCAGGTTCTGCATGTGATCTTAAGAAGCAATTCTCTGCTTCCAGGAGCTTCTGTTCTCCTTGGGAAAGGCACTTCACAGTCGTAATTACAGGAGAGGACGGGAATCCTGCCCGTCGATTCGTAGGGAACTCCAGAGTGCTGACCAAGCACAGCCTGCTTTTATTTACTTATCTATTCATTTTAATTATTATTTATTTATTTATTAATTTATTCATTTTTGGCTGCATTGGGTCTTTGTTGCTGCGCGCAGGCTTTCTTCTCTAGTTGCGGCGAGCGGGGGCTACTCTTCGTGGCGGTGCGCGGGCTTCTCATTGCTGTGGCTTCTCTTACTGCGTTGCACGGCTTCCAGGCATGCAGGCTTCAGTAGTTGCGGGTCGCGGGCTCAGTAGTTGTGGCGCACGAGCTCTAGAATGCAGGCTCAGTAGTTGTGGCGCACGGGCTTAGTTGCTCCGCAGCATGTGGGATCTTCCCGGACCAGGGTTCAAACCCGTGTGTCCGCGATTGGCAGGTGAATTCTTAACCAGTGTGTCACCAGGGAATTCCGAGAGCCTGGTTTTACATGCATTGTCAGAGCACGTGGCTCAGTGACTCGGGGAAGGGTGACGGCCCTCAAGTGACCAGGACTTGGGTAGCTGCAGAGGTTGGTGAGGCTCTCAGAGCAGCGTGAGGTGGACTGGATGAGGCTTCTGAGGTGCTGGTAAGGACCTCCTTCCTTAGCATGTAGGCCTCCCGTCAGGAACAGCAGGACGTGAATGCAGGCAGACCCTGAGGTTGACTGAAGAGCCTCCCCTCTGTGCTGCTTTTGGTTTCATCCTGTGGAGAAACTGAAACCTTGTAATTGGGACCGTCAGTCATCTGATCAAAAGATGTCATGTGTAGAGACTGTGGTCGGCATGAAACGCGGGGTGGGGTGCGGTGGGTCAAGTCAGGGGGACTCTGGGCTCCAGCGCGATGCCCGACAGGAAGGGGCGAGGCCGCGGCGTGTTCCCGCTCATCCTGGGCCCCGGTGAGCAGCATGGATGTTCCCTTGGGGTTTTTCTGAATCGTGAATGAGGTTGAGAGTATCTTCACGTGCTTAGAAGCTGTTTCTTCTTTTTAACTGATAGACAGTGTTTAGAGCAGTTTTAGGGTTACAGGAGGATCGATCAGACAGCAGTTTCCTACCCCCGTCCCTCTGGGTTCCCTCCCTGGGGAACATCTCTCGCCTGTGTGGCGCGTCATCTCAGTGATGGATCGGCACTGACACCTAATTCTCCCCTGGAGTCTGTCGTTTATATTAAGGCTCACTCTCTGTGTCCTACTGTTCAGGTTTGGACAGGTGTGATGAACTGAAGCCACCACTGCATGGCCACCCAGAACCATTTCACTGCCCGAAACATCCCTGGGGGCCACCTGTTCACCCGCCCAGTGCCCCCAAGCCCCCGACAGCTGCTGGTCTTGTTACTGTCTGTGTATTTTTGCCGTTTCCAGAATGTCACATAGTTGGAATCCTTCAGTCTGTGGTCTTTTCAGACTGGTGTATTTCTGTTTTTATATGAAGGGCCTGTTCATGTCCACTGACCGTCTTCCTGCCCCAGGACTGTCTTGTTTTGTTTTGTTTTGTTCTGTTTTGTTTTCCTTGTTTTATGGGCCTTCAGAGTCGTCTTAAATGTTTCTAAATTTTTCCAGTTGGGGTCATGTTAGTAAACATTGTTTTCCAAGGTTTTTTGTCATTTTCCTGTATTTTCCAGCATTGCTATGTAATTCATTACTTGTTTTTACTTTGAGAGGTTGAGTACCATGCATTTCAAAAGTTTCTCAAAATCAGCACGTTTGTGTGGATAAGATTCCTAGTTGAAGAGCACCCTCCTTGGTCAGTATTGGGGTGCAGCTTCCTTGTGAGGGGAGGCGGTTGAGGGGGGAGGAATGCGTTGGACTCGTGGTTCCCTTTCTGTTGGGTCTCAGTTCCCCTTTCTGGTTCTGGGCACTGCATCAGCCACTCTCCTGGGACAGGACAGGCAGGTGAGGTGCTCAGTTCCTGGCTCTGGAGGCTGTGTGTGTCCGAGAACACCTTTGTTTTTCCCTGACGAGCGAGAGGGCTCTTGGTTGGGGAGCGGCATCCTAGGACTGTGGCCCTTGGGCCCCCACTGTTCTGTGTCACTTGGGCTGCAGCCACGCGTGGGAGGTCTCTGACACACGGACGCAGCTGTTAAAGTCCTCTTGGGGTTGTGTCATTTACAGTCCTCTGAGGAATACTCCTTTTCTGTGATGGAATTCCAGTGCTTAGGCTTTCTAGCCACTCATGAAAAGAATCTCAGAAAGGAAAGGAGACCGGTCCTCTCTGTCCCCAAGCAGGGCGGTGAGCCGACACTGTTCACCTAACGCTGAGAAAGTGGCTTTTGTGGGAAACGTGCAACCAGTTCTGAGTTCTGTGATGACAAGGCTGTCTGTGGAATCTTACTGTACCAAGGGGTCTTTTAAGACACATACATCGTGGGTTGTTCCCTTGTGTTTTGAAACTAATCTAAAACCCCTAAATATTTGCAGTTCTGATTGCTTTCTTAATTTGTTATCCAGGTTTCCTGAAATCCATTTTCTTAAAGTTTAAAATGCAAGAAGAGTGCCATTTTCTAATCTTCCCTTTACATAAAAGTGCACGTGGGCAAGCCACTTAACCCATCACCAAATAGAAAATCGTCTGGAACATTCACATTAATGCTGTTTTCAAGCAGCAACAGTGCATATATTTTTATGCCCATTACCAGTGAAAACTATAATGTTTTCTTATTGTGCTGTTTTTTTTCTCATCAGGCAAAATGACAAGCAATTAGAAAAGCCCCACAAATCACACATTTTGTGAAATTACAAATGCAAAACCGGAAAGTAGCATAAGGTGTGCGTGATTCTACTCAGGCATTAAGATTAGAGGAGTTGATGGTCTCATCCCGCACTCTCTTGCATTTGGGAATAACTTTCAGTGTGTGAACGTGTGGGCCCCCATTCTTCATCCGGGCAGCCACAGGTGTGGCCAGTGACGCCTGAATGGAAGATGCACAGAGCTTCTGGAAGACTTGCTGTCGATTTCTGAGACAGGCTTCTCGAGGCTGAGCCAAGGCAGTTCTGCACAGACGCTCGTCTGCCTTGGGCGGCAACCAGCTCTTCCCCTCACCCCCCACCTTGTGTCCTGTCAGCAGCTGGGCACCCTCAGCCTTCCCAGGCCAGCAAAGCCTGGGTCCCGGACATCTCTGCATCTGGAGCTGGGGGTCAGGTGACCTGGCGTCTTAGGGGACCTTGCTAACAGGACCCATCCTGCCTCTTCGATTGTTTCACATAAAGAACTTTGATTTTCAGTCAATGTCAGGAGTTTGTGGCCGTCTTAAATGGCCTCTGAGCTTGGCGTGGTCTTTTCCTTAACCTCTTCCACACCATTCCTCCCTCCACGTTCTTTTGAAATCACCTGAACTTTTTTGTTTTTAACATGCTAGTCCTGTGTTGTATTCCTTTCTTGGCAATTGCATAAACTTAACAGCCACATTACACTTAGTTTTTACTTCTCTGTTTTCTGCTCATATCTCTCCTCCTTTAAAGAGTAATGGGATGCACTTTAGATTATCAACAATAATAGTAGGTATGATTGAGAAGCGTGTTATGTCCAAAGAACTATGTTAAGTGCTTTCCATGGATGAACCCATTTGATACTGATCTGTATCATTATGTGATAGGTACCATTATTATCTTTATTTCAGAGGTGATTGTACAGAAGGAAACAGTTTGTAATGACTGGTGTGAGTGTTTGTGAATTTATTCAAAAGATCCTCGCGAAAACGTCTGGGTGTGGCAATCTCTGGTTCCTTTGTGAGCTCTCTGACCCTTGTCAGGAGTGTGCTCCTCCCCTGGAAGGTATTGGTGGGAAGAAGGGATTCCAAGTCCCCAGCTGGGAATTAGGGGCCCCTGAACCAAGCTGTCCCCGACAGCTCGTTTGGCAGGTCAGGGTCAGACCGCTGCAGGCTTATCTTCATAGTAAAATACGGAACTAGGATGTGTTGCCTGGCTTGCTTGTTGCTTTGGTAAGTGTGGCGAATACTGCAGCTCGGCTCCTTCTGTGAGCGGTAGGAGAAGCTTAGGGCAGGAACGGGACACGTGTGTCCGGAGTTTAGGAGAGAAGCCTGGGCTGGTCATATAAATTTGGGAAATGTTGACATGTAGATGGTAATTAAAGCCATGAAGCCAGATGGGATCACCATCAAAGCAAAGTGTAAAAGAAAATAACTGATCCCCAGGCCCCTCTAACTTGAGGATGACTCAGGGGAGAGGTGTAGCCAGCCAACGAGACTGAGAAGGAGTGGCCGGGGAGGTAAGAGGAGGACCACACCATTAACAGTCTGGAAGCAAAGCCAAGGGGCACAGTGCATCCTGGGTTTGTACGCATGCCCTCAGGCCTGTGCTCCTCGGGGGCAGGGGCTTTGTCTGCTGTTGTAGGTCCCCAACAGCCAGGATTGCTCCTGGCTCCCAGTGTAAGACAATATTTTCTTTTTTTGCTGCACACTGAACGAACTCATGGCAGTGTATCGTATTTATTTTCCTCCCACGAGATCCATAACATAAAAGAGGTATACGGTGTTAACTTCCCCAGTGAGCTGGGTGAGCTCTTGTCCCCCTAAGTCTTCTCCACATCACCCAGTTCCCATCACGGTGCCATTACAGGGGCCAGTGTCATTCACGGACGTGGCTGTGGACTTCACCCAGGATGAGTGGCAGCAGCTGGACCCTGAGCAGAAGACAACCTACAGGGATGTGATGCTGGAGAACTACAGCCATCTGGTCTCCGTGGGTGAGGAGAGCCTGCTTTCTGAATTGCTGAGATAAACAGGAGTTCCCTCTAACCTACTGACTTTAACTTTGAATTTAATGGGACAAATGTGAGTAATCTGGGGCACCAGGCAGGGCATTTGGTCTTTGCCTCCAAGTAGGTTCTAATTTTGGTACAGCACAGATGGCCACTTCTCTTGTGTAGCTTGAAAGGCAGCCCTTTGCTTAGACGACAGATCTGGAAGCCCAGCAGCCAGGCTCAAGTTCTCTCTCATTTCTGTTAACAGGGTGTCACATTATCAAACCGGAAGTGATCACCAAGTTGGAGAAAGGAGAAGAGCCATGGATAGTGGGAGGAGAATTCCTACTTCAGAGTTACCCAGGTGTGTGAGTGAGGCAGTGAGGAGGTCGGTAACTCGGAAGTGTTTTTCCCTGGAATTGTTTAATGGTGCCAAGCCTTAGACGTGACCAAGGAGAGTTGCTTGTGTGCTTTAGCTACGCGGATCTCGCTCCCAAAGACTTCCTCCTTCCCCACAAAAGCTTATGTTGGTAGAGCTTCTCCACGCTTGCTTCTACCCAGAACCAAACCCACTCACTTCCTTCTTCCTCTTAAACCTCAGATCCTCTTGTTCTTACAGCATATTCAGTAACCTCTTATTGTAGGTTCTTTTTGCTTTCAGGCATTCATAGTCTTACTAGAGAATAACTCGTGACTCTCCATATTCTTATTACTTCCCTTTTTTCTTCTTTCCCTTGAAATGCCTCAGACTTGTTTCTGTCCGCAGTTTCACTTCTCACTTCTCCTTCCTTGAGGTCAGAGGTCAAACCCCCGTCCTGTGCATAAACCAGTAAACTCAGTTCACCTTTGCTGTCATGAGCACGGGTGCTGGTCATTCCTGAGACGAGTGCTGCTGGAGTTTGGTGTCTCCCCCTTCCCCCAAATGCCCATTTTCATCTTGTCTCCTGTTTACTGTTCTGTGGCCAGGGCCTTGAATGCTGTCGTGTTGGAGTAGGTGCGGAGTGAGTAGGCGGTACAGAAATGAGTCGTGGGTCATTTATCCTCCCACCCCCGCCCCCTCCAGAAATGCCTCTGAAGGATCTGCTTCGCCCTTTGGTGGTTTGTTCCCCGACTTCTTCAAAGGGCTCCTCCTGTCTCAAGTCTTGAGGGTTTTTGTCTGTTTAATGCTGCATTGTCCACCCTGTCCTCTGGTTCAGTGTTTCCCGTGGGAGCAGTAGGCGCTCCTTCATTCTGACTGGATTTGCAAGATGTGTTCATCTGCTTTTCTAATCCATCTTATCACTAGTCTCATAGGGTAAGCCTACAGCGATTCCCTGTTGATTCCTAAAAGGAATTTACATTCCTCCTCCTTTAAGAATTACCCAATATTGGCCCTGTGTTACCTGGAAATATTAATTTTCTAGTGTTTCCCGGAACTCCGGATAAACTCCCTTTGGTCCACACTTCTAAATGTCTTGTTTCATTGGGGTGTGGGTTATTTGTCCAGATGACACATTCTTTAAGTCTGAACTCAAATATTCAACCCCTCCTTGAAGTTTTTCCTTCCAGCCTTAATCATCACTCCAGTCTCTTCTTTCTCTTGACTTTGACTCCACCTCATCATGGTGATGCCTTAAAAAAAAGCTAGGTCTGATCAAGGAATCTGTTATTTGATTATGTATTTTTTGCTTGAGCTTCTGCACACCCCCCCCCCAAAATCCAATAAAGAAAAGGCCATGTTCTCTCCCCTCATCATAGTATGTAACATATAGTACATGTTTATTTCTTTATCTGAGGAGCCAGGTAGGTGAAAGAACCTTCTTGTCCATTCAGTCAGAAATAATTTATAGACAGGTATTTCTTTTTACTTTATTATTTTTATTTTTTATTGAAGTATAGTCAGTTTATAGTGTTGTGTTAGTTTCAGGTGTAGAGCAAAGTGATTCAGATACAGGCATTTATTTCTAAATATGCATGTCTAGGTTGACATCCCATATATTCTGCTGGTAGTCGGAAGATGTCCATATGATTAAGAACAACTATGATTTCTATTGAGGGGTTCAAAAGAAATAGGAAATAGAGCCATACTTTCTAAGAGGTTTTGGTTAAGAAAAGAGAACAGAGATGCATGGGTAATTTAGAACTCAGCATTGCACATGGGATGTTAATGTTTCAGTGCAAGGATGAATCAAAAATGTATGGAGAGTAATCATTTTCAACTTTAAGGGGAAATGGAGCTAATTAACTTGAGAAAGGACTTGAATAGTATTTTTTTTTAAGCATGGACACACCCTAAAAGATAGGGTTTGAGTGGATCAAGGCTGGAAGTCTGGCAAATTTAGTAAAACAATAGGAGCAGAGACCTGTGGTTGAACGTAAGCTGGGGCATTGCTGGTACCAGACATTTCGGTGTAGGTGACAGTGCCTTAGCCTGTGATCCGTCTCTCCACTTGATGTGAAGTGTCATGGTGTAAAGTGCTGATCCATCTCCTGAGACTGATTCCTCCTTGTCCTTGTCGAGTGGCTAAACTCATTGTCGCCCCATCAGTTCACCTGTTTGCTGTGAGTCCTTTCACATCTAAGAGTTGGTCATTCACCCAGCATCCTTTGTCTTCTCATCATTGCTCCACGTTTGTATTTTACCTTCTACACCCAGTTTTGAACAAAATCTTAAAAGTAGCGAAGATCAGAGGTGCTTGTGTTTTTTTATATAAATTTATTTTTAATTTTTATTTATTTTTGGCTGCGTTGGGTCTTCGTTGCTGTGTGTGGGCTTTCTCTAGTTGTGGCGAGCAGAGGCTACTCTTTGTTGCAGTGTGCAAGCTTCTCATTGCGGTGGCTTCTCTTGTTGCGGAGCATGGGCTGTACATATGCGAGCTTCAGTAGTTGTGGCGCGCAGGCTTAGTAGTTGTGGCACATGGGCTTAGTTGCTCTGTGGCATGTGGGATCTTCCCAGACCAGGGCTTGAACTCGTGTGCCCTGCACTTGCAGGCAGATTCTTAACCATTGCGCCATCACGGAAGCCTGGTGCTTGTGCTTTTGTCAGCTTTCCTCACCACTGGAGATTGTGGAGGTTGTGTGTGTGTGCATGTGGGTGCTTATTCCAAACCAAAAGAATAAGGGAAAAAAGTAAACTTGGAATTGTTTTCATCTGTCCATGAAGCTAGCACCTGTGCCACAAAGAAATGGCTTGTGTACAAGTCACATCTCATATCTTATATAGGAAGTTGTATAAAAATTGGTTAATTTTGCCTCTTTTTAGAAGAAGACTGGGAAGTCCATGATCTGATAGAGGGAGCCCAGGAAAATGAAGACAAACATTCAAGGCAAACTGAATCTGTCAACAACAAAACCCTGATTGAAGAGAGAGGTAATGTTTTTGATAAGACTTTTAATGTGGAAACAAACCCTGTTCCTTCAAGAAAAATATCCTGTAAATGTGACTCATATGGAAAGAGTTTAAAATCTACTTCAGAATATATTAGTAGTGATGGAAGCTATGCAAGAATGAAGCCTGATGAATGTAGTGCATGTGGGAAATCACTTCTCCATGTTAAGCTTGAAAAAACTCATCCAGGAGATAAACCTTATGAATTTAATCAAAATAGGGAGGCTTATGCTCTAAATGAAGGAAGTATTTATCAGAACATTCATATTTTAGAGAAACCCTTTGAATATATGGAATATCAGAAAGCTTTTCAAAAGGGTACAGTGTTTGTTAATCATATGGAGGAGAAGCCCTACAAGTGGAACGAATCTGAAATAGCCTTTCTCCAAATGTCAAACCTCAGTGTGCACCAGAGAGCTCATATGGAAGTGAAGCCCTATGAATGCAATGCATGTGGGAAATCCTTCTGTAAAAAGTCAAAATTTATTATACACCAGAGGACTCATACAGGAGAGAAACCTTATGAATGTAACCAATGTGGGAAATCTTTCTGCCAGAAGGGAACCCTCACTGTACATCAGCGAACACACACAGGGGAGAAGCCCTATGAATGTACTGAATGTGGGAAAACCTTCTACCAGAAGTTACACCTCATTCAACATCAGAGAACTCACTCAGGAGAGAAGCCCTATGAATGTAGTTATTGTGGAAAATCCTTTTGCCAGAAGACACATCTCACACAACACCAGAGAACACATTCAGGAGAGAGACCCTATGTTTGTCATGACTGTGGAAAAACCTTCTCCCAGAAGTCAGCACTTAACGACCATCAGAAAATTCACACAGGTGTGAAACTCTATAAGTGCAACGAGTGTGGGAAATGCTTTTGCCGCAAGTCTACTCTGACTACACACCAGAGGACACACACAGGAGAGAAACCCTACGAGTGCAATGAATGTGGGAAATTCTTCTCTCGGTTGTCATATCTCACTGTACATTACAGAACTCATTCAGGAGAGAAGCCCTATGAATGTAACGAATGTGGGAAAACCTTCTACCTGAACTCAGCCCTCATGAGACATCAGAGAGTCCACACAGGAGAGAAGCCCTATGAATGTAATGAATGTGGAAAGTTATTCTCCCAGTTGTCATACCTCACTATACATCATAGAACTCACTCAGGAGTGAAACCCTATGAATGTAACGAATGTGGGAAGACCTTCTACCAGAATTCAGCCCTTTGTAGACATCGGAGAATACATAAAGGAGAGAAGCCCTATGAATGTTACATATGTGGGAAGTTCTTCTCTCAGATGTCATACCTCACTATACATCATAGAATTCATTCAGGAGAGAAGCCCTATGAATGTAATGAATGTGGGAAAACCTTCTGCCAGAATTCAGCCCTTAATAGACATCAGAGAACACACACAGGAGAGAAAGCCTATGAGTGTTATGAATGTGGGAAGTTCTTCTCTCAGATGTCATATCTCACTATCCACCATCGAATTCATTCAGGAGAGAAACCTTTTGAATGTAACGAATGTGGGAAAGCCTTCTCTCGGATGTCATACCTTACAGTACATTATAGAACTCATTCAGGAGAGAAGCCCTATGAATGTAACGAATGTGGGAAAAAATTCTACCACAAATCAGCCTTCAATAGCCATCAGAGAGTTCACAGGAGAGGGAATATGAACATACTTGATGTGGGAAGGCTCCTCTGAAGTCACACCTCATTTAATGTCACAGAACCCTCAATATTCCTACCATCCTAAGACAGAGAGTTCACACAGGTGAGTGTGGACAAGCCTTCGAGTCAGACTTGGAATCTGGAAGTTCACAGGATGGAAACCACAACTGTAACTAGGCCCCATGATGGGTTGACAGGAGTAAAAATTTATTGATACTTAAATTGTACATAGTCTCACCATGGATTCAAACTGTTTCACATATCAGGGAATTCAGACCAAGGGAAAATCTCTCAACTTAAGGAATGTGGAGAACATATTCTGTTGGAAATTATGAATACTGAAAGTTATGTTTCTGATAAAATATAAAGCTTTTGTAAAAAAGCCACAGAAGATGGCTGTTGTGAATAAACATGCTCCTTATGTAAATAGAAGCTGTAAAGTTGTCAGGTAGCTAATCAAGACAGCAACATGGCAACATTAAGCTCATATATGAGTGGGTCCTGAGGATGTAGGACTAACGCTTTTGAGGATGTTTTGGTCTGTTTGTTTGCTTTTTAAGATGTTGCATTCCAGGAATTGTATGTTCAGTTTGAATCATGTTTGAAAGGGCATCCTATCCTTATTAGAATAGTTTCTAAGGCATATGGTAATGACCCATTTTAAGTAGCACTACTATGTTAGTATCTTAATATGCATTGTTACTGAACTAATATTTGAAAGATATGAAGTATGCTTCTTTTTGTAATCTTCCCTGGCATTTATAAATGCATTTTATCATTGTTAATGAACTAAGTCTTCCATAAGGGAGCCAGTGTTTTTAATAATGTTTTCAACTGTATCTGAGTTAGCAAGAGATAGAAATCTATGCAAAAAATAGAAAATGGCATAGGTAATTTACAGTTGTTAATGCCAGAAGTCTGTAGTGAGGAACATGGGACTCATTGCACTCAGTACTGTTTTTTAGATGTACCTAAAATAGTTTAATCTAATTTTTTTCACCTACTGTTTTTTATTTAGATCCTTACGTAAGTGTAAGTGTGCAGAGCACACATGATGTGTAACCTAGGAATTAACTGTAATTTTATTTGATGCAATGGTGTTTTTAAACACCGGGCTTTGCTCCTTCCTGAATGGATTAAGAGTGGGTTCATACAGGTTTGTAGCTGGCATTGTTGGGTGACCACCGTACTCACTCGCTCCTTGTTGTTGGCTGGCCAAGTTTGGGTATCCATTCCTCCTGACAGAACAGAAAAAAGCCTGGTTAGTTTCAGTCAATAATGATAATCCCTTTCTCATGGCCAGCAACTGGCTTAAGAGTGGTCCAAGGACCCAATTCTAGACAAATAAAGGAATCATCTGACAGGTTATTTCTGGAAAAGTTTTCTTCAAAGCTTCAAGGAATCATGCTGGGGGAAATGGAACCTTGTTGAACTTTTCCTTGTCCGGATGTGATGCCTGGCTCTGTCTTTCAGCAATGAATTATGATGTAATTTGCACATGGCAGAGCAGAAAGATTGGAAGAACCTGGGACCTGGACAATGCTCTTGAGCCACTGAACCAGCCAGCCATGTAGCCATTCCACCTCTGGACTGTTTCTTTTCTGAAAGACTAAATTTATTTTTAAGCTGATTGATTTAGGTTGCTTTTAGGGATAACTAAAGATACAGAGTTTGTAGGAGTTAAGCGATTGAGAAGTGGACTTTAGGCAAATCATTTATTTTGAGCTGTTGATTTCGAAATTATCTTATTTTCTGTAAATTTTGGTGTGAATAGTTTAAGCATTAGAAAACCCGAAACCATTAAATGTGTATGTTTCCCTGAATTGTTATGTTACTGACCTAAGAACCTCTGGAACCTGATACAATGTCAGGTATATCTTTCTTTTGATAATGCATGACATAAATTTTGTTTAGGTTAATTTGTTATTCATGGATCATTGCTACCATGTTGTTGACAATATATGGTGTGAGGTAAGGACCTGCATCTGTTGTCCAGTGATTAGCCTGATAGCCTGTATTATTTGAGTAATTCACCCCTTACCACAGAGATGAAATGCCATGTTTCTCATGTATTTCTATCACTCATGGCACCTGTTTTTGTTGCTTATCACTTTTCCACCTTATTTGTCTAGATGATCTTGAGTCTGCTACATAACAGGAATTAAAATTCTGGTAGAGTGTATAACAGTTTTGTGTAGCAAATACATATGCATTGTATATTTGTTGAAATGATATTTACAGAGGTTTCCTACACTAGTGGGAAGTAGCTTCAATACACAGTATGCATTTTAAGTAAAATATTTGAAAAGTTTAAATGGTTTACCACATTCTTTTTCTCTTATGGAGTGCCTGACATGAAAGGGTCCTATACATGTAAGTGGTCCTCAACTGCCTCTTCAGTAATGCAGTCGTGGGATTTATTGTTTCAGAGATGTCAGTGTTTTCATATTATTACATCTCTGAAATTAGGATCTATAGCATGTTCTGATTCAACTGGCATTGATTTTTTTTCTTCCTTAGAGGTACTTAAAATAATGGGTTGTCTTAAATTTGATGGAATGCAATATTTGACAAGTTTTTAACTATTCCCAGCAAGGCCTCAGTTCATGAAAGAAGGCCCTACAGGGGATGGTTCTGCTTCCCCACCCAGCAGCAAACCGACTGTGGGATGGGGGCAGAGCAGGCGTACGTGCTCTTCATGCACAACGACCTCAGACTGTGGAGTGTGAGCAGATGTGGAGCTCCCAGGGGGCTTCCAAGGGCTGAGCAGGAGGTCGACCCCTCCTAGCACATAGAGGTGAGATTCCCCTGGTTTTTTTTGTTTGTTTTTTCAGTTATCCTAGTGTTAGTGAAATGGTGGTTCATTTGTTGCTTCTGTGGCCTCTCAAACAGGTGAAAATGAAGACCATTCCTAACACCAGGGCCCTCTTCTGAGGCCAGAGAGAGTCACCCTCTCTTTATTCCACCTCAGCGTGGCTGGCTGGGCTGTCCACTCTAGTGCCCCAAAGAAGGTTGTGTGGATAGATATTCGTAAGGATGTATTGGTATGTTTGTATACTGCGGAAGTATGCAAAACAATACAGGCATCTGGGAAGCTAACCTGGAAATACCTTTTAAATTCAATAATATGTGTGCTTTATCATGCAGTAGTACCCCAATCTGTTGACAGATCCCAGAGAAATTCTATACACAGGAGGATGTATAGGATGTATATACAGGGAATTTCACCACAGCAGGACTTTTGAGATATCCTAGGTGACGTTCATTAGAAGAGGTGAGTAAAATGTGGGTCAAGCAGTGGGGTGGTGTCCAGCAGTTAGCAGTGTGTGCTCTGTTGTAGCACAGCTGATTGACACTTTTAGATATGAATGAAAAAAAAAAAGGATGGAATGAGATTTCATGCAACTAAAAAATGTTTACGTCAATTAAAGTGACACACACACCCTCATAGAGGCTACAGGAGTATGTGCTTAAGGTCATACCTTCATCAGTGTGAGTACCTGTGGGGGGAAGGGATGGAATTGGGGTTTGGCATGAAGAAACAGTGGGGTCCACATAGAAACCAATGCTGATAATAAGTATGTTTTTAACTGAGTAGTACAGTTAACACTGTGCCCAGGACTCCTCCAGAAATATGAAAACATGCACACAGGAAAATTAAAGGCCCCTAATTAAAATACCCAATAATGTTTTATTCTGTTCAGTTTTAGCCAGAATTTTAAAGCTTAGATACCTAAATGATGCCTCCTGTGCCTTTTCTGGAAACCAAGCCAACTTTCAGGAAAATGGCACAGCGGCTTGTAAAAAACGTCCTTACGATGAAAGAGTTGTACATGTGAGTGCATCACTTCGTAGAACTCAGTGTAATAAACTGGGCTGCTGACTGTACTACAGTGTTACCCTGCTTTGTTTATGAAAGAGATTCCCCCTTCAGTTTCAACTGGCACATCACTGGAGATTTGACTTCTCAACTTACCTTTCAGGTAGGTGTGGCCAGGTGATTATGTTGGAGCCCATTAGGGAAATCTGTGTCATCCTCTGAGTCACATTCTTAAAAGTTGGTTCTTCACTGCCTTTCCTCCTTCCCTTGCTCGGGCTGTGATTGATAGAACTTATTATTATTTTGATTTTTTAAAAAACTAAAACGTATAAAAACCATTCTTGGTTTATGCTGTACAAAACAGAGGCAGTGGGCCAAATCTGGCCTATGATCCATATTATTTTGCCTGCTCCTGCTTAGGGGACGGAAAAGTAATACGGTAAAGGGAAACTCTGCTCTGGATAACACCATGGAACGGGATGCGGAAGGTCCCCTACCTCCCTGGACCCCCTGTTTGGAACTGTACATGAGATTTCAATCTCTACTGGTTCAGCCCCTTTGCTTGGCAGCCAATCTGACACTTACAAAGAATTAGCCAACAAAAAATGAACTGCAGTCATGTCTTCTAAAATGCAACCTATGCCTTCCTCCAAAACTTAGTGGTGCACTAATGATGAAATACAAGAGTGACTCTTAGAAAGTAAAAGGCAGCCCACTCAAAATCTTTTCAACAAAAATCAACAAGATTATTTGTGGAATCAACAGAATCCTAATAAATACTAGCACACTATAATAGTGTTAAATTCCTAATAAAATATGCAGTATTTTACCTTCAGAAAAATGTGTTCGCCCCCCGCCCCCCGGCCAAAGAAAAGGAAAATGTTCACCCAGATCTTGGTTTGTAATTATTCTCCACTAAATGGAACCAGAGCTCTTAAGAGTAAAAGCTTATTCCAATGCTGATTAGGAAAATTAAGTGTAGAACAGTCATTTGTACTAGCAATCAGGAAGTGCTCGAAAACTGACGGGAAGTAATTTCACCAAAAATGGCAGAGTAGAGAAATTTGTCCGTCCCCCCACCCCCAACATGAAGGATTAATGAGCTGGTAACATTGGCAAAACTCTAGAATCTAGTCCAGGACTTAGAACCACCAAGGAAGCTTGATAAGGGCAACGCTTTGCAATGAGAAAGCTGCCCACCCACCGTCCCCCACATCTCAGGTCAGCAGCCCGATTGATAGCAGCCTGAGTCCCAGGCACAGGTGGGGGCAGGGCAAGAATGAGACTTTACCCCACAGGGCTGTGCTTGTGGGCCTCACCTGTGGGCTGCTGTCTGTAAGTCAGTAACAGGGCTTCCCTTTGTTGTTTCCTTGACTCGGACCAGTCTTCCCAGAGGGCTGGTGCTGAAGGCATTTAAAGGCACAAGTCCTGGGGGTGGGGGCAGCAACCTGGGGCAGGATGACAGTCAAAGTGAGCAGCAGACGTACTGAGAAGCCTGGGAAGGGACAGGTTGGAAAATGGAGTTGTGTGTGGCAATACGGGCTTTTGGAAAGCTTCCTAGTGCACATCATGTGTGCCCAGGTGAGACACAGCTCAGAAAAGACCTGAAAAGTCCCTATGCTCTCACCTGGACTGGCCTGCAGGCTCCATGTAAGCTGGAAGTGAAGGTTAAGGCAGAGTGGAACCAACCTGGCTAAGCGCTCTAGGAGTGCCCAACACAGAGCCAACCTGCAAAACTGGGGGAATGTCCCCTTTTTTTGGCTCCAGGTGTTTACAGAAGCTGAGAAGCTAATGGAACAGAATTAAGTGGTGACACAATATACAGATTCAATGCAATCCCTATCAAGTTACCAATGGCATTTTTTACAGAACTAGAACAAAAATTTTTTATGTTTGCACAGAAACACAAAAGACCCCGAATATCCAAAGTAATCCTGAGAAAGAAAAATGGAGCTGGAGGAATCAGGTGCCCTGACAAAGCTATAGTCATCAAAACAGTATGGTACTGACACAAAAACAAATATAGAGCAATGGAACAGGACAGAAAGCCCAGAAGTAAACCCATGCACCTATGGTCACCTAATTTACAACAAAGGAGGCAAGAATATATGAGAAGACAGTCTCTTCAATAAGTGGAGCTGGGAAAACTGGACAACTACATGTAAAAGAATGAAATCACAACATTCTCTAATACCATACACAAAAACTCAAAATGGATTAAAGACCTAAGTGTAAGTAAGGCCAGACACTATAGAACTCTAAGGGGGAAAACATAGGCAGAACACGCTTTGACATATAAATCGCAGCAGTATCTTTTTGGATCCACCCCCTAGAATAACGAAAATAAAAACAAAAACAAATGGGACCTAATTAAACTTAAAAGCTTTTGCACAACTAAGGAAATGATAACAAAAAGTCAACCCACAGATGGGGAAAAAATATTTGTAAACAAAGCCACTGAAAAGGAATTAGTCTCCAAAATATACAAACAGCTCGTGCAGCTCAGTATCAAAATAACCCAATCAAAAAATGGGCAGAGGATCTAAATAGACATTGCTCCAAAGAAGACATACAGGTGGCCAAAAAGCACATTAAAAGATGCTCAGCATCACTAATTATTAGAGAAATACAAATCAAAACTACAGTGAGGTTATCACCTCACACTGATCGTAGTGGCCATCACCAAAAAGTCTATAAACAATAAATGCTGGAGAGGGTGTGGAGAAAAGAGAACCCTCCTGCACTGTTGGTGGGAATGTAAATTGGTGCAGCCACTATGGAGAACAGTATAAGAGGTTCCTTAAGGAACTAAAAATAGAACTACTGTAGGATCCAGCAATCTCACTCCTGGGCATATATCCAGAGAAAACCATAATTCGAAAAGATACATGCACCCAATGTTCATAGCAGCACTATTTACAATAGCCAAGGCATGGAAGCAACCTAAGTGCCCATCAACAGAGGAATGGCTAAAGAAAACGTGGTACATATATACAATGGAATACTACCCAGACACAAAGAATGAAATAACACTATTTGTAGCGACATGGACGGACCTAGAGATTATCGTACTAAGTTAAGTCAGTCAAAGACAAATATATCACTTATATGTGGAATCTAAAAAGAATGTTACAAACGAGCTTATTTACAAAACAAACAGATTCACAGACTTCAAAAACTTATGGTTACCAAAGGGGAAAGGTAGGCGGAGGGATAAATTAGGAGTTTGGGATTAACATATACACACTACTATATATAAGGTAGATAACCAACAAGGACCTATTGTATAGCACAGGGAACTATACTCAATAACATAATAAATCACAATGGAAAAGAATATGAAAAAGAATACATATTTTATGAATTTTTATGAATCACTGTGCTGTACACCAGAAACTAACATGACATTGTAAACCAACTATACTCCAGTATAAAATAAAAACTAAAAAGAGTTAAGTGGCCACACATGACAAAGAATATAGACTTATAAAAATAGTTTAGAAAAGTCAATAAGGACGCAAACGACAAGAACCCACAACAAAAAATCCCTGTGGCAGGGGGGAGAATCTGATTTCCAGAGTTCCCATGTTATATTTTAAATGTCTAGTTTTCAGCAAAAAATTACAAAACATGCAAAGAAAGTATAGCCCACTCACAGGAAAAAGACCAACAGAAACTATCTCTGAGCCCTGCCTCTGGTTGGGGGGGGAAGTGGTCCAGCCAGTGGGATTAGGAGTGCCACTCAGTAGGCAGCTACTTTAGACTAAATTTAAATTCAATCAGAATCCCAAAAAGCTCTGGAGAGGAGCCTGGTAAATCCGTTCTAAAGGTCACCTCTAAGAACTAATGTGGGAAAAGCCAAGAAAGTCTTGAAAAATAGAAATGAAGAGGGACTTGGAGAAGTGTTACAAAGCAAGAGCAATTAAAATGCCACTTTAGTTAATTAACACAAGTGTAAAATATGAACTATATAAATAAAACAAAAATCTGGAAAGAACCAGAGTACTTACAACCTGTGAGTCAGGACAGAGAAGGCAAATAAGACAATGTAACCAAGCTCCCTGCAGCTCCAAGGTCAAAACAGACCAACCACTGGTCTACAATCATCTGCTGTTGCAAACCCCTGTGAGAACTCCCGTTGGCTCTCCCTGGCCTCTCAGATTAAGTGTCCATTCTGGGAACAACCAAACTGGGCCAGGAGGACGGTGCTGTGACTGGCCCACCGGGGAATGTGCCAGCTCTGGGGTCTCAGCTTCTTTCTGGAAGGATGTAGGGAACAGTGCTGAGCAGGCAGGAAGCAAAGCCACTACACATGAAAATTTAAGCCACAATAAAGATCGTATTTCAAATCAGCGACAAAAAGATTAGTTAAATGGTGTAAGGACAACTAGCAATTCATTAGAAAAATAAAAATCAGACCCTTACTTACATCAAACCACATCTTGTCAAGAAAAAAAGTTAAAGATCAATGAAAAATTCATTTAATTTTTAAAAGGTTGTTTCATATAAAGAGAAAGAATACTTAATATGTAACCAGGTGCCAAGAGGAAATCTCCTGCACTCTATTTCTCTCAAACAAGAAATAACATTATTTCTTCATTACATGGAAATTTACAAAGCGGAAAGCAGCTGGCTGAATCATTTTCTCAAAAGAAATTATTCTTGCCTCCAAATTCCTATATCTAACACTTGTGAATGACATAATTTTAAAAAATGCAAACCTCTGCAATGTTAGCATGCCTTACAGCCCCAAGTGACAGAAAAATCTCAACTCCAACAGGCTTACACATGACCTCAGGTCTTCCCAATACAGAGCAGCTTCAGAGCTGGTAAGGTCACCACTCTGGGTCATCACTGCCCACTTTCTTCCATCTCTCTGCTCCCCATCTTCAGACGACTAGCTCTGAGTCACAAGATGCAACCAACGGGGGGCTTCCCTGGTGGTCCAGTGGTTAAGAATCCTCCTTCCAATGCAGGGGGACACAGGTTCTAACCCTGGTCGGGGAACTAAGATCCCACATGCCGTGGGGCAACTAAGCCTGCGTGCCACAACTACTGAGCCCGAGCACCACAGCTAGAGAGAAGCCCAGGCACCACAGCCAAGAGCCCATATGCCACGACAAAGGCCCAACGCAGGCAAAAACAATAAATAATAAATATTTTTTTTTAAAAAGCAACCAAAGGCTTGTATCTGGACAGACAATGCCATTCTGCTCATGACTTAAAAAAATCACCCAGAACTTTCCCCTAAACATCCTAGGGGCCATTGCCAGAGATAGTCCCTGGTGAAGGGAGGAAAAACAGGCCACATCAAGGCTCTCCCAAAAGGAGGGAGTTCAGAGTAGTAGCCTTCCAACCAGCTGCCAGGAAACAGGGAAAAGCAGAAAGCAAGAGTCAGGGCACAGTACCCAGCGCTCTATTAGGCAAATGGTTCCGGGGTTCCTAATGCCTGGGCTACAAGCACTGTACCTCTGTAGGTAGCCCTTAGAGTCCCACCAGGAGCAGGAAAAGTAAGGGTGCACATGGCACAATTCTCAGCATAAGGAGCACTGCTGTTCTCAGTATTGCCGAGCACAGCCTTGTGCTGGTAACATTGCGGTACCCACATTCACATATTTAGTGGACATTTTCATCACACAGCTAAACCCAAGACACTTTTTTTTTTGGAAAGGCATTGTTTGGCTCTTTGTTTGTTTTTGCGGTACTCGGGCCTTTCACTGTTGTGGCCTCTCCCGTTGTGGAGCACAGGCTCTGGACGCGCAGGCTCAGCGGCCACGGCTCACAGGCCCAGCCGCTCCGTGGCATGTGGGATCTTCCCAGACCGGGGCCCGAACCCGTGTCCCCTGCATCGGCAGGCGGACTCTCAACCACTGCGCCACCAGGGAAGCCCTGTTTGGCTTCTTTATTGAAGAGCAAAACAGTAACAATGGGAACTTTTATATACGTACGCCAGAAGACAGTAAGAGAGTAGATAAGTGATGTGATACTTTTCCAAAACCTTTTACAAAAATTTTCAGAGCTCTTTTAAGAAAAATCTAGTGAATACTCATGTGCCTACCGCTAAGTTCAACACTTGCTATAATTTTGCTATTTTTACTTCATTTACTTACATATGCATTTTTCCCCTGGACCACTTCAATGCTGCAGATATCATGAGCTCATCTCTCCAGTCAGCAAATGTGTCCTCAGAAACACACACTAACATTCATAACCACAATTATCACTTAAGAAAATTAACTCTAGTCCCCTAATATCATCGAATTCCCATCCCATATTCACTTTCCTCCAGTTATCTCCAAAGTATCTACGTACTGAACCAGATGTGTTTTGGATCCAATCAAGGTTCATGCACTACATTTGATGTCTCTTTAGTTTCTCTGAATCGAAAAATCTTTCCCTGCATTTCTTTTTAAAAATGACACTGACTTGTGAAGACCAGGCCAGCTTTCTTGAAAAATACCCTGCATTCCAGATTTGTCTGTTTTCTCCAAAAAAAAAAAGCTGTTCCTCTATCTCCTGTTTCCTGTAAACTTAAAGACTAATAAACACTTGATTAGATTCACATTAAATATTTTTGTAAGAGTACTCCATGGTGCAATGTAAGTACTTCATATTACATCTAATCAAAAGACATAATGTCACTGCTGCTCATTTGATCACTTGGTTAAAGTGGGGCAATCATTCAATTGTCCAGGTTCACTTTTCCCAGCTTCAGTGTGTAAGATGTCTGTGGGGGACACTCTGGCTCTATACAAATACCGCTTCCTTTCCATCTAATGATCTAGATGCACCAGAGGTTGCAAATTAGCAGTCAGTCCTTCTACATTTATGAGCTGGCATTTTTCTACAACAGAAGTCTTCCCACAACTGGAGATGAAAAGCTGCTCCTACTAAAAGGACAGGGTGAAAACCTAGTTCTTCTAATTACAGAGTAAGGAGTTTAAGATTTGCCTCCAATGCTGGAAATGAACTGAGCTGCAGACTCGGATTTTTGTTTATTCAAATGTGATAGTCATTTTGTCTGACCATCAAATTACCTCACCTTTGACCTCTGACACATCCCCATTGACGTTCACGTGCTTCCTTGGTTTTTGACCAAGATGTCCCAGGCTCATCCTGCACACTCAGGGCCCAGACCTAGACTCAGCTCTTTCTCCAGGGAGTCCTGGTGCCTTGGAGGGGGCAATGCTGGACAGAGCTATGAAATACATAATTTTTAAAATGAGCAATATTTTCAATCTATATTTCATTATAGGGAGTTTTACATAAATTCTTTGATTTTTATGGTTGTCTCTTTTAAACTGCAAGTTTTAATTCCTAGTAACTTTAATAATGTATTTTTGCTTTATCCTACAATATATACAAAATAGATTCAAATAAATACCAATATTATTAAGAAGAAAATTGATGATTTTATAATTTTTTACAGGTCTTTTTGTCCTTAAACACATCCCATTAAGGGTGTGTAGTCATAATATGGAGTTCAGAAGTTTATTCAAAGAATTATTTCTTTTGTGTGGTTGAGTTGCCAATTTGATATCTTTTGTGTGGTTGAGTTGCCAATTTGATACTAAGTTGATTTGTTTGTTTCCAATTTCAGAATCTTTTTTTTTTACTTTTGAATATATAAACAATTTACATTTGTTCAAAAGTCAAAATTTCATGAAAAGGTAAAATCAAAGAAACCTTGCTTCCACCCCTATCTCTACCATCCTGTTCACTTCGGCCTCCATAGGTATTTAATAGTTTGTAGTTTATCCTTCTAGGGTTTTCCTTTGCAAAAATAAGTAATTGTGTATATGTGTGAGAATCCTCTCAATTCTTACACAAAAGGTAGCACGCTGGATAGTTTTCTATACTTTGATTTTCTCAATAATATGTTGTGGTACAGTACTTCAAATCTGTCAGGTATTTCACTTAAAATGTATACTGTATACCAAAATACAAACACTGGTGGCATTTAGTGTGAGAAATCTGTCATAATAATTATTGAGCTATGGGGAGATATCACCTACTGACAACCATTTTGACATCCACCATGTAAATCAAACACACAACATAGGTATGTTGCTAACACGCCTAAGCCTTCTTACCTCAGGTACACTTCACGTGTCTAATGCTGTCAGTCTGCTGCTGCAACCTGTGTTTCCAAAGGCTTCATATTACAAAACGAGTATCATTGGCATTAGACAGATCTTAAGTCACATTTTCAAAAGTTAGTACCACATGAGAATCATGACTTCCAGTATTACATTATTTCTGGAGGGAAAAAATGTATCCATATTTCCTAAATTGATAGATTTCCCCTCAGTATTAACTCCTTATATAATAAAGTTTGGTTTTCTTCTTGAACACTTGTACATAAAACATTTATACAGTTTCACTCCAATATCAATTATCTGATGTTCAGTAAGTTGTGACTTTGTAAATGCTTTAATATTTCTGATGCCTTTCCCCTGTGATTTCTCTGAAGCATATAGTGGATCTGTAGGTGGATACTAATAACGTCCTCAGGGAATCTCTCTCCTGACAAGTGCTCTGATATGAGAGCTTACAGTTTCTCCTGTGAGTTCTCTCAGGTGTGACAAAATATGACTTTACACAGGAGTATTTTCCACATTTGCTGACACTTTGGGTATCTCTCTTGTGTGAATTACCTGTTTAGAGAGAGTTGAATTCTTGCAGAAGGCTTTCCCACATTCGTAACATTCATAGGGCTTCTCCCCCGTGTGTGTTCGCTGGTGCACCATGAGTGTTGACTTCATACAGAAGGATTTCCCACATCTCTTACATTCATAGGGCTTCTCCCCTGTGTGGGTCCTCTGATGATTAATGAGGTTTGACTTCACATAAAACGTTTTCCCACATTTATTACATTCAAAGAGGTTCTTCCCTGTGTGAGTTCTCTGATGTACAGTGAGGTGTGATTTCATAAAGGCCTCACATTCATTACATTTATAAGGTTTCTCCTCTGTATGAGTTCTCTGATGTATGGTTAGGGCTGACTTATAAGAGAAAGATCTCCCACATTTATTGCACTCATGGGGCTTCTCTCCAGTGTGTGTTCTCTGATGTTCAATAAGGTGTGACTTCTGGAAGAAATTTTTCCCACATTCTTTACATTCGTAAGGTTTCTCCCCTGTGTGTATTCTCTGGTGCTGAGGGCTGACTTCATATAGAAGGCTTTCCCATATTCATTACACTTACAGGGTTTCTCCCCTGTATGAGTTCTCTGGTGTACAGTTAAGGTTGACTTATGGCGAAAGGTCCTCTGACATTCATTACATTCGTAGGGTTTCTCTTCTGAGGGTGTCCTCTGATGCTCAGTGAGGTTTGACTTTCATAGAAGAGGCTTTCCCACATTCTTTACATACATGGGGTTTCTTTCCTGTGTGATTTATCTGATGAATATTAAGTAGCGACTTCACATAGAATGACTTTTGAAAGGTTTCTCCCCAGTGTGAGTTCTCTGGTGTATAATGAGGGTTGACTTCATAAGGAAGGCTTTCTCACATGCATTACGTTTGTGTGGTTTCTCCCCTGTGAGTTTTCTAATGTTTAGTGAGCGCCGCCTTTTGTAGTAGCACTTCTTACATTCATTGCACTCGTAGGGTTTCTCCCCCGTGTGAGTTCTTTGATGTACAGTGAGGATCGAATTCATAGAGAAGGATTTGCCACACTCATTACACTCATAGGGTTTCAATCCCGTGTGAATTTTCTGATGTTTAGTGAGATTTGACTTCACACAGGTTTTCCCACATTCATTACAGGCATAGGGTTTCTTTCCTGTATGGGATACTTGATGTATAATCAGGGCTGACTTATAGCAGAAGGATTTCCCTCATTCAGTACATTTATAGGGTTTCTCTTCTGTATGCTTCCCCTGATGTACTTGTAGGGTTGACTTATAGTAGAAGGATTTGCCACACTCAGTACATTTGTAGGGTTTCTCCCCTGTGTGTGTTCTCTGATGATCAGCAAATTGTGACTTCTGTGAGAAAGTTTTCCCACATTCATTGCATTTGAAAGGTTTCTCCCCTGTATGCGTTTTCTGATGCTTAGTTAGGTTTGATTTCACACAGAAGGATTTCCCACAGTCCTTACATTCGTATGGTTTCTCCCTTGTGTGAGTTCTCTGATGATGGTTGAAGTTTGATTTTGCATAGAAGGACTTCCCACAATCCTTACATTGATAGGGCTTCTCTCCTGTGTGAATTCTCTGATGGACCTTCAGGGCTGAGCTATGACAAAAAGATATCTTGCATTCATTACATACATGAAGCTTTTCTGACTGTGTCCTCTGCTGGTCAGTAATGGCTGACTTTCCAGGAGCTTTATCACATTCATGGGGTTTCTCTCCTGTGTGAGTTCTCTGAGGGTCAGTGGGTTGTGATTTCTGGAAGGTTTTCCCACACTTATTACCTGCCAGTGCAGGTGATATGGGTTCAGGCCCTGGTCCGGGAAGATCCCACATGCCGCAGAGCAACTAAGCCCGTGCGCCACAACTACTGAGCCTGTGCTCTAGAGCCCGTGAGCCACAACTACTGAGCCCATGCGCCTAGAGCCCATGCTCTGCAACTAGAAGCCACCACAATGAGAAGCCCACGCACCGCAACAAAGAGTAGCCCCTGCTCACCGCAAGTAGAGAAAGCCTGCGCACAGCAACAAAGACCCAATGTAGCCAAAAATAAACAAATAAAAATTTTATTTAAAAAAAAACAAAACATGGAGTATAGACTATCATAGCCCCATGTCAATCCATGTACCCTATGAATCAGAATCTACAGGTAAGTGATGTAGGCCTACGTACTTAGGAAATGCTTTCTGAATAAACGTATCTATCAGCATTAATAGATGAGCATATCTATTATATATTATACATCAAATTAAGGAAGAGTTAAAAAAAAAAAGAGGCCCCCCAGATGGGGACAAAAGCCTCAGCAATAACCAGATGCTCTCAGGTGTCACAGTATATGATGAGGTCTGAATTCCTTGTGGCTCAGCTGCTAAGTGAAATGGGAATTCTAAGAGGGGAGAGAGTAAGAAGCACTTCAAAACAGAGGTGAGTACTTGAGCTCAAACATAAACTAAGTGTAAAATACACACAAGGAGCATTAACTACATGCCAGGCACAGTCCTAAGCCCTTTCTTAAGGATCTGGACAGGCAAACCTCAAGAAGAGGTGCAGATGTGGGTAAGATGTATGAGCAGTATTTAGAAGGAGGATCATGTGGAACTTACCAAGAATTTTTAAGTAACATCAACAAAAAAGGATGAATATGGACTGATATGTTTAAGAAGAGGTATCTTAAGTAATAGAGGACAACCCTAGGATTATATAAGGCCAGCAACAAGACGAAACAGATGCTTTAGATTTAAAAATATATACTTACAATTAGGAATGAAATAAGGCATCAGCGTATAAGGTTCTGGTTTTGAGTAAGGTCACTGGAAGGTAAGAATAAAAGCTATAGAAGACAGTTTTCAAAAGAAAATTAAAAATAAGAGGAACTATGGACAGATCAGTATTACAGGTGCTTTTCATGGTTGTCAGATACGGAAGAAGAGAAGTGTTAGAACCCAAGTAAGTGGAAATAAGGAATGTGAGAAGATTTACAATTTGGAAGAAATGATTTTAGGGTTAGTTTTTGCCACACTGACAACGGAAGGACTAGAACACCTCAGGTAAAACGGGGAGTAGAGGGCAGATGAGGCGGAGATAGAGGACGTGGGAATTTTTCAGTCACTGGGTAAAGCGAAAACCTTAACTCTTAGGAACAGATGAGGTACAGGGAAGGGACACTGTAGGACCTAGTTCTTGACAAACTCTTCCCAGGAGACAGAATGATCATGTGATCAAAACTGCTTGCTATTGAAAGACATCTTAATTTTTGCCAAATTTGAGCACAGAAAATGCTATTTCACTGTCATACTTTTTACTTCTCTTATTACCAATGAAGTTGTAGATATTCTCATTTATCATTTGTGTTTTTGTTTCCCACTTGTGTCTCCTTTTCATGTATGTCTTTTGTCCACTTCTCTGTTGGGTTGTTTGACTTTTTCCTATGAATTGTAGGAGTTCATTATTCAACAAACTTTTATTGAATGCTAAACTGTGGCTGGCACTATCCTAGACAGTGGAAACATAGACATGAAAGAAAAAAAACCCTGTTCTCATGAAGTTTACATTCCAGTGGGAGAAAGCAGAAATTAAGTAAAATGAATAATGTATAATGCCTTATTTAAATTTGTTTGAGAAAAGCCATGAATGTATTTTGGATATTAAGCCTTTGCTGGTTATATATGTTACAAATAACTTCTCTCACTCTATGCCATGAATCTTGAATTTTTATGGTGTTTTGTAATGAGTGCATGTTCTTAATATAATCTATTTTTTTCCTTCTAAAACAGTATTTTTTGTGCTGAGAACCCTTTCATAAGGATTGTACATAGATGATGATACATATATATCAAGAGTGTACATATATTCCCCTTTTATATAGTTATAAACATATTCCACTATACTTTCTTCTAGAAGTTTTATATATTTTACTTTTAAATTGATTTCTCTATAATGGTAAAAGACAAATGTTTTCTCCATATGAATAATTTTCTCAACAGCACTTACTGAATTACCTCCCCTTTGTCTGTTTCTCACATATCTGATTTCCATATGCGTGGAGCTAGTTCTGGAACCTTACTTCTGATCCGTTTATTCTTACATCAATATCACACTACAGCCAATAGCTAGCACTGAATTTGAAAGGGCAAGCTCCCCCTAGTTTTTCTTAGCCTTCTAAACTGCTTTGTTTATTTTGGTACTTGGCTATTCCAACAAATTTTAAAATTTTATATCTAATAATCCTAAAATCTTAAGTCCTTTATGTTTTCATTCTATCCTGATAATCAATCCCCACTTCAGTTTTAGACTTAGTTCTCACTTAAATATAAATAGCACTCAAAAACAATCTTCTGCTATTTTATACTTTACCATTTCTTCATTAAAGTTCATGTTCTAGAAAATTCTTTACAAAGAATTCATGAGAACAATATTTCCCTGTATTCTTGCATGTTCAAACTTACTGTTGTTACTTTAGCTGAATAACATTTTGTCTACATATAAAGTTATTGGGATTTACTTTTAGTTCTTAAGGATTTTGTAATTCTTTCTCCACTGCTTTTAAAAGCACTGGATGTTATTATGGACGTCTGAGATCAACTTGATTTTTTTTCTCTCCCTTAAAAATGACTGGGGAGTTCCCTGGTGGTCTAGTGGTTAGGATTCAGTGCTTTTGCTGTCGTGGCCCAGGTTCAAACCCTGGTCAGGGAACTGAGATCCTGCAAGCCGAGCAGCACAGCCAGAATTTAAAAGAAAAAAGACTTAATTCAAGTGCTGGGGATCTAATGTAGAGCATGGTGACTATAGTTAACAATATGGTATCTACCCTTGAATGCTGTTGCAAATATATCTGAATCATTCTCACCCCCCCCCAAAACACACATACAAATTACCTGTTAACTACGTAAGGTGATGGATGTGTTAATTATCTTAATCTTGGTAACCATTCTACAATGTATGTACATCAAATCATCACACTGTACGTTTTAAATATATACAAATTATATTTGTCAATATTCCTCAACAAGGTTTTAAATGACTTAATTGTTTGGTTTTGCAGACCAAAAAGAATCTTTCTTTCTTTCAAAATCTAGTAACTTCCCTAGGATACACCATGGTGGCGACAACTCTGAGTTAGTTTCCCCTAAGTTAGTCCTTTTCATGTAGACTCCAGTCTTCTTTCATACCAGGAAGTTTCCTTGAAATGTATCTCTAAATATTTGTTCTATTCAATTATCTCTGGCTTTCCACATGGGAGACTGGATGGTGTGCATGCTGAACCTCCTTTTCCAGTCTTCCACATGTGACCCCTTTAACTGTGCCCCAATTCCCATTCCATCTGCTCACTTCCTGTGCTTCTCTCTTCCAGGGCCCTCACTATGTTTTCAGCTCCTTGTGCTCCTTCCAATTCTACACATTTTACTGTCAGGATGTTTCTTCTTCCAGTTCATTCCTGAGCACTGGAAGCTTTCAGACAATCTCCTGTTTCGCTTCATCTCTCCCCTCAGTGCTTATATATGGTTCCTTGTGCTTTTGCATCATAAAGGCAATTGCTTCATTAAGCTGTGAAACATTCATAGTGAGATACTTGGTCACAATATTTCTCTCTTCTATGACAATATTTTTCAGGTGCATGTTCTTCACTTACTAATTTTTTTTTTTTTTTGCCTTTTCTTTTTTTCTCTTTCTCCCTTTTTTTTTCTTAGGAAAACGTCCATGCATCCTGCACTGGCTGCTTAGGACCAAGGACATAACATTGTATTTGATTATCTTTTATTTCTCTCAGAAAACCTCTGGGCATTTTCACGGGCAAAGTCTCGTTTATCCCCCAAATGCTACAAAGACCAATACTTTACACAGTTAAGGGTTATGTGTGTGATCCCACCCTGAATCCCACTTCTCTGCTTCTCAGAACCAAAGCAGGTAACAAGGAAGTTCCTGCCACAATCTTGTTCAATCCCTTCCTGATGTTTTACCAAGGGTTAGTAACCTTGCATTTCCTTCTGAGGTCAGCAGCCCTGGAAGTCTCTCTCTGGTTCCAATTCCAGGTGCCTGTACCCAGCCTGATTTTTTTATTGCTTTCAACAGTTCTTCCCCTTATGTCATGGTTTCAAGTTTAGCTATTTCTCAGATTTATACAAAATACCCGTCTGCAATTCATTTCTCAATCTCCTAGTTGGTTTTAGATGGTTTACAGGAACAAAGGGGGAAAACGCTGACTTCATATTTCCAATTTCAAACTAGAAATTCATTGTGTCCTTCTTGACAAGCACCTTTCTTGGCCTCCAGACACCTCTCTGGGTTTTCTTCTCTGTTACGCTTGTGACTCCTACATGTTGTAAGGCTGTGGGTTGCAGCCTCTTTTCCTGTCTATCCACATCCACTCCCCAAGGCCCAGTTATGTCTGCATACCACCTTTCAACTCATGACTTTCAAATTTAATCTGCACTCCTGTCTGTTCTCCAACTCCAGATCTGTATGTCCAAGGGCCTCATCAACAACTAAATTTGAATAATTAATTATCATCTCAAGTCACTGACACTTCTCAAAGTCACTTCCTAAAAAATTTGCCCCAAACTGCTTCTCCCCACTTTTCCCATCTCAGTGAACACCTCCCACCCCAGCAGGTGGCTCAGACTAAATACTGAGGTCATCCTCGGCTCCCCACCCCGTTCTCTCACTCCACATCCTACCCAACAACAAATCCTACTCTCCAAACATGGAGCCACATGTCATCACATCTACCCCCCACTTCACATCTGAGCCACTGCAAACACTTCTTTGCTGTCGAGAGCTGAAACCGTCAACATCCACACAGCTTACTCTCTGCATTACCATGACTACTGTTCTACTGTGTTCACCGGCAGACTTTCCTGCTCCATGAAACTCATGCCCAGGAAGATAAAAGTTGCAAATGATTTTACTGTTCATTTCAGAAGCTTCCTCAAAGCCCTTTTAAACAAACTTCTCACCTTTCCCATAGATACTATACTACTTATTCTCCAAGACCTGTCCACAAATCCTAAACTGTTAAATCATAATTCTAACCCAAAGGTTATCAAGCCCCTGAATTAAAAAAATATATTTTAAACTATACCCTCAAATCTCATAAATAACCTGACTTTGTTCACTCTTTTCCAAGATGCTAAGACTGTCAGGGTGAGCAATAAATTAAGATTTGCCTCAACAATGGTGGTGGTCAGTATTTCAGGAGCCAGCATTTCACACTGTCTTTATGCTTTTACTTTGTCCACCACCCTTGTCCCTGTCCCCAATTTTCTCTGCATAGTAGCAAAGAAATTCTTTTAAAACATACTCTTTTGGGGCTTCCCTGGTGGCGCAGTGGTTGGGAATCCACCTGCCAATGCAGGGGACACGGGTTCGAGCCCTGGTCTGGGAAGATCCCACATGCCGCAGAGGAACTAAGCTCGTTAGCCACAATTACTGAGCCTGCGCATCTGGAGCCTGTGCTCCGCAACAGGAGAGGCCGTGACAATGAGAAGCCCAAGCACCGCGATGAAGAGTGGGCCCCGCTCGCCGCAACTGGAGAAAGCCCTCACGCAGAAACGAAGACCCAACACAGCCAATAAATAAATTAATTAATTTAAAAAAATACTCTTTTGCAGAAATCCAGTAATAGCTACCCAACTCGCCCCAAATGAAGTCAAAGCCCTCACTGTGTCCTGTAAGACATCATTTGGCCCCTGGCTACCTGTCTGATGTCACCTCCCACCAGCATCCCTCTAAGGTGCTCCCCTGCCACCACTCTGACATCCCTGTTTTTCTCAGAGCACTTCCAACAAACTCCTGCTGCAGGAACTTGGCCCTGTGGCTGTTCCATCGCCTGGAACCCCCAGAATCCACATGACTCACCTCCTTACTTCTTTATCTGCTCTAATGCTGACTTCATCAGAAAGGCATTCTCCAGCCACCTTTTACAAGAGCACACCCCGCTCTCTATCTCCTGCTTTAGTTCTTTTCACCATTCTCGTCACCACTGGACGTGTAAACTTATTTATTCACGTCTCCTCCTCCTGCTAGCCTGTAAGCTATAGGAGCTCAGGAACAGTGTTTGTTCATCGGTGTATCTCCAACACCAGGAGCATGGGTGGCACAGAGTAAGCATATCTGCAAAATGAATTAATAAATGCCTGCAGGGAAAACTGAAAAGAAAATAGTCCATGAAAATGGAGAGAAGATGAATACTAGAAAGGAGAAACCAAGAACAAAGGTCATGAGGCAGGCAGGGGGTCAACACTGGGCACAAGAATGGTCACCTTCCCTAACAGTCAGCCCAGAGAGGAAAGCGCTGGTACTTAAGAGTGGTGGACGGAAATGTGGTTCAGGTTATCTGAGGCAGGCTGGCTTGCCATTCAGTTACTTCCCAAGGTCTGAAGCCCCTACACAGAATTACTGAGACAGAGACCAAAGGTCTCAACTTCTGGACCAATCCATCTGGGTCTGCTTTTCCAGTGGCTTCTTTTTTTTCACCTGATAGTGACTAACTCACCTGGATCGCTCCGGCATGGAAATGCTCTCTCTAATGGCCACGGCTCTTCTCCTTGCTCTAGCTTGAAAATCACCTCTGGTTTGCTGATACAGTACCCTGTGAGTGAGATACAGGGTTAAGACTTCAGACAAGCTGCTTGGACATTGGGGCCCTGAAGGACAATGAAGGTGCCGCTTCAGGATTCACATGATAATGGTGCCCACTTGAACCTTTCTTTAGGGAAGTGAGAACAGAAACATTCTTTCTGTGCTCAATAGCAGCAATCATTTCTGACCCATGAGGTGTACAAATATCATAAAGCTCCACCAAGGGATCATAAGTTTTGGCAGCTAAGAAAAGAAATGCACACTGTGAGGCATTACACAGGGAAGACTCCTCACCCATGGAGACCAGGTGGCTGTAGTTTTCCAGCATCACATCCCGGTACAGGGTCCTCTGCATACAGGTCAGCTGTAGCCACTCATCCCAGGTGAAGTCCACAGTCACGTCCTTGAATGACACGGATCCCTGGCCAGCACACTTCTGTTCAAGCCAAAGAGATCAGTATTGGGTGATGTGAGAGAGATGGGAAATAATTCTTAACATGTTGATTTTGAGAGTTTACCATAAATATTATATAGGCTGCCTATTCTATACCTTGTTTTGTGGTTTACTTTGTGGGATAAAGTGATATCATAATAGGAAAATCCAGATGGTATATTAACATATTAATTTAAACAAAAAAAACTGAAGTTTCTACCATGTGTCTGAAACTGCCCTAGCCTGCCAATATTGAGCTAAATCAATCTTTTTTTTTTTGTGGTACACGGTCCTCTGTTGTGGCCTCTCCCGTTGCAGAGCACAGGCTCCAGACACGCAGGCTCAGCGGCCATGGCTCACGGGCCCAGCTGCTCCGCGGCATGTGGGATCTTCCTGGACCAGGGCACAAACCCGTGTCCCCTGCATCAGCAGGTGGACTCTCAACCACTGCGCCACCAGGGAAGCCCCTAAATCAATCATTTTTATTTGGCCTTTAAGGAGCTTAAATCTTGGTAAGGAGACAAATCATACCTATGAATAATTATCGTGTAATATGGTATTATTAGAGCTATGCTAGAATCAGTATTATATAATGTAGGAGATATGACTATTTTGTATTGTCAGGTTGGGATTCACAATAGCAGATCTTCATTAATGTGGTGCAAACACATACACAAAGTCAAAGAGGTATGAAAAACACAGCAGTATGACAGGAACGGGAACAGGGCAGGGCCACAAGAAGAGGAAGAACTGCAAATGTGTTCAGCAGCACATTGTGCAGTAATTCTGGACTCATCATGTAGTTGAGTGGTCTCCAAAATACTTCATCACCCTCCTGGCAGTAAAGTTTCGAGCACCCCCAATTTATTCATTTTTAATAAGTACTATATACATTCTGCTAATCCACATGATAATGATAAGCTTAATTTATCTTTTTTTTCCTCATTAAAAGTTTAAATGTAATCGACCTCCTGTTTTCTTCCCAATGGAGAAGAAAGCACTGAGATATCCTGTGCCTCCACAGGTGGGAGGTGTGACCACTGAAGAAATAAGGAGCTGGTGAAGACAGGCATGCAATCACCATGGTAGCTGTAACGTTTACATTAAACAGCAGCAAGGAAGGTCTCAAATCAACAACCGAACATTACAATTTAAGGAACTAGAAAAAGAACAAATTAAACCCAAAGCTAGCAGAAGGAAGGAAATAATAAAGATTAGAGCAGATGTAAACAAAATAGAAAACAGAAAAACAGAGAAAATGAAACCAAAAACTGTTTTTTAAAAAAGATGAACAAATTTGACAAACTTTTACCTAGATGGAATAAGAAAAAAAGAGGAAAGACTCAAATTACTAAAATCAGAAATGAAGATATGAACATTACTAACGATTCTGCTGAAATAAAAAGGATTATGGGCGAGTACTATGAACAACTGTACACCAATAAATTGGATTACCAAGATGAAATGGAAAAATTTTTAGAAACATAAAATCTACCAAGACTAAATCATGAGGAAAATAGGCACTCTGAATACACCTATAACTAGTATGGAAATTGGATCGGTAACCAAAAATATTCCGACAAATAAAAGTCCTGGACCATGGCTTCACTGGTTCATTTTACCAAACATGTAAAGAAAAGCTAATACTGGGACGTCCCTGGCAGTCCAGTGGTTAAGACTCCACGCTTCCACTGCAGGGGGCATGGGTTTGATCCCTGGTCAGGGAACAAAGATTCCACATGCTGCACAGCACAACCAAAGAAAGAAAGTAGAGCTAATACAAATCCTTCTCAAACTTTTCCAAAAAACTGAAGAGGAGTGAACGCTTCCTAACTCATTCTATGAGGCCAGCATCACCCTTATAACAAAGCCAGACATAGATGTTGCAAGAAAACTACAGACCAATATCCCTTATGATACTACAAAGCTACAGTACTAAAAATGGTGTGGTACTGGCATAAAAACAAACAGACCAAAGCAATAAAATAGAGAGCCCAGAAATAAATCCTCAAATTTATGCTCAAATGCTTTTTGACAAGGTTGTCATGACCATTCAATGGGGAAAAGATAGTCGTTTCAGCAAATGGACTGAGAATACTGAATAGACACATGCAGAAGAGTAAAGTTGGATCTTAACCTCAAATAAAAAAATTAACTCAAAGTCGATCAAAGACCTAAAGGTAAGACCTAAAACTATAAAACTTTTAGAAGAAAGCAGGGCAAAAGCTTCATGACACCGTATCTGGCTATGATTTCTCGGATATGACACCAAAGGCACAGGGAACAGAAGAAAAAACAGACACACGGGAGTCCCTGGGAACTAAAAATGTTCTGCATCAGAAGACACTATCCACAGAGTAAAATGCAACCCACAGAATGGGAGAGAATATCTGCAAATCATATGTCTGGTAAGGGATTAATATCCAGAATATATAAAGAACCCCTAAAACTAAACACCAAAAACTCCCCGAACATCCAACTCAAAATGGACAAAGAGGGGCCTCCCTGGTGGCGCAGTGGTTAAGAGTCCGCCTGCCGATGCAGGGGATACGGGTTCGTGCCCCGGTCTGGGAGGATCCCATATGCCGCGGAGCGGCTGGGCCCGTGAGCCATGGCCGCTGGGCCTGCGCATCCGGAGCCTGTGCTCCGCAACGGGAGAGGCCACAACAGTGAGAGGCCCGCATACAGCAAAAAGAAAAAAAAAAAAAAAAATGGACAAAGGACCTGGACATCGCTCCAAAGAGAATGCACAAATAGCCAATAAGCACATGAAAAGATGCTCAGTATCACTGATCGTTCGTGGAATGCAAATTAAAACTACAACGAAACACCACCTCACACCCATTAGGACGGCTACTATGAAAACAAAAAACAAAACATAACACAACAACCACTACAAAATAACAAGTGCTGGAGAGGATGTGTAGCCATGGGAACTCTTGTGCACTGTTGGTGGGGATGTGAAACAGTACAGCTGTTACAGAAAAGGGTGTGGCAGTTCCTTAAAAAATTAAAAACAGAATTACCGTATGACCAAGCAATTCCACTTCTGGGTATATATCCAAAAGAACAGAAAGCAGGATCTTAAAAAAATATCTGGGGCTTCCCTGGTGGCGCAGTGGTTGAGAATCTGCCTGCCAATGCAGGGGACACGGGTTTGAGCCCTGGTCTGGGATGATCCCACATGCTGCGGAGCAACTAGGCCCGTGAGCCACAACTACTGAGCCTGAGTGTCTGGAGCTTGTGCTCCACAACAAGAGAAGCCGTGACAGTGAGAGGACCGCGTACCATGATGAAGAGTGGCCCCCGCTCGCCGCAACTAGAGAAAGCCCACACACAGAAACGAAGACCCAACACAGCCAAAAATAAATAAATTAAATTAAAAAAAATATATCTGTACACCCATGTTCATAGCAGCATTACTCACATTAACTAAAATGTGAAAGCAACCCAAGTGTTCATTGACAGATGAATAAATAAGCAAAATGTGTTATGTATATACAGTAGAAAGGAAGGAAATTTTCACATATGCTACAACATGGATGAAACTTGAGGACATTATGCTAAGTGAAATAAGACAAGCACAAAACGACAAATACTACATAAAACCATTTATATGAGGTACTTAGAATAGTCAAAATCATAGAGACAGAGAATATAATGATGGTTGCCAGGGGCTAGGAGGAGGAAGGAATGTGAAGTTATCGTTTAATGGGTACAGAGTTTTAGCTTTATAAGATAAAGAGTCATGTGGATGGATGGTAGTGACGGTTGCACAACATTATAAATGTACTTATTTAACACTACTGAATACTTAAAATGGTTAAAGTGATTTTTTTAAAAATTTTTTGGAGTATAGTTTATTTACAATGTTGTGTTAGTTTCAGGTGTACAGCAAAGTGAATCAGTTTATACATATACATGTATCTACTCTTTTTTAGATTCTTTTCCTACGTAGACCATTACAGAGTATTGAGTAGAGTTCCCTGTGCTATACAGTAGGTCCTTATTAGTTATCTAAAAATCAAAAATTTTATATGTGTATTTTACCACAACAAAAAAACTGAGGGGGTGAAAACTCCATTGAAGGTAAGAGTTTGAACACCCCTCCCCCACCATGTACATGGATGGAGAAAGACACACCATGATAATACTAATCAAAAGAAAGCAGGAGTGGAGTGGCTATATTATTTTCAGACATAGCAGACTTCAAAGTAAAAAAGTTATCAAGGATAAAGAAAGTCATTCATAATGATAAAGGGGTCAAATCTCCAAGAAGAGGTAATAATTCTTAACATGTATGCACCTAACAACAAAGTGTCAAATACATCAGGCAAAAAGTGATAGAACTACAAGGAGAAACAGACGGAATCTAATGTTGGAGACTTCAACACAGCTCTATCACAAACAGCGGGCAGAAAAT